>NC_084588.1:49987303-50587303 GCF_033807715.1 Cololabis saira | reverse complement strand
TTAATATCATTGCGCTGGATTCAGAGAAGAAGAGCCGGCTACTGCAGGACGGCGACAAGAGTGATTTTGTCATTTCTTTTAATTTATTTGGTGAATTTAACAATTTTGATGACTGGGATGCAGAAGAGTAGAGAAAAGAAAAATGAAAAGAAACCAGAGAAACGGCACAAGGAGGTGACACCAGAGGAACTAGACGAGAGATTAAATAGTCCGCTCAGCAGTGGCTTGTTATAAAACTAATGATTTTAACTAAAAACAGATTTAAAGCATTAATAACTGATTTAATATTTATGTTTTTTGGTAAGTGACCATGGTATAAGCGGATAATGCCCTTCGAGGTGACATTAATATTTATGTTAATGGCCACCTCGTCGGGCATTATCCCTTACATATATCCGGTGCTGAAATCAGCTATATATATGTAGATCTATAAATAACCCACAATGTCAATTATGGAGATTTCCGATTTCCGATTTTCTTTTTACTGGATTATTATTTTCCAAATGTTTTAATGGATTCAAACTCTGGGACACTAAACACAGGATATGGAAGTGAAACTCTTCCTGTTTAACATGCAGAAAGAATTATTGCTCCGTTTTATTTGGTTGTAATTGTACATACATATCGAAAATCAATATGCAAATGGGAGCGCCGGCGCTCCAGCCGATCATAATGGGTTAAACGCAGTGGGGGGTTCAGATCCCAGCTGGAACGAACACCTCTGACTGTTTCGTCCCCTCCCTCACCTCTTCTCCTCCAGGGCCAGTCCAGGCGGATCCAGGTGGACGTCCGCTCGGTCCAGGACTCGGGTACGATGCCGCTGATATCGGAGATCGTGCTGGCGGTCTCGGTCGGCTGTGTGGAGATCAGAAACACGGCGGGGAACCAGGAGGGAGACGAGATGGACAGCTATCAGGTACGCCGGCTCGGGCCCAATTCCAATACACCCCCTACTTTTCTTCACTAGCCCTACAAGTGCCCTACAGATTTTAGGGCACCTGAAATCTTCCCAGGGGCCTGTCCCAATACTCCCACTACTCCTACTTTCAGCACCACCCCTAAAATCAGGAAGCTGAGAGCCAAAAGCTGTTTTAATTTCAGGTGTAGCTGTTAATATGCCACTTTATTAAGTTTTAATATTTTTTCAGGCGTAAAAGTAACCGTTAAGATCCCCAACCTGGGCTCAGTTTATCCAAATAACGCCTGTTAAGAAATTTGACCCGATGTTTTCGGCGATGATAAGAGCCGCCGGCTCGGAGCAGCAGCAGCCGGAGTACAGACGTGATCGCCAGTTCTACCTGCGCCGTCGTCCCGGGGAGAAACCTGCAGCTCTGTGGAGAATTACCGCTGGCTGAAATAAATCATTTAGGAAGATAAATGTTGGTTTAATAGATTAAATCTAACAGTTGTAGCTACGCCTGTTAAGAAACGCAGTAGCCTACGGCGTACGGTGCGCGTCGCTGCGTAACCTACGCCGTAACCTACGTCGTAGGCTCTGCGTTGGTGTAACGCGGGACCATAAATCAGCCTTTATTCTGGCGAGGTTGCAACAACGGGCAAACTAGTGATTATGTACATTCACTGAGTGACTATTATGAAAGTAAAATATATATTTCTCGCTAGAAATGTAATCAAAACGCATTTTTATGCAGAAACTAACTCAAAATATTGATTTTATTCACTAAAAAATAAGAAATGTCCGCCATGTTGTTTTTTTTTGATTCAGTCCGCAAATGACGACGAAAAGCATTCTGGGAAATTTTTCTGGCCCTAGACCAAACTAGTGAGGATCGGAAATCCTTACATCCGTAGGGACACTACACTAGTTTTCTTCACTCCCCCTAGATGGAAAAAGGAATTGGGACACCACTACCCTCACGGGAACGTGCAAAATGTAGGGGTAGGGATGAAAACGAGGGGTAGTGGTAGTATTGGGACAGGGCCTCGGTCTCAGGTGAGCGTGGGTCTCAGGTGAAGGTGAAGTGTCTGACTGGGCGGTTTGTCCGGCAGGAGAGAGACCTGGAGCGTCTGCGGCGTCAGTGGTTGTCTGCTCTTACCAAGAGGCAGGAATACCTGGACCAGCACCTGCAGAGCCTCGTCAGCAAAGCAGGTGAGATAAACACACACACACACAAGAGGAGGGAGCGTGTTCAGGGGAATCAGGAAAGCCTTTTTTTTTAAAAAACAATATTTTTTATTAATTTTTCACTTACAAATAAAGAATGGATACATATTATGATCCACTGAAATAACAAGCAAAACAGGCAAACAAACAAAAAAAAAAACACCAGCTCAGATCCATATGGATAATACCCTGGGTTACAGTAACAATGTACAGTATGACCAGTCAAGAAAATCCCTGCAACATGATATAAAAGGGTTAAAATCTTTAAAAAAAATCATGAATATTTGATATCAATACTTAGGTCAGATATTGGTGAAAGAAATTAGCTCAATTAAAGTAGAATATAATATTAATGTATAATATGTTTTATACTTACCTTATGAAAAGCACATTTTTTGCGCTAAAGGGTCAAAGTGTGAGTATTTGACACTGCACCAAAAATAATAATGCATGAAAATAAATGTTGCTACTCATCATTGACATATCCCAGGCTGTAATAATCCAAAACAAAAAAATCTACTTTGCATGTAGTATATAAATTAATTTTTTCTGTTTTTTTTTCATCTAAAAACACGGTGGCATCGTGACAAAAACCTGGCATTTAAAGGGTTAAATCTTTAAAAAATCATGAACATTTGATATCAATACTTAGGTCAGATATTGGTGAAAGAAATTAGCTCAATTAAAGTAGAATATAATATTAATGTATAATGTGTTTTATAGCTACCTTATGAAAAGCGCATTTTTTGCGCTAAATTGTCAAAGTGTAACAATTATTCTAACTGTCCCGGAGGGTTAAAGACATCAGGCTCTACATAGTTCAAGTAGGGCTGCCAAACTTTATAGAATTGGTCTGTTTTTTAGTGTAATGTACATGTAAGCTACTCTAATGGCACTAGATCAAACACCACTCTTTGCCAGCCTTTAACAGTTGGTACTTTTTCATTGATCCACTGCAATAAAATGTTCTTCCTCGCTGCATAAGTAAGAATAAAATCCAGCCTCCGATTATGTTTTGATGTTAAGTTTTGTGTTGAGACGCCCAATACGAGAGATACAGGGTCAATCCCCATATTTAAGTCCAATATCTTTTCTATTTCAGATAGCACATTAGACCAATACATTTGCAGTTTACAACATAAACTCTGAACTTTATTTATTTATATAGCACTTTTCATGCAGCTGGAGTGCAACACAAAGTGATTTACATTGATACATAAAAAAAACAATCTCCCTTGACCCCCCCCCCACTCCCCGTGAGGAGAACACTGGAGCTGAGAACTAAGAAACAAGAAAATAAGATATGAACAGAACCAAAAGGAGTGTAAAACATATTAAAAACAGCATAAATGAATGTTAATATAAAAGATAACTTATGGGCACTAAGACAGTAGAAGCAACATTAAAAAATAAATAAGTAAATAAGTAATAAAATAAATAAGTAATTAATGAAAGCTTTAAGAGGAACTTAAGAGGAATAAAATGACAAAGGAAATTAAAACATTAGTAAGTAGTGCTAAACAAGTAAAAGGAGACTCAGTTAAAAGCTAATTTAAAAAGGTGAGTCTTTAGCCGACCTTTAAACGCATGGACAGTCTCTGCGGCCCTGAGGCCCCCCGGCTCCCCGGCAGGCTGTTCCACAGGCCTGGGCCATAAAAGTGAAATGAAGCTTCACCAAAGGTTTTGGTTCTAACTTTGGGAACAGATAAAAGACCAGTACCGGAGGATCTCACACGACCAACATGACCAAAAACGATGAGTTAGGGTACCAGTTTCTATCTGGCATCTAAGGCCCGTGGGTGAGAAAGTAGGACTGAGTTCAGCCGTTTTGACGTGTGCTTGTGTCTACAGAGAAGACGGAGGACGACATGGAGAGGGAGGCCCAGCTGCTGGAGTGGCGTCTGACTCTGACGGAGGAGAGGAACGCCGTCATGGTGCCCTCTGCTGGCAGCGGCATTCCCGGCGCTCCGGCTGAATGGTATGAGTCACGCTGGGACTGAAGGACGCCGTTGTCCAAACATGGAAGCACAAACATCCCAGCGAGCGTGTGCAGGGATGTTTTCATCCCCGCTGCAAGCCAAGCAGGACTAATATGGAAAATGTTTAAAAAACAAAACATTTACTCTGGTTTTTATCCGTCTTGGACCGATATGAAGCCAAGATATTTGTGTCAGCGTTATTTCATCTGTTAATATGCATTTAATACATTTATTTATTTGATCTTGAACAAGAGCAGATTGTAATACAGTTCAGTTTGTTGAGGAAAGATTGACAGAGGATCTTAGTTTTTGTAAACAAATGCTTAAGGAGGAATAATGTAAACGTCAGATGCTCCTCAGATGAAAACGTGTAGAGAATTTTGAAAAGTAAAGTCCATCTAACGACCCTGACGACCCCGCGCTGCTTCACTCTCAGATGGATTCGTACTAATCAATGAAACGGAGCAGTTTAAACGTCCCGCCATCGAGGGTCCGCTAGGTTTCACATCAAGAAAACAACTTATAAACAACATTTTCCCAACTTTAAATTTGGTGACTTTTCCTGAAGTGATAAAACTACAACGTCCAACTCTGTCAGGGCAGACAGGGTCGGATCGGGTGTCTATATGCGCAATTTTAACTCTCCAATTAGCAAAATACTGGATACAAACACATACACACGTTTCATTATGAAGACATGACAAGTCAAGATATTTTTTATAGTAATGCCTGTTTATTACAACATTGTTCACACACAAATGATCTTACATGAATCAAATCAGCCTGTTACTAAGAGCGACTTATACTGTATATTAGTGACATAGGGGCCTAACTCAACTGACATTATATAGTGTGTGATTCATTCCAGTTCTACACAAAACAAAATCGCCCCATAAGTTAACACATTAACAACATGCTTATGCATATAAGGTCTAATCAAATTATAGAGGCCAAATAAATGAAAACGAAAAATATGTGCCTGGACTGCCTCAGGGCGGGGCCCCGCGGCTGCTTGAGACCCGGTCGGATCAGTGATTTTTGTAACAAATTTATCAAACGAGCCTTTCAGAGAGGCAAACTCTTCCATTTTCTTTAGTTTTTTTTCTTTTTTCATTCCCTGATGGAAATTTCCTGAATCTGTCTCGTTCTCTCGACATTGTGTGACAGTTTGTTCCAACTCCACCCGTCTGGATCAGAGCAGCTTGTGTCTGCGCTTGGTCTGATCAGTTGTATTGAACAACAGACATCACTCAGCGACATCACTCAGCAAGCACATCATTGCACATATATTTATTGATATGCACAGATTAGTTCACATTTAGGTCTGTGATGGAACGTGACTATTTATTTATAAGGGAAATAATGAAAAAAAGAAAAAAAAAAAAAATGGCCCAAGGCGCGAGGCCCCGTGCGGTCGCACGGTTCGCACACCCCTTGCGGTGGCCCTGCCTGATACAACCTGCCCCAAAGAGATCTCGAGCCGATGTGCTTCCTTGAGTTAGAGCAGCAAACCCAGCCGGCTGGAACAGGAAGTGAACTCTCCAGAGAAGGTTGTGGGCGACAAGCGAGACAAGCGAGCCACTTATTCATCAGATCTAATGCATTTATTAATAATGATATTGACCTCTATTACACTAAAGAAAAACATTACAGATGTGTGGTAATAAAAAGTAGAGTCCACTGACTCATTTCAGCCTTTCTACACAATGAGAGGGATTATCAGATGTTCATAAAGTTGTTTCTTCACACAAAATACAGTTTGAATTGATGCAATTAAATGGTTTTATTTTGGAGATTTAGTGGAGGCGGCTCGTTTTCTACCCTCATGACAAACGCTAGGTTCAAACAAAATGATGATGATAGATATCTCGAGTTCTACCCTTTTTTTTTTTAAAGAGGGTCAGATTAATTTTTTTAGCCAGTGAGCACAGATACATCGGATAATGCGATGATGATCTAACATAACGATCTAATGCCTTCACCAATAATGATTTTGACCTCCTATTACACTAAAGAAAAGCAGTGCAGGTCTGTGGTAATAAAAAAGTAAAAAAGTAATACAAACAGGTGAAAAAAAAAAAAACAGTGTCCGAAAAGGAAAAGGTAGAAGTAAAACGTATTTAACCCTGCCCCTTTGTTACCTCTATTATAAATTAAACATAAATATTAATAATAAATAGCTGCTAATTTACCTATTAGGCTACCTAACAAACAAAATCTTTCCTTAACATAACTCCTCCTCAATCAAATAACTTCCCAGAACTTCCTTTTTGTACCGTTTTTTAAATTGATTTATATTTGTACATTGCTTCATCCATCACCCAGTTTTTTAAAGAGATTTTTATTTGCCTCAGTTTCTGATCTTGGGTGTAAAGGTCATGTGTGTCTGTTCACAGGTCTCCTCTGCCGGGCATGGAGACGCACATTCCTGTCCTCTTCCTGGACCTGAAACGTAGGGATCTATTGATCTATGATGATCAAGCACGTATAAGATCACATGTCTTTATCTACTAGGATCATCTCATGTGTGTGTGTTTCCCTCTCAGCTGACGACCTCAGCTCTCAGGACCAGTTTGAGGTTCCCGAGACGGGAGGTTGGGACGCCACGCTGAGCGGCGAGGACGAGGACGACTTCTTTGACCTGCAGATCGTCAAACACTACGACGGAGAGGTGAACGTCAGACCATGATGATGATGATGATGATGATTAGGGCTGGGGATTGATTCAAATGTCAAGATTCGATTCAGATTCTTAAGATTCAGAATCGATTATCACGCTTTGATTCGATTCCGATATTGATTTGGGTTAGTGTTATTAAAACAGTTTTTTCAGCTGTTGCATGAATTATATGACTGTAGTTCTGCAACATATTAATACTAGTATTATATTGAGATTCAACAGCAAGTATTGCAGCTAATGATGCTGTAAGGACCAATCAGCTCCCAGAATGCTGATAGAACTGCTTTCAGAAACATCGAATTATCAAACAGATCCAGGGCAAACAGAGACGGATGAAATCGCTTTTAGTTTTTCCATTTATGAGAATTAGGTTTTTAGCATTTTATGCAAATGTAACCCCAAGACAGAATATAAAGCAAAGAAATATAGACAATTTATGCAATTATAACTGAAAACTTTAATGTTTTCATACCTTTAAACTAGGGCTGGGGATCCATTCAAATGTCAAGAATCGATTTGATTCCGATTCTTAAGATTCAGAATTGATTATCAAGATTTGATTCGATCCGATTCCGATATTGATTTGGGTTAGTGTTATTAAAACTGTTTTTTGAGCTGTTGCATGAATTATATGACTGTATTTCTGCAACATATTAATACTAGTATTATATTGAGATTAAACAGCAAGTATTGCAGCTAATGATGCTGTAAGGACCAATCAGCTCCCAGAATGCTGATAGAACTGCTTTCAGAAACATCGTGTTGGTCAGAATTACCAAACAGATCCAGGGAGGAAACAGAGACGTATGAAATGAAATGAAAATGTATGTTTTCCATTTATGATAATTTGGTTTTTAGAATTTTATGCAAATGTAACCCCAAGACAGAATATAATAATAATTTCAATTTATATAGCGCTTTTCACCTGAAGCGACAGATCTCAGAGCGCTTTACAAAGAAGACTAAAAACGAGACTAAGAAACTAAGACAAAGCCTAGCTACTAAGTAAGATAAAAAGTTGTGGGAAGCAAAAAAAATAAAAATATTTGAATAAAAGGGGTCAAGGGAAGAGTTCAGGGGAAAGCCTGCTTGTAGAAGAGCGTTTTAAGGCCCGTATATAAAGCAATATATAATAAATATTATATAAAGCACAGAAATATAGACAATTTATGCAATTATAACTGAAAACTTTAATGTTTTCATACCTTTAAACATATTTAAAGGCAAAAACATTAGTTATTCTCGTCCAACAAAACATCCTTTTTTTGGGCATAAACAAAAAAATACCAAAAGTTGTAATGTAATGATGAAAAAATTCGATCTTAAGACATACAAATCGATTTTTAGGAATTAATGAGAATCGATTTCGAATCGGAAAATCGATCTTTTCAACACAGGCCTGATGATGATGATGATGATGATGATGATGATGATGATGATGATGATGCCGTCACAGCCGTGTGGTAACCGTGGTAACTGTGCTCTCCGGGTGCAGGTGAGGGCCGAGGCGTCCTGGGACTCCACGGTGCACGACTGCCCCCAGCTGAGCCGCGGCGGCGCGTGGCCGGAGCACCGCGTGTACCTGACGGTGCGCGTGGTGGTGCAGCTCAGCCACCCGGCCGACATGCAGCTGGTGCTGAGGAAGAGGATCTGCGTCAATGTCAACCCCGGCCGCCAGGGCTTCGCCCACAACCTGCTGAAGAGGATGTCGGCGCGCAGCAGCATCCCGGGCTGCGGCGTCACCTTCGAGACGGTGTCCAACATCCCCGGGGTGAGTCTCCAGAGCAGAACCGGGCCCTTCAGTTTAGTTTAGTTTATTAAGAATCCCCATTAGCTGGTACCGTAGTAACCAACTAGTCTTCCTGGGGTCCACAAGAACAACAACAAAAATATAAAACAGTCAATCCCATCCAGGGCTGTACAGTGCGACAGTTTTCATCGCATTTGCGAATAAAAATCATCCGGTGCGAAGAGAAATATGTATCCACTCGCATTTGTGCGAGTGAGTTACGCTGGGGTCATGTTAAAAAGTGTGAAAATCAATATGAATGTCTCTTGACCTACATCAGCCTTTCTCGTCAAAAAAATTACCTATTCTGACATTTCATATATAAATACCGTATTTTCGCGACCATACAGCCGGGGCGCCGTGTGGAAAGGCTATTAATACTATTAATACATCCATGATCCGACCGTGCGTGGCGACTGCGCCTCGACCCGCGGACCAAAATCTGACTCCGCTCAGAAGAAACTAGTACCGCTTTGCGGTCCTGATCCCGGGACTCTTGGGGGGTTTTGAGCTCTGAACTTTTACTTATGTAAGGCTGGTGTAGAGTTAAGCCTTACCTTATTAAATTAAACCTTTTTCGGGTCGTGAGTAGGATAAACAGAGGACAACTTCTGCTGAGTTCCAGTGTACTTTACTGTCCGCTCAACAGTGTAGGATTTTAGAACATCAACACAGCACCTAGTGCCGTACTGTGGCGTATCACTCCGCCCAATCTAAAACAGACTAATCACTACAGATAAACTGACTAGTGTCATTATAGTCCCTGATTTACATCAGAATATAAAGAATATATTTATAAAATAATGAACCCTGAATTACCAAACCTTAACAAAAATAAATCTTCTCTTACACTTATAAGGTGAGCATAAATCAATCTTTTTTATGATGTAAAATGGTATGTATTTATTTACTTTTATTTATTTATTTAATTTTAGTTGTTAAATTTCTGGAAAATAAAAAAGTCAAATCATACATGAGAGAAACTATTCAGTTTGTGTCTAAATATTTGTACTTGTATGAAACTGAAGATCATAATGCAAACCTGACATTTACTTTTAGTTCAGTTTGTGGAAAATGGTTGGCCTGGCTTTCTCTTTAAAACTTAAACAGTTATAAAGCATTACAAACTGTAACAACAGGGCAAACGTACAGTATTGTTTTGTATTTTGTGTCTTTCAAATAAAAGACCATTTTTTCCAGTCATATGTTCCTCATTCAAGGTTGTTAAAAAAATACTGCTATAAAAATGCTATAATATCGTGTCGTATCGTTATCGTGACCTCAGTATCGTGTATCGTATCGTGAGATTAGTGTATCGTTACACCCCTACTAACTGTCCACCCGGGTGTGCTAGTAAATTTTTATTTGTGCTACTAAAATTTTTAACTTGCTAGCACCAGTGCTACCATTCAAAAAAGTAAGCGTACAGCCCTGCCATCATCAGAGGTGTCAAGTAACAAAGTACAAATACTTTGTTACCTTACTTAAGTAGAAATTTTGCTTATCTATACTTCACTGGAATAATTATTTTTCAGACGTCTTTTTACTTTTACTCCTTACATTTTCACACAATTATCTGTACTTTTTACTCCTTACATTTTAAAAACAGCCTTGTTACTCTATTTCATTTGGGCCTTTAATAAAAACTATCCAGTTAAATTGCTCCATCCGGATAGAGTGAATTTGGTTGTGGTTGTTTCAGATGTTCTTGTCCAGTTTTGTTCTTACATCCGTTCCCTCAGATTCCTGCAACTAAACTTGGATGTACATTCCAATAAAGGTTAGGATAAATGATAACATGAACATGAAGTTTGACTTTTTGCACCATTACAATACTTATAGGCAACTAGTCATCATATCTGCTGCTCTCTGAAACACATGTTAATGCTCAATAGTACACATATATGCTTCTTTAATATATTTACATTATACTAAGATACATTCATTTTCAATGGCTTTTGTCCTTAATGGCTTTTTCCCCCTTACATTACTTTTACTTTTATACTTTAAGTAGTTTTGAAACCAGTACTTTTATACTTGAGTAAAAAACTTGAGTTGATACTTCAACTTCTACAGGAGTATTTTTAAACTCTAGTATCTATACTTCTACCTGAGTAATGAATGTGAATACTGAAGACACCTCTGCTCATCATCCACAATATATAATACATTTACAAAGACAATTATAAAATATCTAACACTTAAGACAAACATTTAATAATTTTTATGAAGCTAAAATTCATTTGCACTAAACAGGAGGCTTTAGGGGCTTTAGGAGCACTAAAAACAAAACGGAACCATTCGACATACAGCCAAGTCAACATTATAATCTAAAATAAGATTTCTTTTCTTCTTTTTAAATACTTGTTTACTTTCTATACAACAGAGATAGTGAGGCAGATTATTCCATAGGGTTATTGCTCTATAGATAAAAGATGGTGATAAGGCATTTGTTCTTGGGTGAGGCAGCTCCAGCTGACCTTTGCTGGACCCTCTAGTGCAGGGATCAGCAACCCGCGGCTCTAGAGCCGCATGTGGCTCCTTAGCGCCGCCCTAGTGGCTCCTGGAGCTTTTTCAAAAATGTTTGACCTTTTTTTCTTCTTTTTTTTTCTTTTTCTTTTCTCTTTTTTTTCCTTTTCTTATTTTTCTTCTTTTTTTCCTCTTTTTTTCTTCCTTTTTCATTTTCCTTTTTAATCTCGACATTTTGACTTTTTTCTCGACATTTTGACTTTTTTCTCGACATTTCGACTTTTTTCTTGACATTTCGACTTTTTCCTCAACATTTCAACTTTTTTCTCGACATTTCGACTTTTTATTGACATTTCGACTTTTTTCTCAACATTTCAACTTTATTCTCAATATTTCGCCATTTGCCTTATACAAGACTTCATTTTTTGCGGCTCCAGACATATTTGTTTTTTGTGTTTTTGGTCCAACATGGCTCTTTCAAACTTTTTGGGTTACCGACCCCTGCTCTAGTGTCATGGTCATGCACAGTACTTCTAAAAACAATATGTTTAAATAAAAAGTCAGGTGTTTTACTGATCAAGACTGACTTAAACATTACAGCTGTGTTTAAAGCTAACCTGTTTACTACTGTCAACCATGAGAGAGAATCATGCATGCGGTTAATATTTGATCGGGTAGAGCAACCCAATACCAGGCGTGCAGCGTTATTTTGGGCAATCTGCAGCTTTCTGAGCTCACCTTTAGCGGCAGATCCCCAGACCACAGAACAATACTCAAGGTGACATAAAACTAAACTCTGCACAATCTGACACAAGAGGGGTCGAGCAACAAAGGAAGCACATTTCCTAGAGATACCAACAGCTCTTCCCATCTTTAAGATGATTTGACTAATATGATTACTAAAAGAAAGTCTGGAGTCCAACATAACACCAAGGAGTTTGACACTCTCCACTTGTTCAACAGTAACATTATTGTTAACGCTGCCGTTCTCAGCAGGACGCCCCGGGCTCGGAGGACCGCGAGATGCTGGCCCGGCTCGCCGCCAGCGCTCACAACAGCCAGTCCGGCGACGACGAGGCGGCCATCGAGAAGTACCTGCGCAGCGTGATGAGCCTGGAGAACATCCTGACCCTGGACCGGCTCAGACAGGTAGAGACCAGGGTTATAATAGTTTAGAATTTTTCATTTTAGTTTAGTTTTATTTCGTTTTGACTTTTTCTCCATCAATTCAGTTAGTTTTAATTTGTTTTTAGTGCGGGTTTGCTAGTTTTTATTAGTTTTTATATTTTCAAAAATGCTTAGTTTTAGTTTAGTTTTATTAGTTTTAGTTTTAGTTTTGACGTCATGGACCATGAGACGTTAAAGTGCCGTAGCTGCCAGTTGGAGATAAACGACCAGAGCGGAATAATTTGATCATACCAAGAGGCTTTTATTGACAGGGACGAAAACGGAAGAAGTTATATCTATGATTTCAGTTAGTTTTCTAAACACGCAATATAGTTTCAGTTAGTTATCGTTTTTGTCTTTTAATATTCGTTTTTATTTAGTTCAGTTAACCAAATAGTTTTTTCAATTTTAGTTTTCGTTATTTTGTTCGTTTTCGTGAATGATAATAACTCTGGTAGAGAGGCCTGCACCCGGACCTGCTGGTGATGGACAGTGTTGGGACTAACGCGTTATTTGGTAACGCGTTACAGTAACGCCGTTAGTTTTGCGGTAACTAATACTCTAACGCATTACTTTTTAAATTCAGTAACGCAATTACCTTTACTAAACGGTGCGTTACTCCGTTATTTCTGCAGATACAGTGAACAAGTGGTCATGAGCCAAGAGAAGGCGAGTTTCACAATGTGGAGATATTGTCATTACAGCAATCCCTGGTTTTTTGCAGGGGTTATGTTCCAAAAAGAACCCGTGCAGAAACATGCAGAAATAATTATTGCTCTATTTTATTTGGTTGCAATTGTACATACGTTCTGAAAATCAATATGCAAACAGGAGCGCCGGCACTCCAGCCGGTCAGAAAGGGTTAAACTATCCTCCCAAACATCATCGGAGATCACCTCCCCCCGAGTCCGTCTCCCTAACTGCGTTCTGGTTTAGATGGAACTGATTTGTGGTCCTGTCCCGGTTTCAGGAGGTGGCGGTGAAGGAGCAGCTGACTGGCCGAGGGAGGAGCAGCAGGCGGAGCCTGAGCTCGCCCTCCGTCAACCGGGTAAAGATCTGTCCATCATTATATTATATTATACTAGAATATTATATTATAGGGATGATGATGATGATGATGATGATAGTAAACGATGCTGTGGTAAGATGTTTCTGTGTCGCCTCGTAGCTGTCGGGGAGCAGGCAGGACCTGTCCACCACCTCGCTGCTGGATGACAAGGTAACACACACACACACACACACACACACACACACACACACACACACACACACACACACACACACACACACACGTCAATGTGACGAGGGGTTGAACCTTTCTGTCTCCTCTCACTGCAAAAACTCAAAATGTTAACAAGGATATTTGTCTTATTTCTAGTTAAAATGTCTCATTTTTAGTCAAAAAAATCTCATTACACTTAAAACAAGACTCATCACTGGGAAAAAACAACAATTTTCACCTGTTTCAAGTGGATTTTCACTTAAAATAAGTAGAAAAATCTGCCAGTGGAACAAGATTTTTTTGCTTGTAATAAGAAGATAAATCTTGTCCCACTGGCAGATTTTTCTACTTATTTCAGGTGAAAATTTACTTGAAACAGGTGAAAATTGTCAAATAACAAGTTATTTTTCTGGTAATGACTCTTACTTTAAGTGTAATGAGATTTTTTGATTAAAAATGAGACATTTTAACTAGAAATAAGACAAATATTGCTGGTAAGATTTAGAGTTTTTGCAGCGCTGGAACCGGCCTGACTCTTGTCTTGTGTCTCAGGGTCGGTGGGAGAGTCAGCAGGACATCTTCATGCCGTCCCAGTTCCACCGGACGCTCCCCCGACCGGCCTCGTCCCCGTCCACCTGCTCGTCCTCCCCCTTCGGCGTGACCCCCCCGGGCCCGGAGGCAGAACAAGGTAAAACCTCCACACTCTCTCTCTCCACGTGTACCGTCTCTTCTCCCCTCTTTCTTTCCATCTGAATTCATCCGTCTGGATCTTCATCACTTCTTCTTCTGGATGATATTCAGACTTTCTCATGTTTCATTTCACACATTATTAAATCCTCCGTCTCTCTTCTGTCTCGGCAGATGTCTTCTTTAAAGTCTCCACATCTGTTCTTTTGTTGTTTTAAGTGGTTTTCATCCCCTCAGTCTGTCTGATCTTGATGAGGGAAATGTACGGTGGCCGACAAGGGCCAAACGCCCTGCAACGGCCTAATGCGTCTCAGTTAAGGAAAACAGCATCAAGTACAGAAACGATTCAAATTCACAAACTCAAAACGAGGTACAAAAAGAGGAACGTGGTGCGAATGAAAAAACCTGCTGCAAAAAACAAAGACAAATGCAGCATCATCAAACGCTGCAAATAGAGAAACGATGCAAAGCACAAAACCATATAAAACAAGAAACCATCTTCATAACCCGTCACTACAACCGGAAGTGCTCCAAACCTGCAGGGGGCGCTTTCGGCGTAACACCTCAATGGACAGACACACGGGATGTAGAGAGAGACCGAACAGCTGACTGTAACGTTAATATGTAATAGTAAGTAAGTAAGTTAGTAAGTTAGTAAATATAGTCAGATAAAAAATCACATTACCGTTCCCGCTGTATGTTTAAACCATGGATGTAAACACTGTGGTTCAGTCAGGTGTTCGGTCTCTCTCTGCATCCCGTGTGTCTGTCCATTGAGCTGTTACGCCGAGAGCGCCCCCTGCAGGTTTGGTAACTGGTTATGAAGCGTTTTTCTTTTGAAGATGGTTTCTTGTTTTATATCGTTTTGTGCTTTGCATCGTTTCTCTATTTGCAGCGTTTGATGATGCTGCATTTGTCTTTGTTTTTTGCAGCACGTTTTTTCATTTGCACCACGTTCCTCTTTTTGTACCTCGTTTTGAGTTTGTGAATTTTAATCGTTTCTGTACTTGAAGCCGTTTTCCTTAACTGAGACGCATTTGGCCGTTGCAGTGCGTTTGGCCCTTGGCCACCGTAGAAATGTGATGTAATATCTGTTTGTTGTGACTTTTCTTCCACATTGTGCATCAAGCAATACAAGTTGCTACGTTTTTTATAATTTAAAAAAAAAGCAAAAACCAAAAAAAATCAACTAAATAAGAAATAAAAATTAAATAAATAAAAAATTGCATGTACCTATGAGAACACATGCCAGCAAGAGAAGAGAAAGAAGGAAAAAGACAAATAATGAAATAATTCTGAACACTAAGGAAACGCATCTAATATACACGTAGACAGGATAACAATAACTTCAGTGTTCTATTGTAGAAGGTTGTTAATTAAAATAATTAAAATGATAATAACAGGTCAGAAACGTGTCGCTGTGTTGTTACGAGGAGCCTCGTCTGTCGGTCCGTCTGTGTGTTTGGATGTTTCGCTTTCAGCTCTCGACCTTAAACTGTCACTCCTCCTCCACCTCCTGGACCTCCTCCTCTCCTTTCCTTGCATCCTGTTTCTCTTCCTCTCCTCCTCTTCCTCTCCTCCTCCTCCTCCTCCCTCCCAGGTCGTTCAGGACTTGCTGCCTCTTATCTTTCAGTTAAGGCGCTGGTTCCTCAGATGCCCAAACTGCTCAAGTCTCTGTTTCCGGTGAGAGACGAGAAGAAGGAGCTCCGGCCGTCGCCGCCGGGCCAGCAGGTCAGTGTTCTCCTGGTAACCGTGGTAACCCTGTCACCCGCCAGACAGGTGTGTGTGTGTGTGTGTGTGTGTGTGTGTGTGTGTGTGTGTGTGTGTGTGTGTGTGTGTGTGTGTGTGTGTGTGTGTGTGTGTGTGTGTGTGTGTGTGTGTGTGTGTGTGCGACTGTGTGTGTATATGTATGTGTGTGTGTGACTGTGTGTGTGTGACTGTGTGTGTATGTGTGCGACTGTGTGTGTGTGACTGCGTGTGCGTGACTATGTGCGTGAATGCGTGTGAGTGTGTGACTGTGCGTGCGTGTGACTGTGTGTGACTGTGCGTGCGTGTGACTGTGTGTGACTGTGCGTGTGTGTGACTGCGTGCGTGCGTGTGACTGTGTGTGAGACTGTGTGTGTGTGACTGTGTATGTGTGCGTGTGACTGTGTGTGTGTGACTGTGTATGTGTGCGTGTGTATGTGTGCGTGTGTATGTGTGCGTGTGACTGTGTGTGTGTGACTGTGTATGTGTGCGTGTGACTGTGTGTGTGTGACTGTGTATGTGTGCGTGTGTATGTGTGCGTGCGACTGTGTGCGTGTGACTGTGCGTATGAGTGTGTGACTGTGTGCGTGCGTGTGACTGTGTGTAACTGTGTGTGTGACTGTGTGTGTGACTGTGCGTGCGTGTGACTGTGTGTGTGTGACTGCGTGCCAGACTGCGTGCGTGTGTGTGTGACTGCGTGTGACTGCGTGTGTGTGCGTGCGTGTGCGCGTGTGCGTGTGTGTGTGTGTTCACGGTCTTGTCTTGTCCCCGCCCAGAACCCTCATCGCATCTCGACATCATCAGGAGGCGACGACAGAGTGAAGTCTGAGACGGTGAGATCTGAGTTCGGTTATTGTTGTTATCGGTAACTTTATTCGTGGAAGAATAAACTCTTAAGTTGAGACACTTGAACAGTTTCAGTGAGGGGAAGCATCTGCATCTCCTCCAGTGTCTTTAGTGACGTAAACATGCAGGAACTGTTGGTAGAGGGTTTTTTTTTTTTCTTTGCATAAAAGCGTTTAACCTTGTTCATTTAACAGAGATGTTGGTTCTTAAGTACCATATTGGCCCGACTATAAGACGACCTTGATTATTAGACGACCCCCTCTTTTTCAAGACTCAAGTTTGAAAAAAGACTTTTTGAACACCAAATTCAATTTTTATACAGAAAATAATTATGCAAGTACATCTGAAACAAATAATTATAACAATATATTCGAGAGAAAAAGCATGTTATTTTGCCTCATTCAAATCAAATCATTTTGAAGTTTCATCATAACTTCTCCTCAGCTGCCGGTTAACCTGCCGATCTTCCACCCACTTTTCTCCAGAGTGTTGCTTCGTTTCTCCATTTTCTGTTATCTCTTCTCTTCTTCTGTTTTCTTTCTTACCGCTATTTTTATTCTTCATGACAGGTTTGCTTTGGCCTGGGGAGTTAAGTTCAGCAATCGCTTTAAATATATCTAGCGCCATCTAGCGTTGTGAATGGGTATAACGTCTAGAACCCGTATGGAAGACGACCCCCACTTTTTCAGTCTTATTTCAATGCAAAAAACACTGTGTTATATTTGGGCCAATACGGTAGTCGAGTTATAACTAATATGTGACTGCAGTGTTAGAAATTAGGTTAGAGTACAGTAGACTTGTAGTCAAGACCACCTAAACCAAGACTAGCTCAGCTCAAGACCAAGACCAAAAACAAACCTAGTAATGTCCTGATCCTGCATGATTGTATTCCATCATCCTGGTTCTAGTTTCCATATGAGCTTGTTTTCAACTGCAGCTCAATAACAGAGAAGTGGATGATGATGTTGAACTCACTATAAATGTTTCCATCCATCAGCTGAGATCAGATATGTGTGGCGACTGCACTACCGCTATTTCTACACTATTGGAGGATTGACTCCAGTGCTTTTAAGGATTGACACGACTACTAACTAGTCCCAAAGTCCTCTAGCAGAATAACCAGCTCCAACACCCCCCTCCACCTCAGAAAAGGAAGGAATAGTAAATGTTACTGATTTAAATTGGACTGAATTTGGAGATGAAACCTGAATTTTAAATATTAAAGATTTAAATTACATTATTTACCATTATAGTAATCAGATTACACCGTATATCAGCACCACTGAAATGGACCTGATTCTGAATCAATCACACCGATGTGCAAATATTATTCATATATTTATTCAAACAAGGTTGTTATAAACACAAAACTTTAATTAAATACAGACACATGCAGATGCACTAAAACATTAAATCAGATGCAAAATACAAATAGTTTACAAAACTGTACATTAACAAGAGGAAGAACTGCTGATCACCACATTCTGTCACCTTGGTGTGGAACGGACTCTCAGTGAGTCCGTGACAAGACCAAGAACTCAAAAAAGTGGTCTTGAGGACTACAAGTCTACAACACAGTATCAATAAAGTTTAAAGGTGGCCGTGTGGGCAAAATGACTTATAGACTCTTTTGTGATGTTTGTAAAAAGCTGTTGATTTTTATTTCTTTTTTTCTGATAAAATCATTGTTCATCATCATGTTGTTCTGCCTTGTTGTCTCTGCATGCGTCCGTCTGCTCCTCCGTTGCCGTGGGGACAGGCTGCTGTTCTACGGCCGCTGGCCAAAGACCGGCGGACCGAGTCTCCGGAAGCCCCTCCTCTTCCTGTGCATGACCCGCATGACTCTGCCCCCCTCAGCCCCCTCAGCCAGTCGTCCAGCGGCTACTTCTCCGCTAGCGTTTCCACGGTGACCCTGTGTGACGTCCTCCAGCCCTCGTCCTCGTCCTCCTCCCTGGCCGGCGCTGCTGACGGGAGTGATGTCATGACCTCTCCTCCCCAGTGCGGCGCCAGGACGCCGGCGGTCACATGCCCCGCCCCCCAAGCCTCGGCCAATCACAACGCCGTCCCGGCGGAGCCGCCCTCGGGGGGCGACGGGGGCCCGGAGAGGGCGGAGGGCCCGGCACCGCCGCCGGAGGACGGCGTCCTGCCGGACTGGCTGGTGGACGGCGCCGCCGTCACGGTGGGCGGCAGCAAGGCCGGCACCGTGCGCTACGTGGGGCCGACCCAGTTTGCCGAGGGGCTGTGGGTCGGGGTGGAGCTGGACTCCCCCGTCGGTACGTATCCTGCAGGCTTCCTACGGGGGCTGGAAATCTTTGAAAGTGCTTTAAGTTCAATGTTGTGTTTTCAAGACCTGAAAAGTGCTTGAATTTTAGTTTAAAGGGGACCCATTATGGCATCTAATACCTATTTTAAACAGGTCTTGAATGTCTTAAAAACAAGCTTTTGATTGTTTTTGCTAAATAAGTTAGAAATTCAGCCTCAGAGCCATGTCTTTATCTTCCCATTCTCTAACCTCATTATCTCAGAATCAGAAAAAAGCTTTATTGCCAAGTCAGACATAAATCAGACGAGAGAACTTGACTCCGGTTCACACCGATGGCACCATTTAATACGGACGCCATTTTTTAGAGGAAGGATGACACTGGGATGGAGGAGGAGGGAAAAAAAGGCATCTTCACACTGTGAAAACTTTGCCCCAGAGTTGCTCCTCAGCCATTGTCCTTGATGTTATCAGACGGCCCGGTACAGTTCTGAACACAAGTCCACAGATGTTTTTGAGAGAGGGGGAGGGCTAGTAGGGGCAGAGCCACTTGTTTACATTCCACCAGGGAGATTGTGACGGGAGCAGCGGGCCAAGCTGCCCTGTCAAGGTCAGATTATAGAATCAACAATTGTATTGAAAGAAAGGAAACAGGCAGACTCCAGTAATTTTCCGTTTGCCTTAAGTCTCTGGTTCCTCAATGGCGACTCCAAACAGACGAATTTGTGATCAATTCCCGCCAAGCCGAGCTTCCAACTTCTCAGAGGTTTTCTCCATCTTGCTAATGAGCTCAAAGACCGCCGCTAGCCTGCGATTCTGTTCAAGAATCGCATCCAGCTTGCGGCTTGCTCTCCCAGCATTGTTCAGCAACGTCGGGCAGCTCAGAAAGGGCCAAAACAGCTGTCGACGACTTACGCGTTTGTCGATAGGCCAGGAAAATCCCCACTCCAATTAGCATAAATCCTGCTATCATAAATCCAATTATGAAGGCGTCTTCAACGTCCTCGACAGACAGAATCACCAAACACAACGGTTTCCAATGTTTCCAGGAATCCATTGTGTATCCAGCAAAAAATGTCCCATCGGGACAGGAGGGCTCCCTTACCCCCTGACTTCTCGTCGCAAAAACTTTGTCAATTGTGCTGAGAGACCAGTTAATCAATTCCATGATTGTAGAGTTTCGGAGTATCTATACGGGATTCTGAGTGGGCGGGGCTATGATAATGAGGCTCTGTGCTGATTGGCTGCCTGAATGACGCGATACACCGCTACGAAAAAATGGCGGAAACTCCGGCCGGCGGAGTTAGTTGTGGGCGTGGTTTCACGCATCGCTCCCGTTGTTCCGTAACTTTGAGGAGCAGAATCTTATTGGCTCGTAGATCCACATCACACTGGACGATCATCCGGGCGGCTGTACAGACACTGCAGAATCTGGTTGCTTTCCTCCTTCTCTGAGTTGGCAGGCTGAGGGGAGACCACTTTATATATGTTAAAGCAAGAAAAAACCTGTTTTTCATAATAGGTCCCCTTTTAAGTGCTTGAAATTATAATTCTGTCTTTCACAAAATTGGGATCAGACTGTATAGTTTAGTTATTACAAGGTGAAATAAAATTAGTAAGATGAAACATAACTAGATGTTTACAGCACGATGAAATGTACATAATTGTGATAAAAAGAGGAAAAAATTATTCTGAATTATATTAATCCTGTAGATATTTTACCCCAGCGATAAGGAGCTTGAAGGTTTTGAAAATGACCCTTGAAAGTGCTTGAATTTGACCTTGAAAAATGTATAGGAACCCTGATCCTACCAACCGGGCTGCCGGGCCGGCAGGTGTCAAGTAACGAAGTACAAATACTTTGTTACCTTACTTAAGTAGAAATTTTGGTTATCTATACTTCACTGGAGTAATTATTTTTCAGACGACTTTTTACTTTTACTCCTTACATTTTCACACAATTATCTGTACTTTTTACTCCTTACATTTTAAAAATAGCCTCGTTACTCTATTTCATTTCGGCCTTTAAATAAAAACTATCCAGTTAAATTGCTCCATCCGGATAGAGTGAATTTGGTTGTGGTTGTTTCAGATGTTCTTGTCCAGTTTTGTTCTTACATCCGTTCCCTCAGATTCCTGCAACTAAACTTGGATGTACATTCCAATAAAGGTTAGGATAAATGATAACATGAACATGAAGTTTGACTTTTTGCACCATTACAATACTTATAGGCAACTAGTCATCATATCTGCTGCTCTCTGAAACACATGTTAATGCTCAATAGTACACATATATGCTTCTTTAATATATTTACATTATACTAAGATGCATTCATTTTCAATGGCTTTTGTCCTTAATGGCTTTTTCCCCCTTACATTACTTTTACTTTTATACTTTAAGTAGTTTTGAAACCAGTACTTTTATACTTTTACTTGAGTAAAAAACTTGAGTTGATACTTCAACTTCTACAGGAATATTTTTAAACTCTAGTATCTATACTTCTACCTGAGTAATGAATGTGAATACTGAAGACACCGGTGCCCGTTCCGACCACTGACCCTGTTTCCTCCCGCAGGCAAGAACGACGGCTCGGTGGGCCGGCACCGCTACTTCCGCTGCCGGCCGGGCCACGGGGTTCTGGTGCGGCCGGACCGGCTGTCGGGCCGCGACAGGGCCGCCGCCCCGGCCCACGTCCCGGTGCTGCGGGGGGAGGCCGCGGTGACCCGTCGGAGCGAGAACCGCAAATCCTGGAGCAGCTGAGACCGGGCCGGGACCGGATCCACCACCTCCCAGCCCCACGACCCGGGACGGGACCCGACCTCCGTCAGAGCCACGAGGAGGTGATGAAGGACTCTGAGGACCCGTCCGGACCGGGTCTGGACCCGACGCAGCGCCAGGAACGCTCTGATCCTCCGACCCGCCGGGCTGCAGGCGGGCCGGGTCTCCGGGGGCCGGGCCGGGCCGGGCCGACCGTCTAACGCCGTGTTTATTTTTGTACTTTATCGGTGCAGAGTTCTAACCTCACTGACGGGCCGGCGCCGACCCGGACGACCTGAAACATCTTTGGACATTTTTATTTAGGTTTTAACCCGATCAGACACTTCCTGTCACGTGTGAGTGGGAGAACGGGTCAGAACCGGCTCGCGTTGTGGGAGTCGGGTCCGTCTGGCGAGTGTTTGCATCCCGGCGTGTTTCCCCCCCGGGTCGTCCTCCGAGGCTTCTCCGGGTCTCGGGTCTCCTCTGGTTCTCCAGGACGGATCCTCCATGTGCCTTCGCTGCGGCCCGAGTTGAACTCAGGGACAGAGGAGAGGACGGGGGGGCGGGGGTGTGTGGGTGTGTGTGTGTGTGTGTGTGTGTGTGTGTGTGTGTGTGTGTATACTGGACTGTCTCAGAAAATTAGAATATTGTGATAAAGTTCTTTATTTTCTGTTATGCAATTTTAAAAAAATGTCATATATTCTGGATTCATTACAAATCAACTGAAATATTGCAAGCCTTTTATTATTTTGATATTGCTGATCATGGTTTATTTTTATTTTTTTATTTAACCTTTCATTAACCAGGTAGTAGCCCGTTGAGATCAAGGATCTCTTTCACAAGGGTGACCTGGCCAGGAAGGAGCAGCACGTCAAAACAAATAAAATCACAAGGTTAAAAGACAGAATACAAAACAATAACAGAGGAACAAAGTAGCAATAAAATGATAAAACCAAGTTTTATAAAGTGCAGATGCATAGGAGGTCACGGCCAGTTAACAGTAGGTCATCACATCAATCATATAAAGTGAAGATTATTAGGAAGTAGGGCTGGGCGATTTTGGAAAAAAATAAAATCCCGATTTTTTTTCTCTGAAAACCCGATTTTCGATTTTGATTTTTTTGTAAAACTACAAAAGACAATGGAAAAAATTGTTTCAAATATTTTATCTTTATTTTTAAAGAAAAATAGCAAACAAATTTCCCTATTGGGAATGAAGTGAAATTGAAAGATACTGTAAATCCTCCTTGAGTTTAGTAAAGTGACAACATTTACAATTTCCTTGACCAAACAAAGATGACTAGACGAGCTCTGTCTGTAATGCAGCCAGCTGCAAAAAAGGAAAATCCATTTTCCGATTTCCTTTTTTTAACATCGATTGTGATTAATAAATCCGATTTAGATTTAAAATCGATTTATCGCACAACCCTATTAGGAAGACATAACTACCATCAGGTACAGAGACACTAATGCTTTCACGCTCTCTGTCCTTCAAGATCGAACCAAAGTCATTGAAGGATATCAGGTCCATCAGTTTAAAGTCTTTCTGAAAGGTGTTCCAAGCAAAGGGGGCAGCGAATTTAAAAGCTCTTTTTCCAGCTCAGTGCAAACACACGGAACAATAAAGTGTTTTAAAGTAAAGGGTTTACAGTTTAAGATGAAGATTCCCAGAATATTCAAATTTTTTGAGATAGGATATTTGAGTTTTCTTAAGCTGTAAACCATGATCAGCAATATTAAAATAATAAAAGGCTTGCAATATTTCAGTTGATTTGTAAAGAATCCAGAATGACATTTTTGCATTACAGAAAATAAAGGACTTTATCACAATATTCTAATTTTCTGAGACAGTCCTGTATGTGTGTGTGCGCGTGTGTGTGTGTGTATATATATATATATGTGTGTGTGTGCACACTAGTAATAATGTACAGTTCTACACCGAAGCGTCGGGTCAGAAGCCACTACGACGGAGAGAGTCGCTCAGACGGTTGGAGGTTTGGAGAAGTTCCACTTTGCACTGGAGAAGTTTGATAAGCAGCTACTGTACGTGAGTCGGGGTCGGGGGGGTCGGAGGGGTCGGAGGTGAGACGGTGGGCGACCCGCTGACCCGGTCAGGGGCGTAGCCCGGAGGCGGTGAGGGTGATGAGCTGTGATGTCGAGGAACCTGGGAGAGGTGCATGCTGGGAGACGACGCAGCATTCCTGATGCGCGCGAAGGAAAAAACGGCTTTGGGAGTTTTTATATTTCTGCTTTTAATGAAACATTCCAGCGGGGTCAAAGGTCGACGCCGGGGGGGGAACTGAGCACGTGCAGTAGAGGGTTCCGGGCCGAGCAGAGGTGCATGATGGGACGGCGGTTCGACCCGGAGGTGGAGGTTACTTGATGATGTCACTGTCTGTGGCCGTTTCCACGGCAACGCCCGCCTCACCCCCGTGATGCTCGCGGCTCCCGCGCGGATGCAAATGTTTGTCCCGTCGTCCGTCTGTCTGTCTGCTCAACTTGAGGTTTGTTTGTTTTTAAATATTTATATTGAATTACTTGTAAACTTTTATCACGTGTAAATGAGGAAAACGCTTTTATTTGAATGAATCTTGCACAAATGATCTCCATGAAAATTGCTGCTATTAGCCTTTGTAAATGACCTGTAAATGGATGGATTATTGATTGATTGAGATCAATCTCATACTGTGTAGTGGATTAGTGGACGGGGTTGGTGGATCCCCGGCGAGCTGACGGAGGCTTTGGGTGGGGGGGGCAGGTTCAGGATGAGAAGTCACTTTTTAGTTTGTGTTTTTAAAGAAGAGGAAATGTTTACTTCCGAGTTCAGTTTAAATCTGGGAGAAGTTTATCACCATCGCCGAGTTTATTGTCTGTATTTATTATTTGGCCCCAGACCCGGGGGGTGAGGGGGGGCTGATCACTTGGGTTGTTTTTATAACATTGATGGGATGAGAGCGGCGGTAGCTTCCCCGTGTGTGTGTGTGTGTGTGTGTGTGTGTGTGTGTGTGTGTGTGTGTATTATGTGTGTGTGTGGGGGGGTCTGAGATCACTCTGGACGGTTGTTCCTTCGGGTCGTCGTGCCTCAGAAAACCATGTGACCACGTATCTTCTTCCACGTGCCGTTTCCATATCATCGCTTTCGACTCATTTGCACACGGAGAGAGATGGGATTCAGTTGTTGTTTGTGTGTTTTTTTTTTTTTTTTTTTACTGTTTTGCTTCAGTCTGTTTTCACCTGTTCGGAGGGAAAACCACGACGACGGCGAGGGAGTTTTTATGAGAGCAGGACTGAGCTCAGCTACGTCTCTGCAGGATCTGACGTCGGCTCGATCGTGGCTCGTGCAAAACACATTTCAGTGGATTTACGAGTCCGTTTTCAGTTTGCAGCCCTTCATACTGTTGCCTTTGTTATCGCATTTAAAGTGCTTTTATGACGGTTTTTTCTTCTCCATATCTTTGTGCCGCCTGACCCCGGTCTGGACCCCCCCGGGACCCAGACCGGGTCTCACATCCGGGCTCAACGAGCTGCTGTGTTGCTCCTAAAAATACTGTGTTTTCCGCACTATAAGGCGCACCTTCAATGAATGACTTATTTTAAAACGGTTTCCATATATAAGGCGCACTAAATATCTGGTAAAATACCGTACTATAGTGTCTGGGTTTGAGTTACGTATTTACCTGATGGAGCTGCTACAGGAAATGCTACAAAATCCTACAGCAAATGCAAAAAAAAAACAAGAAAAGTACCGTATGTCAAACTTTATTAACAAAATAAAAACCAGCTTTGCTCCGTCTCGTCAAAGTCTCCATTATGCGAGTCAGCGTCGCTGCTGTTGTCTTGAACGTCTGTGACGATTCCTGACGTTTTTAGCGCCGTTACTTCGGCGACACCAACTACATTACCCACAATCCCCCTGACTACAGTAACAGGAATTACAATAATGATCATATATAAGACGCACTGTCGGTTTTTGAGAAAATTAAAGGATTTTAGGTGCAACTTATAGTGCGGAAAATACGGTAATAGAATAATAAATAAACGAAGCTAGCGTATCTCAGCCAGACGGGGCCCGGCGTCCTCGCAGGGAATTTTCTACACACCCCGATGCGTTTGGAGCCGCGCGGCCCGCACCACTGCCCCGCCCACGCGGCCACGCCCTCTGATGATGTCACGAGTTTCCACCTTCTAACTACCTCGCCCCGCTCACCCGCTCAGCCCCGCCGGGCCCCCGGGCCGGGCCTCTGGGTCGGGCCCCCGGGTCGGGCCCCCGGGCCTCCGGGCCGGGTCACAACAGCAGCCGGGTGGGTGTTTCCTCAGAGGTACCAGCCACGGTCACCATGGCAACGCTTCGGTGCTCAAGCCCACCCCCGGTCCTTTAGACGGGCTCACGGACCCGGCCGACGGCCGGCGCCGGGTCACGTGACCCCGCCGGGTCAGCAGTATTACTTCCTACCATCCGTGCACGTACGTGCACATATGAAGACCGGGAAAAGAAGAAAATCTGAGCACAAGTTTGGTTTTGATTAATTTAATTATTTTATGTAATTGTATGCTGCAATCCAAAGAATAAATGTGTATTATAATACATTTCTTTTTTTTTTTTTTTTTTTTTTAAATCATCTGAACATTAATCTGGTAAATAAAAACATTATATTGATCCTAATTGTTGTTTATTTGTGGGGCTTAAATCTACAGAAATGTGTTTAGAGAAGATGTAAAATGCAGTCTGACGTCAAATAGCAGAGTGTTTAAAGGATTATCAGAAGTTACTTCAGTTTAAGGTCGGATATGGAGGTGAGTAAAAGAAATCACCTTCAGGACTTTTTAAAAATCTCAGTAAAATTATTCTTAAAAACGATGATTTGGGAATTACTAGTTTTCCTGAATTACTTCTTGTTGGATTATCTTATTTTGGTAACCCTTTCTTTTACAGTACAGTAATAACCAGGTAATACCATGGTAATTACACTGTAGTTACATAGTAGTATCTTGTATTTACAAGGTAATTACATGGTAACTACCAGGTAATTTACCCAGTAAGTACTAGGTAATTATTACGTATTTTCTTGTACCATGTAATTATGTGTATTTACCATGTAATAACCTGGTAAATACCTGGTTGTTTAAACTAAACATTACTAGGTAATTACAAAGACATTAGATGGGAACTATGAGGAAAATTACAGGTATTTACTAGGTTAATATTGGTAACTACCAGTCAATTTACCATGTAATTACTCTGAAATTACATGAATTATTTCTAAGTAAGTACCAGGTAATTACTAAGTATTTTTCTGCAAACTATCAGGAAATTGTAACCTATATTTGAGGTAGTTACCAGCTAATTACACTTCAATGCACATGTAGTTACCTTGTATTTACTATACATTTCATGGATAACTACCGGGTATTTACTCATTCATTATTGATTTATGTATTATCAATGGATTGGTGCATGTACCCCCGAGGGTGTAAATGACTCTATTGACCTTGTAATTAACCTGATAGTTACCATGTTTTACCTGGCAATTGGCAGGTACTTACCTTGTAGTTACTTGCCCAGTAATTCTATTTCCTAAGTATTTACCCAATAAGTACAGAAATAATTACCTGATATTTACCCATTAATTAAAGTGAAACTGGACTGTAAAAGAAAGCGTGTGTTTCCATAATATTACCTGGTAATTGTAGATTATAATTATAAAGATTTGAACAATTGGCAAAACGTTGGATAATTACCTCCCCTTTACCCCGCAATTAGAAAGTTGGACCACACCCCCTCACATATTCCTCCTCACACACACCCCCTCACATATACCTCCTCACACACGACCACCACCTTGTAACAAATACGCCAAAACAGGTGATCTGTCAAATACTTTTTTTTTCTTCAAAAGGATAAAGAAAAAAATACGTAGTTCTGTATAAAAACATATTGTACAGTGTAAAACGTATTGCATAGTGTAAAACGTGTTGAAAATATAGGCACATTCAGTCAATCAATGCAACAAATAAAAAATACAGTGCATTCAATAACGATATAACAACATATTTAGATCTCAAACTGGCATGTCAAGGACCCCAGTTTTATCTGCATTTGGCCAAAATAAAAGCATAAAAATAAAACGTAAAATGACAGAAGTGCTTAATTCACAGCACATAATCTGCTGCCATTTACACGCACCACCAGCTGAAAAATAGCAGGTCTACAAACTCATAGCGCAGCAGATTACGTACAGAGTGAATTAAGCACTTCTGTCATTTTACGTTTTATTTTTGTGCTTTTATTTTGAAGAGCACCGTTCTTCCTCTTACTTCCGTTATTGACGAAGCTTAACTTCCTGTTCCCGTCCGAGCGTAGCAGCATGCTAACGCTGCTCCAGAGTTGGTAAAATATGCAAGCAAATGATTAACTTGTCATATTTTGTGTTGAAACTTATGAAAAGTATTTTTTATTTGTTGCATTGATTGACTGGATGTGCCTATATTTTCAACACTGTGCCTAGTTTTATGTTTTACACTGTGCAATACGTTTTATACTGTACAATATGTTTTTATACAGAACTTTGTATTTTTTTCTTTATCCTTTTGAAGAAAAAAAAAAAAGTATTTGACAGATCACCTGTTTTGGCGTATTTGTTACAAGGTGGTGGTGTGTGTGAGGGGGTGTGTGTGAGGGGGTGTGGTCCAACTTTCTAATTGCGGGGTAAAGAGGAGGTAATTATCAGACGTTTTGACAATTGTTCAAATCTTTATAATTATAATTTACAATTACCAGGTAATATTATGGAAACAACACACACTTTCTTTTACAGTCCAGTTTCACTTGAATTACTGAGTAAAAGCCAGGTAAAAATGTCTGTACTTATTGGGTAAATACTTAGGAAATAGAATTACTGGGCAAGTAACTACAAGGTAAGTACCTGCCAATTTCCAGGTAAAACATGGTAACTATCAGGTTAATTACAAGGTCAATAGAGTCATTTACACCCGCGGGGGTACCTGCAGCAATCCATTGATAATAAATAAATCAATAATGAATGGGTAAATACCCGGTAGTTATCCATGAAATGTATAGTAAATACAAGGTAACTACATGGTCATTGAAGTGTAATTAGCTGGTAACTACCTCAAATATAGGTTATAATTTCCTGGTAGTTTTCAGAAAAATACTTAGTAATTACCTGGTACTTAGAAATAATTCATGTAATTTCAGAGTAATTACATGGTAAATTGACTGGTAGTTACCAATATTAACCTAGTAAATACCTGTAATTTCCCTCATAGTTCCCATCTAATGTCTTTGTAATTACCTAGTAATGTTTAGTTTAAACAACCAGGTATTTACCATGTAATTGCATGGTTGTTTAGTTTAAACAACCAGGTATTTACCATGTAATTACATGGTACAAGAAAATACGTAATAGTTACCTATTACTTACTGGGTAAATTACCTGGTAGTTACCATGTAATTAACTTGTAAATACAAGGTACTACTAGGTAATTACAGTGTAATTACCATGGTATTACCTGGTTATTACTGTACTGTAAAAGAAAGGGTTACCCTTATTTATGGTCTTCAAAAAAAAAAAAAAAAAACTTAAATTGCATCATAGAATTTCTATGAAATCAGTGGTCTACTTGTTTAAATCCCAGTTTTCTGGGGGTCTTTCTGGACTGGTGACCCGTCACACTGGACCCCTCTCTCTCGTCCCGCAAAAAAAAACCCAATTTTGTCATTAACAGTTTTTAAATAAACCTTTTATGAATTTTTTTTTTTTTTTTTTTTTTTTTTTTTTTTTTTTTTTTTTTTAAATTGTACAAAACTTTGTTGTGCAGAAGTCTCAGAAATAACCAAATGAGTTACGGGCAGCATTTTGGGGTTAAACCACCGTGAACTGATGAATATAAAATGTCTATCAGTGAGACGGGGATGTGTTTTATAGAAAGACTTATCGAGAAGAAAAGGCAACCTTTTTGACGTCAGACGTTTCTCTTATAAAAACGGGGTCCAGTTTAATCTGAAAACAGCAGCTGATCAACAACTGGTCTTCATCAGTGAGAGGAACTTACCGACATCTCCAATCCTTAAAAACTATTTCTAAAGTAACATGTGACGGCTGTAACAACATTTTTATGTTTGAATTATTAACAGGAAAAACACGCTGCATTATCTGATCAGCTTTTATTCCCTTGTAAATAGAATATCAATAAAAACACCTTAAAAATAACAAATTAAGGTTTATCCAACAGATGAAAAAGTAACAAAAGGCTTATGTAGATTTCCTACATAGCGATTACACAACAGTCTACTGTCCAAAAAAGGCACTAAATCTTGAAATAGAAAAAAGAACAAGAGGATAATAATTAAAAAAAACAAAACAACAACAACAAACTGATACAACATACAAACATCTGAGGTTTGATATTTTTCATTTTACAAAGATTTACTGAAGAGCTTATTGCCAGAATGAAAATAACCACCACTTTTAAAAGAGATGTTAACTTGAGTCATATTAGCAGTCCCTGAACATAAAAGGCTGGCGGTTCTGCAACGTATGAAAACTGCATGAATGAGAAACGTCTTTATTTATTCAGTCTAATACTCTGGAGACAATTGGACCGCTAGCGAAAAAATCAGTCATTTCAAATACTGCTGATCAGTTTTATTGATCTGACGTGTCCCGGATGAGTAACTGATTACTTGTTCAACTAAAGCAGGGGTCGGCAACCCAAAATGTTTTAGAGCCATATTGGACCAAAAACACAAAAAACAAATATGTCTGGAGCCGCAAAAATCTCGTATAAGCCTTAGAATGAAAGCAACACATGCTGCATGTTTCTATACTAGTTAAAACTGGGGGAAGATTTATTTATTCATTATGCACTTCGAGAAAAAATTCAAAATGTCGAGGAAATAGCTCAAATTTCTTGAAAAAGGTCGAAATGTCGAGATTAAAAACGAAAGAAAAAAAGGAAAAAAAGAAGAAAAAAAAGGAAAGAAAAAAGAAGAAAAAATGAAAGAAAAAAAAATAAAAAATGGAAAATTAAAAAGGTCAAACATTTCTGAAAAAGCTCCAGGAGCCACCAGGGCGGCGCTAAAGAGCCGTGGGTTGCCGACCCCCGAACCAAAGCAACCCGGAGTGGGTTCATGTCCACGTGGTCCTGATGTTTATTGCTTTTTTCCTCGTAATATGATTCTGTTTTTGATTTTTTTTCTTCCTGTGTTACCTCAGACCCAAAAAAAAACAAAACAAGAAAAAAAAAAACACAAAAAAGAGCATAAAAAACAAGCAAATAAACAAACCACATCATGACAGGACCGTGAAGGCAACAACTGAAATGGTTAAAGTCCTGAAATAATCTCAAAACAGCACATGGTCTTCAATGAACCTGAAGCTTGGCTTCAGAAAAGGCTTCTGCTTCGCAGATCAACACAAAAACAACGTCATTTTTGGTGTTTAAAGGAAGGAAAAAACAAACAAACGATCCGACAGGAAGCTACGTAAGTGATATCTGGAAAAGCTTAAAGCGTGAACACCCAGGACAGCTCTGCTGCCGCACAAATAGATCCATAAACTTCAATGTCCTCGGACATTTCATCTAAAACACCAAAGACTGGTTTTGATAGGAAAGATGGATGTGTTGTGGTTGTTTTTCTCTCGTGGAGGAAGTTTACTAATTAACGATTTCCATCTAAGTGGAAGTTCCCTTTCCGAGTTTCCCTTTGGAAGAAATAAAACGATAAACGTCGTCACAGTTTGCCATCAGTTAGTCGTTTGTCATTATTATTGTCGGTCTGTGTACTTCGCGGCCATCCGTTTTTTCTTTTGAAATGACAAAATAAAAATAGAGATATAATCCAAAATAATCCGTTTCCCATCTTTTGTTTTGATAATAAAAAACGGAAAACGTATCGTTATCCGATACTGAAAACAAGGATTGGACAAATGGGGGGATTGCACATGCGCAGTAATAAATGAAGAAAGTTGTTTCTGGTTCTTTTGTTGATCAGATTGAAAATTAACAGTTTTAGATTTTTCTTAATGTTGAAACAGAAAGTAAATCAAATATGAAACCTGGGAGTGAAACATGAGTTTAATCTGTAATCTGTCTTCACTCCGTCATGAAACTGCAGTGATGTTGTGACAGTCCGTTCAGCTGCAGCGTCCAATCAATAATCAATAACATGTACTGAACTCTAACATACTGGAAACCAATAGGAAATAGAGAAAATAGTTTTCTACTCGCTGTCTTAATTCCCAATTTCATTTTCAAACACATAAATGAAATCGGATAACGGATAACGATCCTTTTTGCGTTTTTTATTATCAAAACAAAAGATGGGAAACGGATTATATCTCTATTTTTTTATTTTGTCATTTCAAAACAAAAAACGGATGGCCGCGAAGTCCACGGACCATTGCCCCCCCCGCCCCGCCCTCGCCCTCGACAGCCTAGATCTGTGATTCACATTGAGGTGGCTGCAGGGTGAAGCTCCCGGCCGAGGAGGAGGAGGAGGAGGAAGAGGAGGAGGATGTGAGGTATCTGCGTTCAGGTTTAGCTCTGAACTAATAGCTTAGAGGTTGAGAAGCAACCGGTGAAGGAAGCTGAAGCTTTCTGTGTCTAGTGGCGGCACGCCGAGGCGCGTACGGCCGGTGTAGAAGTCCCGGTAGGGGGGGGGAGGGGGCTCTGCAGTAACATAAGGCACTTCAACATAACATCAGTTTTAAAAAAGGAAAAGTTTTTCTAACCAGAGAGGGTTTAGTGTTGAACCCACAGGACGATGGACCTCTGACCTCTGACCCCTCCGAGAGCCGGAGCTCTTCGGTTCAAAACTTTTTTTTTTTTTTCAAACTACATTGAAAACATTTTTTTTAATAGAGGGTTTGCATTGACGTCACATCCGCACCGGACCAGCCCCCTTACTCTCACTGAGTGGCAAAACATCATCAAAAACAGCTGCAACTAGTGGAGAAGACGGGATAACAGCCGATTATCGGCTTAAATTAAAGGCAGTTGGACTTGACAGTGACCCGTACAGTTACCCCAAGAACCAGTGGAACATGGACATTAATATTTGGCCACGAATCCAGTTTCCTGATATTAGATGAGGACACCGAACTTTATGATTTTTAACGTTAGCTACCCAAAAATCGAACATTACCTGATACAAAAAGGGAACCTGAAATTCCACGTTTCGGTGTCTGGAATCCAGTTGTTTCTGAGAATTGCAGCGATACATTTGTCTCTCTTTAGCTTATTTTTCGGCAGTCTGTAAAACGATAACTCCGATTTCTTCCTAAATCTGAGTGCAATGAGTACAGTCAACCGCACAACAGCTCTTTCCCATTTTAGATGTTTTCCAGTTGCTCAAACTGAAAGTTTACGCTGACACTCAGTCTTTCTGACACTCAGTCTTTCTGACACTCAGTCTTTCTGACACTCGGTCTTTCTGACACTCGGTCTTTCTGACACTCGGTCTTTCTGACACTCGGTCTTTCTGACACTCGGTCTTTCTGACACTCGGTCTTTCTGACACTCGGTCTTTCTGACACTCAGTGGGCGTAACCCGCCGTGAAGTTGCGTCTGTGACGTCATGCGCATTCCCTCTATTAAAACATTTTAAAAGGAAAGGCTTGAAAGACTTCTACAACGGCCGTACAAGTTAATTATTCATGATTTTTTTCACTGATCTGGACAAAAAATAAATTCAACAAATCCGAGCGACTGATCTCAGGGAAACCGTCTTCTGTGCTCCGCCAGTCGCTCATAGTGTTCGTTTCAAAACAGCAGGGGCTCTAAACACCGTGGTACTCAATAAAGTGTCATTTAAATGAAAGCTTGGGGGGGGGGGGGGTACGTGTTTACAACACGTGGCGTATCAATAACACCCACAGATACGCCGCAGGAAATGCATTTTACTTGCAATAAGCCGACGCATCTGATGCGTCCCGTTACGTCTGTTAGCTCCCTCCTCGACTAGCAAACTTTCTAAAAATACACAAATATTAAAACTCAATATTCTGGATATAATATTTAAACTTTCACCGATAAGATCATACTGATAACTCTGGTTTGATGCGTATAAGCTCATGCAGTGAGATGGATCGTCTCCTGTGGTGCTCCGGCACCTCCGGCTGATCGATCGGTTCGGCTGATCGATCGGTTCGGCTGATCGATCAGTTCTGGCTGATCTCACAGTGATCAATCACTCCGACGCGTCGGGGTTATGTACAACTCTGCGGGTCGAAGCCCCGAACACCCAACACTACTTAGTACAAGTTAATAACTGCTAAAATAGTAGCTTTAAAATAGTTTACTTAGAAAAGCACTTATGATATTTGTAGTTTCACATCTAGTTTGGATGAATGAATGAATGAATGAAAAATCAAAAATGTTCTTTTTTTTGAATATAAAGAAGCAGAAAAATGAAGAAGAAAGTTTTTAAAATTGCTTATTATAAAGTGAAAAGTTAAAGTGAATTAAAACAAACATGAACACTGAGTATTCAATACTCAATAGATTTCCTATTTATAAACCCAGCTGTTCATGAAGCTCAAAGGATTATGGCACTTTTGTCATTTCTGAATATATTAAGCTTATATTCTCAGTCGGGGGGGGGGTTTCTTACTGCGCGCCACTTCTGATCGCCGGCGCGCAGACGTCAGAGGACGACTGAGGTCTCAGGAGCTCCAACAAAAAAACCGAAGATGAGTTTCCACGTCCTCACCGCGCGATGAGGTTGTGGTTGTTTGTGATCACAGTGCAAGACCCTGAAACTACGTTGGTTCCCAGATACAGTGTCTCTCCGAGATCATCTGCTCTGTGGAAGACTCAAAACGTCGGAATATTTTAAAAAAACAATAAACAAATCAGTGAAGAAATGAAGCGAAAAAATAAAATCACGAGCGTTTTTTTTTTTTGTTCCTTGGATTTGTCTCCGGGGACATTTTCAGTCTTCCACAGGTCGCTGGAGGACACTTAAAAAAATAAAAGCTTGTCATTATCGTTAATAATATACGAATAATAGTTCTAAGAGCGTAGTAGAGTAGGTTGGTGGTTGGAGGTAGGGTTGGGAGGTATATTAGGACTGGAGTTTACGTGACTTTTGGTCTTTTTTTTTTTTTTTTTTCTTTTCCTCGCTCGTTACATTCCTACAAAATCTGCTTGCATATAATGACACCTGTTGGGACGGCCCGGGCCGTCTCTGCGGCCGCCGTCGTCCTCAGTCGTCTTCCAGAGTCTCCTTCTTGATCTCGCTGCCGGCGCCGTTGAGCCGTTGGGCCGAGGACGGGCTGCTGTGACCGGCTGGAAGTTTCTCCAGAGCAACGGGGTCCTGGGGGTCGGACAGGCCGCCGGGGACGCCGGGCTCGTCCTGCAGGGACGGGGACGGGGGGGACCAGGACACGCCCGCCAGCCTGGCGCCCTCCGCCTGGGCCGCCGCCCCCACCGCCAGGGCGCGGGCCGCCAGCGAGGCCCGGTGGCCGGGGATCCCCCGAGCCAGGGCAGAATACCAGTTGGGGAGCAGCGTGGGAACCTGGGGAGCAGACGGGAGCGATGACGGGAATTGAGAAAATTTTTCCAATTCAGATTCTATTTTGGATTCTGTTTAAAGATTCGATTCTTTATGGATTCTCTTATCGATTCTCATTTGGAAAAAAGGAGAACAATCCAAGTGTCCAGTAACATGTTCAACACCACAAACTTAGTCACTGCTGGTGACATTCATCTATTCTGGCCTGATTCTCCTCCCTGCCTTGATGAAAGGAGAAGTTAGCGGTAGATGCTCTTTAACTTCTCCATAGATGAGCTGACGAGCTGCAACTGTGTCAGCAGCGCCCGACACGTCCGCGTGGCCGAGCGCGCAGCTCTTCTAAAGCATGAATTATGGTTCTGCGTTAAATCGACGCAGAGCCTACGGCGTAGGGTACGCAGCGACGCGCGCGCCGTACAGTGCGGGTCGCCTACGCCGTAGGCTCTGCGTTGGTGTAACGTGGAACCATAAATCAGCCTTACCACACACCGGCTGACTCCGCGCTCCCAGCGCATTAGCCGGCCGAGTCCTAACAGTTTCCCCCCATTGTTGAAATGTCCACATTGCAAGTGTTGTCGCCCTGTTGTCATCTTTTTTGGTAAAATGTAACCAAACTTTCGAGCGTTTATGCCGCTTTGTCCTCGTGATTTCTTAAGAGGTGAAAGATTTCGTGTTTGTTTGTCTGGTGAACCGGAAGAAAAACTAGTGGAATCGGATCACAGGTTAATACAACTTTTAATCATGTCAAGCACAAGGTTTTTCCGGCCGGAGGTACACTTCTGTCAGACCACTTGGGTCGGAGAGAAATGCACACGGGGGTCATCGATCCAATCTTTTTTATACTGAAAAGGAGGGTGTTCTTTGCAAATGATTTCCATTGGTTGAGCCTAAGAGACGTGTCACTTCCATCTTCCTTTCCCTGGGGTGTCAAGCCTAGCTCACAGGTGAGACTCCCCACAGCTAAGCGTCTGCTTATTCCCCAATGGCATGTGTATTGCAAATTAATTTCATTAGGAGAGCCAGATCAAGGGGAAATCACCTTAAGGTGTCACCTTTCCCCCGTCTCCTCTCCAACAATAACATGTGTATTGTATTTAACTTCTAATCTAATGTTTGTTTACCCTTGGCTCTTAATCAGAATGAGATTACTTTGAAGAGAGAGCCCAGACAGTTTTGAGCTTCAATAATGTCATGAAATCCTAACAGAGGTGACTTTAAAAAGAGGGTCTTAAGAGGCCCCCAGCCTTTGGCTCCTCGATGGTGTGCCAGGGGGTCCCCAGAAAAAATTATTTGTTTTTAACATAAATATAAAATAATAATAAAATAAATATTCTTCTCTAATAGAAATTAAAATTCTCCTTTTTAAAAGGATAGCTGAGCACTCAAAAATAAAACTACGTCAGCCAGTGACAAATACAATCAACTCAAGTCCAATGGAACTGTGCAATTCTGCAACCATCAACTATGAAGAATTAACAATTATTTAGCAGAAAAATAAGCATATCTGCTTTTTCAGGAAGGTTACGCGATGTTTCTGGACTTATGGTGTCTCCAGCTGTGGAAAACAACCAAGTCACCCTGTTGTCATCCTTTTTGGTCAAATGTATCCAAACCTTCGAGCGTTTATGCCGGTTTGTCGCCATGTTTTCCTGCTGGGCGCGAATGGTGACGTCATCCGCGCCGACTGGAATTGATAAGGGAATCATTTGCAAAAAAGGCAAACGATTCCAAGGAATTGAAACACTGGGAACCGGTTCTCAACTAGAACCGGTTTTCTATTCCCATCCCTAAAGCTGGGCATACACTGTGCAATATTTTAAATCGTTTGATTCAGCCCCATCTCAAACTGCACGACTAGATCGCTGAGTTCAAAAGTTCACAGCCCACGATTTATGGTGTCACACTGTACGACCCGATGCTCGGATGCTCCGTCTGCTCACACTATACGATCATAATCCTCACACTATACGATCATAAACCTCCCGTCGGACCTCTGTTACTGGAACTCGAGGCTGGTTTTGGGGCAGGGGTGAGCTGTGTCCACACAAACGTGCGTCCTGCCCACCCGATCAAAAGTTATGGGGATCCTTTATTTTTTTACAATTGAATTTTTTTATATATATTAAAAAAATCCCAAAATATCTGTACCGTTTCTGATTGGGTGGGCACTGCGCATCATTTTTAGACACAACAATGAACGCATACCGCAAAAGTTGTGTCTCGGCGGAGGGACCCGGCGTCCCAGCAAAATGAGAAACAGAGAAGAGAAGTGTTCAGAACAGCACACAGAGCACACACTGAAGGCTGATTTATGGTTCTGCGTTACACCAACGCAGAGCCTACGGCGTAAGTTACGCGGCATCGCACCCCGTACGGTGCGGGTCGCTGCGTACCCTACGCCGTAGGCGTATGGTTGGGCAGACGTGGGAAATGCGGCCTTTTTTTTTCTGCTATTAAAACATGATTTGTACTGTGAATTGGCAACACTTTAAACTACAAATAATAGTTTTTGACGTCACGTCAGAGATTGCGCATGCTCTCTGTGAAAGGATGAGGCCAATCGGGTCGTAGCACGACCAGGATTTCAAACACGTTTGATTTTCTTGCGAGCACACGATTTGTGATCGGGAGCTCGTCGTGAGGCGTTACTCTCTCGTCGTTACCCCACGTTTACTGCATGCGGCTCGACCAACGATTGGGTCGAAATCCGGCCCGATCCAAAAAATAGTCGCACGACTGGAAAATCGGCTCAAAACGAGACGATAATCGCACAGTGTCTGCCCGGTTTAACGGGAGCGGTTCGTCGCTCCGGATCCGTCTGTGACTGGAGCCGTGGAGAAGGGGACGGGGCTTACCTGGGTGGGCGAGGACAGGTCGGCGCGACTGAAGGCAAACTGCCTGGCTGGCGGTCTCTTGTCACACAAAGACACCTCGCAACCCTGTGAAACAGCCCAGTTATCACACACATCCTGCTTCCGTACTGAGTTTCATGAGCGGATGCGGGTCGCCAACCTGGTCGGGGAAGTCGTTGCCGTCCACCTCGTCGTTGATGGACTGACCTCCGGGACTCTGGACCTCAATGCCGTGACTCTCCAGGATCGCTGCTTCTTCAAAAACACAAACTTCATCACAGAATATCAACTCAGGACGTCCTGCTCCTGCTGCACGCGGTGCATGCTGGGTAACAGGAGTTACACTTTAACATCCCAAGGACACAGAGGTAAACATTACCTATGTTGGCGCGCCTCTTGATGTCTTTGCGGCGGTTTGCAAACCAGTTGTAGACTTTGAGGGATGTAACTCTCTCCAAGTCAGACAGCTTCTTCCCTGCAACACAAACCAGGGCGTCTACAGGTTAGATTAGGGGTCGGCAACCCAAAATGTTGAAAGAGCCATATTGGACCAAAAACACAAAAAACAAATATGTCTGGAGTCGCAAAAAATTCAAAAGTCTTGTATAAGCCTTAGAATGAAGGCAGCACATGCTGCACGTTTCTATATTAGTCATAACTGGGTACTCTGCTGTAAATGTTGCATGCAAATGTCTTTCAACACGACTCTTTTTGTTATTGGACAACTTCTCACTATGGAGCAAACATTCAGGCAATGAATGCAAATGATTCACTCCAAGAAACGTTGAATCCTCTTTTTCTCCTCAGTTATTTTTCTCTTTTTCTCTTTGGAAACAATCCCTTTTGGCCGGTTTGTTTACAACAGCCACCTGCCTGGCGCCCCCTGCTGGTAGAAACGCACAATTTAAATGACATATTTTGGTCAACTAACATGACTAAGCATAAATTACATAGAAACACCAGCAAAAATATAAAAAAAAGTTAAATAAAAAACTATTTAATCCAGATTTAAAGTAATCAAACCTTCATATTGTTTAGTTTTTACCGATTTTAAGGATTTTATTTTTTTGTTTTTTGAATCCTCTTTTCTCCTCAGTTATTTTTCCCTTTGACCGGTTTGTTTCCAGCAGCTCCTGCCTGGCGCCCCCTGCTGGTAGAAACGTGTGTCGCAGGCTATGACGTAAATCTTTGTTAACAGAAATGTTGAAATTTAATGTTTATTCTACACATTTTTACAGCATTGGAAAACGTTCAGAATGTTTGTGTCATGTTTGTCCTCCTACAGAAACCATATTAACACAAAAAATATATTTGCCTCCCCATCTTTTTCCATTTTCAAACATTTTTGAAAAAGCTCCAGGAGCCACTAGGGCGGCGCTAAAGAGCCGCATGCGGCTCTAGAGCCGCGGGTTGCCGACCCCCGGGTTAGACCAAGGTAAAGTTAAGACTTTAAAAAAAAAAAAATTCAAACTAAATTTAAGACCAAAAAGACGAGTCACTAAGAAATCCAGCCCTGAGGTCGGGGTTGCCAGATCTGACAGGTTTCAGCCCAAATGCGATGTAAAACCCGCCGAAATAATGAAAAACCAGCCCAAATCCCACATTCTCTATGTTAAAACAAATAAAAACCAAGTCATAAGCAAATGAAGCTTCACAACACCACTAAATAGCCCAAAAAAAGTTCAGGCTCCAAACAAAGACTACAATTCAACTGAGTACATTAAAGCGAATAAAATATCAGTGAGTTTATTGTGTACGTTTCTACTTTTCTCTGCCATAATGGAAACATTTTTGATAATTTCTCCTAAATATTTAGTAAAAACCAGCCCAAATTTCATCAACCCACCCAGTCCTTTATTTTTCAATACATTTTTCAATAAAACAAATGTATTTCTCCTCAAAAAGATTTGATAAATTTCCCTTTTCAAAGTGTAAGAAACATTTTCAATAATGCCATAATGGAAACGTTTTTGTTGATAATTTCTCCTAAATATTTAGTAAAAACCAGGAAAAGCAGCCCAATTTTTCAGCCCAATTGGGCTGAAACTTGTCCAACCTGGCAACACAGATTTAGAGATTCTCCCCGAAACGATTAAATGAACCTTTTAATGATGATTGGATATATTCCCTGTAAAATTAAGATTCATTTAAGAATCAATTACGACCCTTGCATTGAGATTTAAGACATTTAAAGGCCTTATTTTAGGAAAATAGAAGCGACTGCATAACAAACGAGCGGCGTACCTGGTTTCTGAATGACGGCGTTGCAGGCCGTGGCGATCTCCTCCCTCTTGGCCTCGTCAGGATACTGGTTGTCGCTGAAGTAGCTGCGTCACACACACACATCAGTCCCGTTACTTCCAGGCTCTCACCGTCACCCCCAGCGACCCCCGTCCTCTCTCCTCACCTCTCCATCACCGCCAGACACTCCTTCCTCCAGGTGAACCTGCTGCCTCGTCTCAGGCGGAAGCCGCCCGGCACCGAGCTGAACGGCGGCGGCGTCTGGTGCCAGTCCATCATGTCCTCCAGGGCCAGGGGGGCGGCCCGCATGGCCAGGGTGGCACCTGGGGGGACCGACAAGTAGGAATGGGCGATATTTTACCGTTCACAATATACCGTCAAAAGAATTCCCCACGGTAAAAACCATAAATTCCCGTTGATGACGTTTTTGTGTAACAAACATGGCGGAAGGCGGATCTGAGAGCGAGGAGCTCGTTGTTAAACGAGACTCCAGCTCTGGAACTGGTTTGGATTTAAAAAGAGTGACGAGGAGCAAACATCATCTATTATGTGCAGAGTCTGCAATAAAATGGTGCTTGCAAAGTATGGCAATACTGTTTCTTTATTTATCCGGTTGTATTTTTTTCTATTTTGTGATTTTATAAGCTAGGAAAACTTGAAGGACAATGGTACTTTTGCTGTTTGCACCGTTATCCCACTGTTTAAGCCATACAGTTTGAATAAATGTTGAATCTGTTCTTACATTTCAAACTTGTTTCATTTGAGTCATTACAGTTTTGCAGTACAGGTGTACTAATTTAATTGTTTTTTATTAATTTAATGTAATTGGTGTAGTTTAGTAGTATTTAGTATCTTTTAGAGCAGTGATTTGGCTCCATAGACTGAATGTGGTGATAGATTTATAGTTACAAAGGTGGAGTTGAATTGGTATTTTTTTTATTGTCATTTTTATCGTTATCGTGATACATTTTTTAGTCCATACCGCCCATCCCTACCGACAAGCACCCGTCATTCTCCCCCCACGGCAGCAGAACATGGTTAGGAAACCCATGAGAGGCTTCAGGCAGGTCTTACCGGGGCTGGTCTTCTCCAGCTGGTACCAGCGGAAGAAGGCCCGTTTCTTCTGCTCGCTGAGGTCCGATCCCTGCTGCAGGAGCCAGTGGGAGATCCGGCTCTGACTGATCCCTGAGGACAGACCACAATTTCAATTTTAGTCTAGTCTTTTGGTCCGGCCATCATTTTAGTTTTTATTAGTTTTAGGGTGCTTTCACACCTGTGGCCCGTTTGTTTTGTTCCGATTCAGGGGCTAAATCGATACAGTTGTTCCGTTTCTCGTTTGTGGGTTTGTGTTCACAAGGCAAACGTCTGTACCTTTTCAGAGCTGTTAACAAATGCCATGCGCGAACCAGCTGCTCTCTGATTGGTCAAATGAACGTGGAAGGAGTTTCCTCTTCCGCACCCCGGGATAAACAACACGCCCCTTTCAGCGCAGACCGCAGCCGCCGGCTTTAGGCTGATTTATGGTTCCGCGTTACACCAACGCAGAGTTTACGGCGTAGGGTACGGCGTAGGCTTTGCGTCGTTTTAACGCGGAACCATAAATCAGGCTTTACCCATTCATTTATGTGCTCAGCAGCGGACGAGAGGCCGCCTGCCGCGGCGTTTGCGCTCCGCAAACCCTGCCCGAATTGAACATTGTTTAATTTCACCGTGCGGCGCTGGAACAACATCTCGGCACGTCCAATAGGAGAGAAGGGGGTGGAGGCTGCGCCGACTCTTCTCCTTGCGCCGCGGTCGCACATGCACAATGAAGGGAGTTGTGTCGGTTGCTGTGTCGATTATGTTCTCATTACAAATTAAAAAAATGAACCGTTTCAGGTCTCGAATGGAATCGGGCTCGCTTGTTTTGTGCCGTTTCAAGGCACGATTGCTGTGTTCACATATAGCAAAAGTTCCGATCTTTAGGGGGAAACGTTCCCTGTTCCGGAACAACTGCTCCAAACGGGACAGGTGTGAAAGCTCCCATAGTCTCGTTCATTCTCCTTTTAGTCGTGTCATTTTAGTCAGAATTGTCCAGGACCATTTTAGTCTAGTTTTAGTCAAAGATTGTATTTAGCAGTGGTGTAGTGGGTTAAGCAGCGGCTCATATACTGAGGCTCCTGCCTCCTGGTCGCAGGTTCAAATCCCGGCCTGCGCACCTTTGCTGCATGTCATCCCCATTCTCTCTCTCTGCAACTTCAATCAAGGGCCACTAGAGCCGTCTTTGGCAGAACATTTCGTCTCAGTCAACGATAATGAAGACATATTTTAGTAGATGTTTTATTTTGTAATCTACATTTTAGTCTCGTTTTTATTCCTCTACGATATTGCGTTATATATTTAATTATCATTATAGTCACATGACCAGCATTTTCGTTGCGTCTCGTATCGTTTTTCCTCAGGTGATAAAAGTTTGTTGACGACGATATTTAGTCATTAGGTAACTTTAGTTGGTACTGACCTGTTACCTGAGCAACCACGGCCTGGGAGATCCGCCTGTTCGCTAGGAAAGACTTGATCTCCTCCTTGATCACCGCGCTGTCCCTCCTGCCGTTGAAGACAAAGAACATACCGTAGTTGGATCTCCAACATTACAAGTCTGACATCTTTGTGTGGACCATGTGTCTTTCATTTGCTCCTGTAAATATTGATCGCTCTGGTTTTTATATTAATATACTGATAGTCCTTCCTGATGGTCCTTTCTGCTCTTTTCCACTAGCACCTACTCAGCTCGGCTCTCCTCCACTCGGTTTGGTTCTTTCCCACTAGGGGTCTAACGTGCCGACTAGATGCTTTTCTGTATCTACTCTGCCGAGGTTCTAAGCGCCTGAGTCGGGCTGTGATGTCATCACACTACAGGCCACCCATTGGTCGGGGGGTTGGAGTCAGACGTCCGAGTCAGGATGTGACATCAGAGAAAAAGCAACTCTGACGGAGATTCTTGTTCATTTTATTCCACCAGCAACAGCAGCAGAAGTCTGTTTCATGATCCAACTCTGAGGTGCAGATGTTCATAAACCTGGTGCTGAGGAGAGAATTAAAAAGGGATCTAGACGGAGATAAGGAACGACCAGATCTACCAGGAACTCTGTCTCTTCATAGCTGCTCGCGACTACCAGCTGACTTTTCAGCAGCCGAGACAAACTAAAAACATTAAAAAGCGTCGCTGCTTGAAGCTTCTCTCACTCTCATTTTTTAACTTGATATGGAACACAAGCCACAGATCCAGCAGCACATCTATCATCTCCTCCAGGTTCTACATCTTTAGTGTTGTCTTCTTCGTTTAGATACACAATCAAATACGTCACAGCAGTTTCTCCAACCTCCTACTTCTGCTCCAGGTGCTGGATTGTTATGGAAAAGAAACCAGGCTGAGCCGAGCTGAGTAGGTTCTAGTTCGGGGGTCGGCAACCCGCAGCTGTAGAGCCGCATGCGGCTCTTTAGTGGCTCCCTGGAGCTTTTTCAAAAATGTTTGAAAAAGCTTTTTTTTTTTCCCTTTCTTTTTTTTTCTCTTTGATAAACTTGATATTTTCTCTTTCTTCCTTTCTTTCTCTTTTTTTTCTTCTTTTTTCCTCTTTTTTTCTTCCTTTTTAATCTCGACATTTCAACTTTTTTCTCGACATTTCAACTTTTTTCTCAACATTTTGACTTTTTTCTCGACATTTCGACTTTTTCCTCGACATTTTGACTATTTCCTCTACATTTTGACTTTTTTCTCGACATTTTGACTTTTTTCTCGACATTTTGACTTTTTTCTCGACATTTTGACTTTTTTCTCAACATTTTGACTTTTTTCTCGACATTTTGACTTTTTTCTCGACATTTTGACTTTTTTTCTCGACATTTTGACTTTTTTTCTCAACATTTCGACTTTTTTCTCAACATTTCGACTTTTTTCTCAACATTTCGACTTTTTTCTCGACATATCTCCTTTCGCCATATGCCTTCATTCTAAGGCTTATACAAGACTTTTCATTTTTTGTGGCTCCAGACATATTTTTTTTTTTATGTTTTTGGTCCAATATGGATCTAAAACATTTTGGGTTGCCGACCCCTGACCTAGTGGAAAAGTGCCATTAGGTCCACCCAAAATCTTTGACCGGCCTTCCCATCTAACGGCCATCACCTCCGGTCCGATCTTACCTCATCAGCTCCTCCACCTTGTCGTCCACGTCGATGTCCTCCTCGTTGGCCTCGAAGCCGTAGGCCGGCGCTGCCACGGCGCCGCTGATCACGCCGAGGGGGAAGCGGGGCGGAGACAGCTTCCCGTTGGCGACAAGGCCGTTCTGAGTAACCACCGCCAGCGCGCTCGGCGACGCTGCGACCGGCAGGGGCGGGGAGGTGGTGTCGAAGTTGTTGCTAGGCGACAGCGAGAGCCGGCTGGCGGGGAAAGTGGTCTGAGTGGCCGAGGAGGCGAAGACGGCGCCGGAGGACGACAGGTAGGACGAAGGCGCCATGTAGGGGGGTTTGTGTCCCAGGCGGCGGCCATGCTGCCGGTCCAGGTGGTCCAGGGTGTCCAGGGCGTGCAGCACCTCCGCCTGGGTGATGCCCGTCCGCCGGAGCCGCTGGAGGAGGTCGATCTGCTCGATGGTGAAGCGAGGCTCCTCACTCTGCTGGAACATCCTGCAGAGCAGCAACATGGACATGAAACCACAACATCACAGCTAGGGTTAAAGGTCCAGCTGTTTAGCTATAAAACGTATAGGAATCGTTCAGTTTGTGATACAAGCATGAAATTTGGTACACAAATAGCCAAAGGTTTCCCCAAAAGATATGGACGTGGAGCCATCGTGAATTTTCAACATGGCGCCCATGGCAGCCATTTTTCAAAATGGCCGCCAGAAACAAGTGTTTTCTAATGAGTGATTAGTTGAAATGAGTTGCCAGTTTGCCCTGGCTGAGCTTCAACATCCACTCTATTACTTATCCATTCATTGGATGGTTCAGTTCTTGCAGATATGAGGATCTTTTTTGGTTTATTAGTTCAAAGTTTGTTTTTATGTATAATATATCTGGCCCTGCCCCTTCTCAACCTTTCCCTGACCCTGCACCCCAACCTGGGACTTGCTGATTGGGCCGGAGCTTCGGGAGCTGCGTGCTGGCCTGCGGTCCCCACCCCCTGGTCATCCCGTTGCTGCCTCCACCTGCCTGCGGCCCCCACCCCCGGTCATCCCGTTGCTGCTTCCACCTGCCTGCTGTGCTGTTGACGTCCCCGACCCCCAGTCTGGCCTTCGGCAGGAGGGTCCCCCCTTATGAGCCTGGTCCTGCTCAAGGTTTCTTCCCTCTTAAAAGGGGAGTTTTTCTTGCCACTGTTTGGCTTAAGGCTTTTCTCCCACTATGGGAGTTTTTACCTGCCATTGTTTATGCAATAACTGCTCGGGGGTTTATGTTCATGTTCTGGGTCTCTGGAAAGCGTCTAGAGACAACTTTTGTTGTATTAGACGCTATACAAATAAAATTGAATTTGAATTATTTTCCTGAAATGACGGTATATATTTTATTTTGGCTAATATGGCTGTTATCATGAAAGAAACAGTTCAGTTTTGAGGTAGAAGGAAGCTTCTGGCCAATTCCAATGTTTCAAATTTGATTTCTGCCTCATAAATAATGACTGATTAGACACCAAGATCATCCATATCAGACACAAACACAAATGATGGCTGCCATCTTGAATATTAAATGACAACTTTTCAATTATCCAAGAGACATCTACCAAGTACTATATGTGGTAAACATGTCTAAAATATCATATTATGTCCCCAAGTCATATAAAAAGAGTTGTTTCTGGCGTCAATTTTGAAAAATGGCTGCCATGGGCGCCATGTTGAAAATTCACGATGGCTCCACGTCCAATTATTTTTGGAATGCCTTTGGCTATGTGTGTACCAAATTTCATGCTTGTATCACAAACTGAACAATAGTTTTGGTTATCTCCTGCACTATAAAGGTCAACGTGAAGAACGGGATTTTAATTTGAAAAACAAGCTGAAAATAACAAGCGAAAACAAAGATCAAGAAGTGGGTTTGTGATGTCACAGAACCCTGCAGCTCTAAACACCCCATCAAACAATCAGACAGCAGCCCAAACAAAGAGATATGATCAAATTTATGACGATAAGTCTCCTTTTATCCAACACTTGATCCTGCCGAGCTCAACGCCATGAAACCAACCAAAAGGCTAAAAATAAAGCAGATGTTCTTCCTCTGGATCATTATGTTTCTGTATTACCATGTAATCTACGATCAGATGTCAGAAACAGTCTGAAGGTCAGTTCAGCATAGAGGATGATTCAGAAAAACACGTCAAATCTGCATCAAATAATGTACATTTCATAATAAAAAACGTTTTTTTTTTTTTTTTTTTTTTTTTTTTTAAAAAGGAACATTTTGTTTGCTTTTATGAGAAAAAAATTACACATCTCACCCTTTAAAACAGAAAAACCAGTAGAAAATGTTCCAGCTGTGATTCTTCTTGGTAATAAAAAGGAGCTTCACACATGTGAAAGTCCAAGAAAACATTTCCACCATCAGGTGAAAACACCATGTTTTAAATCTGGTCATCCAAACTAAAATGTTATAATTCATGCCATTCTTCTCCGGACTAAACTCAAATATGTGCAAAGCATCAATAAAGCATTTGTTCTTTAGTTGATTATTATCAGGTTTTATCTTCTTGCATCAAAATGTGGATTCTTCTTACTATAAATATTGCTTTTAGAGATGATAAAGTGAAAGGTACTCATGTTACGCAAATTAATGAGCTCCTTGTGAGGTGTTGAGTTCGAACATAAGACAAAAATATCGATATGGCAATATATCGCGATACTTTGCCGGCCGATACAATATCGATTTTCAACGGATTGTAATCTTCAGTTGATTATTATCAGGTTTTACCTTGTTACATCAAAATATGGATTCTTCCTAATAGAAATATGGTTCGTCATGTCATAAATGTTTAGTATTCATTTGTTCCTGCATGAATTAATGGTGGTTGGAGCTGAAACCAGTATGAACATGTGGTATTATCTCGCTTGCTGGTGACAACTTAAACACTGAAGACTGAGTTGAAGGATGGTTTGTTTTAAGGAGTATTGTTAATAATTGTTACGGAGAGCTTTTTCCACTAAACAGCCCGTTTCCTTTAATAGCAGCTGCTTTTCCATGCCGTCTGCTGGCAGCGTATGTGCCAGACCTTTCTGACACGTGCACTCCCAGATTTCCGCCCTCGGCATTTGATTCGTTACAGTGTTCCGAGTCGCAGCTTGTAAAGACACGTCTGGTTGCCGAGCAGATGATACTGTCTCGTGCGTCTGGACAAGTTTCAGCTCGGTTCTCTCGAGCTGCAGAAAGTTTCCGACACCAAACGACGAACATCTGCTGGAAAACAAGCAGCCGCTCTGAGCCGATCTCTGAGAAGCAGGTTTGTGGGAGACGGCTGATAGTAGGGCTGAACGATTTTTAGAAAATAATCTAATTGCGATTTTTTTCCTCAATATTGCGATTTAATATGAGATTATTTTTTTCAAGGTCCTGTTCTCATGTATTTTTCAACTACACAAGCAATACATCAGTCTGTTTTATAATAAACAATGTCAGATTTATTTAAAGCACAGATTACAACAATAAAGAAAACAAATCTGTGGCTTTACCTCTTTAACACGTCTACACACGTCTGTACACACGAGTGTTATGGGTCGTTCTCTGAACCCAATCACACGACACCAAACCGGGTTAAACTTTAGCCAAAACGAGGCGTAGTTTAATAGAAAAACACAGAAAAACTCCCACAGGGAACAAAAAACCTTCCCTTCTCAACCTTTCCCCGACCCTAACTACCTAACTAACCTGGGGCTTGCTGATTGGGCCGGATCTTCGGGAGCTGCGTGCTGGCCTGCGGTCCCCACCCCCGGTCATCCCGCTGCTGCTTCCACCTGCCTGCTGTGCTGTTGACATCCCCGACCCCCCCAGTCTGGCCCTCGGCAGGAGGGTCCCCCCTTACGAGCCTGGTCCTGCTCAAGGTTTCTTCCCTCCTAAAGGCTGAAATATGGTTCTGCGTCAAAACGACGCCGTGCCTACGGCGTGTGGTCTGGGTCCACGCAGACCACACGCCGTCACCTGCGCCGTCACTGACGTGCACCTCTCAAAAATTGTAACTACGCGTTGAGGCGACGCAGACCACACGCAGACCGAGAGGGCTGTGATTGGTTCGTTTGGTAGCAACGCATTTCCGGTTTCCGGTTTGAAGCAGTAGTGAACTTTCAGGGCTCTTTTCTTCGTTTATGTGTGATTTTTTTTTGTTTTGTTTTTTTGCACAATAGTTGTCCTTATCTCTTTGATTCACTGTGACCGGAAAATGTCGGATAAACCATTCAGAAAAAGATTGCTAACTAGCGGTCGCGGGGGGTACTGCACCCCGACGAAATGGAGTGACGGAGAAGTCCGAAGGGTTCACGGCGGCGTCACGGTGACGGTGTGTGCTCTTCGTTGGTGTGACGCAGAACCTTAATTCAGCCTTCAAGGGGAGTTTTTCTTGCCCCTGTTTGGCTTAAGGTTTTTCTCCCACTAGGAGAGTTTTTACCTGCCATTGTTTATGTAATAATTGCTCGGGGGTTTACCGTATGTTCATGTTCTGGGTCTCTGGAAAGCGTCTAGAGACAACTTTTGTTGTATTAGACGCTATATAAATAAAATTGAACTGAATTCCTCACAGGAAACTGAGAACTTCTTCACAAATAACTCAAAAATCACAGGGAGAAAACAAACACCAGCAAACTAACAAACAAACCAACAAAGCTCAGAATTAACAAAACCAACGCAGAGCCTACGGTGTAGGATACGCGGCGACGCGCGCACTACGCCGTACCCTACGGCGTAGGCTCTGCGTCGATTTAACGCAGAACCATAAGGTGGTAGATTTAGGTTACGCGGCACCACTCTGCTCACTCGCACATTACGTGACCAGATCACGTGACTGCTCAAATCGCAGCCTTTGCGGTTAGAAAATCTCGTTTTATCACATAGCGATATTATCGCAAATGCAATTAATCGTTTAGTCCTAGCTGATAGTAACGAGCTCCAGCGTCAGGGAGGATTTCGCTGATGCTGCGTGGAGCTTCACCTCGTTGTGAGCTCAGTCTCCTGCTCTCTTGTTTCCTTTCCAGCTGTGAACTCGGAGGCTTTTATCACACATGAGGGAAACGCTTCTGTCCTGGCTTTTTATAGACCTTCCTGTGTCGGTAGCTCAACTGCTTTCTCTGCGTTTATCGCCCTCAGAGCTCCATCGGTGTTACAGAACGATGCAGAATTAACAGTTTGATTCAGATTTGACTCAGGAAGGCCTTTCCTCGACACATCCAGCAGCACATGTCTGAGAAACACCGCCAGCGACACAATCTGAACAAAAACGGTGCAAGACTCACGTCTCTTGGCTTCCTGTCTGCAGATTTACAAACCTAACACACACACACACACACACACAGCTCTGCAGCTGCTATCCAGATATGAAGTACATTCCTCCAGATTGAACTGGATTTCCAATTTGGCAAAGATATTTTCAAACCCAGTAATCATGTTATGTAAATTGATGAGTTCATTATGGGATGTTGGGTTCAAACAGGAGACATCCTGATCTGTAGGCGGGGGGCAAAAATATCCATATTGCAATATATCGCGATACTTTGCCGGCTGATGAGATATCGATATTCGACGGATCGTATTTCTAGTATGACTTAAATCATATTTTTAATGTCAATTTCATATTAGGTAAATAATATGAAGAACATACAAATATGTTGTAACCTTAGCATGTATAGTTACAAAAATAACGACATGGATAATTTTAATTACATTGTTTTGTCCCATGAATTAACTATGATAATAATTGACTATGTATAACATCGCAATGGCCACGGTTACATGATGTTTTTTAATTCGGAATTAATTATTCCAAATTAAATAATTCCGAATTAAACTATTTTCCTTCGAGTTTACATGGAAATAGTAATTCCAAATTAAGGTTTACATGGAAAACACGTTTGATGGTCTTTCTCCAATTCCTCTTACGGTCTGGGGGTTGGGAAGGTTCTGATTGGATAGGGGGACGGACGTCTTTTTACGTATTACGTAAAGACGTCTACTGGAAGTTACGTCTACCGGAAGAAAAACAAACTTAGCCGCTACTAGAGCTGGGTATCATCACTGACCTCCTGATACGATACGATTGGTAAATGGTAAATGGTAAATGGCTTACACTTATATAGCGCTTTCCAGCTGTACTCCTACAGCCCCAAAGCGCTTTACACTGCAAACATTCACCCACACACGCACACATTCACACACCGGTTGTCGGCGGAGCTGCCATACACAACGGCACTGGCCTGACAACCGGGCGCAACCGGGGGATTCAGTGTCTTGCCCAAGGACACTTTGGTGGACACAGGAGGAACTAGGGTTCGAACCACTGACCTTCAGGTTCATGGGCGAACGCTCTACCAACTGAGCCACCTTCCCCTGATTCCGATACACTAGGTCCCAAGACGATACGATTTCCGATACGATACGATACGATACGATTCGATATCGATATTCTGGTTACAATAAGGGAATAACATGATCCTTCCACGTGCCACGTCCGGCCAGAGAAACCCCACCCTGCCTGGTGAAAAGAAGCAGCCTGCTCACTCCTCAAGTAAGGAGGAGACTTGAGCTCAGTGCAGGGCCTCCCGGGGTTGGTAGATGGAGCAATGACCAGGACTGACTTAGGTAGGAGCACTGGGTGATACACTGGGGGAAAAAAAAAATCGGGATTAAAAAAAAAAATAAAAAAAATAAATAATATTTTTTTTTTTTTTTTTTTTTTAAATCGATACTTGGATTTATGTATCGATAATCGTTCCTACACATGCATATCGATAAAATATCGATATATCGATATTTTTAACCCACCCCTAGCCGCTACAATTTTGAAAAGCTCACCATTTTCTTGTTTCCTGTTTCCATCTGTTCTTTTGATTTATATTTATTAGATAAATGGTCTCTGCTCTTGACCACCGTTTACTGCGTGCTGCCATCTTGAAACTTTGTTTGGAAAACTAGCCCAGTGCGGAATATAAGCGTCATGGAGACAGACGGGCGAGGGAACGAGCAGCGCAGAAAGACCGGAATTAATTTAAAGAGGAATGAGTGTATACATGATCGTGGAATTATTCTATTCGGATTTAAAATCGGAATAAACCAGCCAATTACTTCGGAATTAAGTTTAATTCGGAATGGCCATTTTCATTGGGAATTAGGTGTTTACATGTTAATTTTTACTCATTTTAAAATCGGATTTAATTTTAATTCTGAATTAAAGAGGAATTAAACTTCCCATGTAAACGCACTCAATATATAGCAAAATTTGGATATTGCAATATCGTATCGTGAATCAAGTATCGTGAGGTCCTTGGCAACACCGAGCCCTACTGATCTGTATCAGAAGCTTAGCTGTGTTTTAATATACTATGTATGTTTCAACAGAGGGTAAAAACCACTGCCTGAATATTGGTGTAATCCATCTGGTGTCAGAGTGAAGGGGTTGAGCAAGAGAGGGAAAGAGAAATAAGAAATAACATATCTGTTGTGGTGCTTTTCTCCCTGGTGCCGGGTGAAAGAACAGACAACATCGGGAAATCAAAGTCAGCATATCAGAGTGTTGAGATGCAGGAGAGAGAGAGACAGAGGGCAAGTGTGTGTACGTGTGAATGTGTGTGTGTGTGTGTGTGTGTGTGTGTGTGTGTGTGTGTGTACACGCGGGATTGTGTGTGTGTGTACGCGGGATTGTGTGTGTGTGTATGCGGGATTGTGTGCGTCTTGGGAAGAACGCCAAGAAAAATTTACATTTCAGAGAGCCGAGCTTCATACTTTCTGTCCCCACTGCAGGGGATGAGTCACGGAGTATCAAGACACAAATAATCAACGCAGGAACGCAGAGCAACGGCAAAAAGGTTATGTCAGTTATAAACATGTGAATTATGATCAATAAAAATCATCTTTTGTTGAGTTTGAAATACTTTTCTGCACATTAAAAACAAAACAAGAGTGCTTTAAGTATTGTTTGCAGTCTTTCTGCATTAGATCACAAAATTGATAGAAGAAGAAAGTTAAACGCCACTGGGATTTAACTTAAACAGGTACGAGCCTCATGGACTTTAACTGGAAACAACTTATTTAAACCCAACCGATGCATTGATTCACGTCTTAGCCCTTGAACATTAAGAAAAAGGCGATACGGTTTCAGTAGGATCAAATTATTGATCTGCAAACAAGTTGTAGTAAACCGAAACCGCAGTCTCTTCTGCAAGAGAGACGGCTGAAACTATTAAAACTGGGTTAGAAACTCCATTATTTAAACTTGAGAAGGACGGCAATGAACTACTACCGCGGAGCAGGAAGTGTGGTCACGATAAAAAAGTCAATCTTGACTGAACACTGACCTGGTTGGTGTCTAACTGAAGAGGCCCAACAGTCAAAGTTCTTGATAAACGGTTAACGTGAGACCACTGAGAATAAACAACTGAGAGGTCTTCAGGAAGGGCAAAATCTACCCATCATGCTTTGCGCCCACCACACTAGCCTGTGGGGGAAGTATTGTGATACGAGTTTGCTTATATTCACATTTCAGGGGTACTTTCAGCACCGCAGCGACACCGCAAAAACAAACATACACTTGGTCATTAAAAAAAAAAATCGCTTTAAAATCAAACATTTTCCAACTGCAATCAAACCACAAACTACTTAAGGTATCCATGTTATGCTCATCTCTCTGTTAACAGAGACACTGCGAGACATCCACAGGACCAGTGCAAAGCTCCACTACGGTTACATGAGAATATAATATTTTCCATCAAACCAGTTCCAGGGCTGGTTCTGGTTCTGGTTCTGGGCCAGTGCTGAGTTTGGAACCAGACTTTCTGTTTCCACTAACAAAGAACTGAAACCGGTTCCAAGGTAGCACCAACTCTTTGCTGGTCTAGAGGAAAGAACCGTTTACGTAAGCAGAGGGGGCAGAGTTATTCAAACCAACAGCAAGACTGGGAGACGGAGACATTTTCAAATAAGAATGAATCTGGATGCAGCAAAGCATCATGGGAGGAGGAGGAGGAGACAACCTGTCTTTTAGAGATGTGTCCACGGAGGAGCTACGTGGACCAAGTCCTATTAGAGCAAATACTTTGTTGTAGTGTTGTCCCAATCGATCGGGCCCAATCACGGCATTTTCAAAACATTGGTATGGGCCAAAAAAAGTATGGGGACATACCTAGTTATTAATATATATTAAATCGTTTTATATATCGTTGCATTTAACGTCACTTCAGGCGAAGTAAGCGAAACTAACATGGTTTCCATGTTTGAATTGTGAAATGTTCTATCTGTTCATGTTCATTAAGCTGCTGCTATTCATTCATTCATTCATTCATTCATTCATTCATTCATTCATTCATTCATTCATTCATTCATTCATTATGTTGCACTAAGGTTAAGCCAAAAAGTATTTTAATTTTCTTGTGTTTGTGAGTTTGACTGGATGTCATTCAACTACCTCTTTTGAATTTAAATTTATTTATTTTTGTTATTGCACTATTCTGCACTTTTTGTTTTAGTTTACAATTTCATGTTTTTACATTTTGTGGCACCAGAAATGATAAGCTTTGTTGAAATAAATGTCCATGTTGTTCTGCAATGGACAAGAAAAGAAACTTGGGATAATTTAGTTTTAGTCCTCTTCTTTTTTTTTTTTTTTTTTTTTTAATTCATTGCCAAAATGAATCTGATCGGGAAAAAGTATCGGAAATGTATCGGGAGCCAAAAAAAGTGATGGGATCGGGAAAAATCGGGATCGGCAGATACTCAAACTCAAGTCACCGGGATCGGATGGGATGGGGAGTTAAAAAATCCTGATCGGGACAACCCTACTTTGTTGTTGCTTCAATGCAAACGCAGTGACATAACGGACGTTTGCAGCGACGTAATGAAGTGGCTCCCCTTAGCACCCGAGCTGTGGAAAAACAAACCGGTTCTCAGCTGGTTCCCAAGTTGAACAAGTTGTAAACCAGCACCAGCACCGGCCCAGAACCAGCTCTGGAACCAGTTTGGGGGAAAAGGGGTATACGTGAGCAGAAAAACAGGAACCACCCAGTCCGGAGGGACTTAAACCATCTGTTAGAGGTCGATAGTTAGTTCAACAGAAGTGGCTGCGTGTTGTTGCTGTTATGAAAAAGAAGTTACTAAAAGCTGGGTAGCTGCAGTTCAGACGAGTAGCTACTTCTTAGTACTCTTAAGTAGTGGTGGGGAAAAAAAATCGATATTGCAATATATTGTTGCGCTCTCTGTCGCAATAAATAATCGATAAACTGACGGCAAATATCGATATTTTATTACAACACACATAATGGATTTACGCGGTTGTCACCGCACTATTGTTCATGCACTTCAATTTGTCCAGCTGGTCAGTGTTTACATTTACAAGACTAGGAGGCAGTGAGGAACTATGCAAAATTAAGATGCTTACTGACTTTTCAGTATTAGAAACAAAGCAGTGCACTGTCCTGGTTTAAATAAAACATGTTATATGAGGCAGTGAGGTACTATACAAATGCACTTTCTTTGTACATATGAAGTTTTGGCATTGAATAAATGCATAACTACAGACGTTTTCCTTTTTATGGGTATTTTTTCTTTTTCAGTCACATATATCGTTGATGAAATTTATTACAATATATCGAATATCGTAGATATTGTGATATTATCGTTATCGTGGGCCACATATCGCCACAGTATTGAATCGTGAGTTACCCGTTTCGTCCCACCCCTACTCTTAAGGCCAGGACACATAAACCTTACGCCAATTGGAGCGTAAAGGGTGAATTATGGTTCTGCAACAAATCGACGCCGAGCCTACGCCGCAGGTTGCGCCGCGCCACGCCACGCCACGCCACGCCACGCCACGCCACGCCACGCCACAAATTCTAACTACGCGTCAGGAGGTGGCAGACCCAACACAGACCGAGAGGGCTGTGATTGGTTCGCTTGGTAGCAACGCATTTCCGGTTCCGGTTCGTGAAGCAGTCGTGAACTTTCAGCGCTCTTTTCTTCGTGTATGTGTGATTCAGGCGGCGCTAATCTGTGATGTCGCCCAGAAAGAAAAGGAAAGAACCGAAAATGACGGGTCGATCTAGTCTGGAGTTCTGAACAGAACCCCGCTGTCATTAGTCAGTGACTACGTTTACATGCAGTCAAAATTCGGGTTATTGCTAATATTCCGGTTACTGAAACATTCGGAATATTCCGTTTACATGGTAATTAATCATTCAGGATATCTGGATCAAACCAGCGACGCACGGAGAACTTCATGACGCAATTACCGTCATTTTCGCTTCCTGTATCCAAATTCAAAACAAATGCTGCTTCGCGCAACTTTTCGCTCACCTTCTTTTAAATCTAGCTATCCCTGTACTTTCTACCATGTACAAATGTTCATATCCTTCGTTACATTTATAAAATGATTAGTCTCCTCCTCACTCCAAAAGTGTGGGGTGGTCTTGTGTTTCTCCATGTTTATAAGAACTTCCTGGACTCAAAAGACCAGGATTCCTTGCGAACAGAGCATGCGCTGAAAACAAATTCATGTTCCGTTTGATCGGGATATTCCGTTTGCCGTTTACATGACCGAATATTCGGGTTTTAAAAGGAGTAACCCAGGGGTCATATTCGGGTTATTCAAAAGGGTTATTGGTGTTTACATGGCCGTGCAAATTCGGGTTATTGCCAATATTCGGGTTTTAAAAGGGTTATTGATGCATGTAAATGCAGTCATTGTTTTAACTTTTGATAGAAGTCAAGAACCACATGAATATTGGGGGGCAGGACATTTATGAGTTCATGTTTAACAGGTGTATTGTGGGTAAAATCCTTGCAGGGTGCAATCACCCTTTATGTGATTCAGCTGATGATTTGAGAAAAGCCTGAATAAATCCATGCAGGACATAAAGAAAAACGCCCCGTGTCTTTAAGGAGCTGCCGGCTGGCTGAGGGGGCGGAGCCACAAAGAGGGGGCGGAGCCACAGACACCAGGTGATCCCAATCAGGAATCTAACCTCTATAAATGTTTGGACAGAGGGACAACTGGGGAAGCTGTGTCTGAGGAGGACGTTGGAAATCCCTGATCCGCTTCCACATAAAACATTTCCACGGGATTATTCACATTTCTACAAGGAGTATTACCTTTGGATTTACCTGTTTTAGAGACAGAATCACGCCGGTGAGACTCAACCAGTTGTTTTTCAATTGACGTGAAGTCATTTACAGGACTAAATAAATTGGGGAATTTGGGATTGTGTTTTGGACTGTCTGGGATTTGTGTGTATTTAGTTTAGTGTAATATATTACCTCAGCAACGTTAAGAAGTTAGTGTCTCAGCAAGAGTGCTGGGACGGTTGTTACACCATGATAGTTTAGCGTCTGTACCATTGCTGGTTATCTAGTATGTTTAACCATCGTTGTTTCCTGGTTAACTCTGATTCGCTAGTCAAGGGCGAGCTCTCCACCAATCAGGTCATAGAGGCCGACGGCTAGTGGACGACTCCACATGTCGAATCGGCCAAAACGAAATGAGTTATTTTATTAATATAACAGGTTATACGCTTCAATGTTAAAAAAGCAGATGTTTTTCTGCTGATTTACATCACTGTAACCACTTTCTCTACAAAACAACTTTACGAGGTCCTCATTCTTTTAAAAAGGCCTGATCTTCACCGACTGACCAATAAAAAAAAAAACAGACCGACACGATGTTCTAGCTTTGTCGGGTCGAACCAGACTAGCGTTTCCAAACGTGATGTTATCGCGTCCACAGATTCCAGGAACAGCGTTGTCCTTCCCTTAAATGCTGATTGCCTCACCAGTCCAGACCTTTCACTCCCAGAAGAAGAAGGTTACACAACAAGTGAAGGGATGTGGCCCCTGACCTGATGCACCATGACGCCCTCCATGCACCTCTTAGCTGACGGATATGAGGACGACAAGTCTCTGCAGACTCCAACTTAATTATTTAATGGCACCATGTTATCAAAAGGGCAAACAAAACTTTTCACTTTCACTTTATAATCTATAATCAGTCTAAGAAGTAAACCAAGCTTCAGATTAAACCTTTATATTTATCAGAAATGAGTCTCTTCCCAAGAAAAATTATAATACTGATACGATACAAACAGGCCAAATTTTATCTAGTCATTTCTAATCATCCGCATTTAGGTATGAACTAAATAAATAGTCCAAAAATGCATGTTTTATGGCCCAAAACCAAATAAATGAGGGTGAACGAGAAGCTCGGATAGAAAGTGAGCAGGAAACGGTTCCTCTTGCAAGATGTTTGGGACAGGATTTAACTTTGACACCACTTTAAGGAGCGTTAACAAAACAGCTGATGATGCCAGTTAATGAACTTGACCTCTGACCTTTCCAGCGCCTTGAACTCACATCCTCTCTCTCCGGAGGATTACTGGACTGTCTCGGAAAATTAGAATATTGTGATAAAGTTCTTTATTTTCTGTAATGCAATTTATAAAAAAATAAATAAAAAATGTCATACATTCTGGATTCATTACAAATGAACTGAAATATTGCAAGCCTTTTATTATTTTAATATTGCTGATTATGGCTTACAGTTTAAGATTAATATTCCCAGAATATTCAAATTTTTTGAGATAGCATATTTGAGTTTTCTTAAACTGTAAGCCATGATCAGCAATATTAAAATAAGAAAAGACCTGCAATATTTCAGTTGATTTGTAATGAATCCAGAATGTATGACATCTTTGCATTACAGAAAATAAAGGACTTTATCACAATATTCTAACTTTCTGAGACAGTCCTGTATTATTTATATTTATCTGTTTGCACTGTCTTGCACTGGAGGTGATGCTGCTTTTAATCTCACTGTACCCATGTATAATGACAATAAAGTATTCTATTCTAAAAAAAAATCCTCAGTCTCGCTTTAAAGGCTCTTCCTTGAAAACCAACGGCTGACAACGTGACTATTCCCTCCTGGATGCAACGGATGAGTCAGGAAATAAACAAAACCAAGTACAAAATGAATCCAGAATGTATGACATTTTTGCTTTTGTAATTGCATTACAGAAAATCACAATATTCAAATTTTCTGAGACAGTCCTGTATATCATATCACAATCAAACAGGAATAGAAAAGTCTCCAGCTTCCTCAGGACTCCAGATTAAGTCCTCAACCTTCCCTGACACACATGCATTTATATATATATATATATATTTATATATATTTATATATATATATATATATATATATATATATCCCGGGATTGTTTAACTTGAGGACTTGCTGTGTTAAAGGATAACTTGGTCAGCTGTCTGAACCCAGTGAACCAAACCAGACGTGGCATGAACTCCTGCAGATGTGCCAACGGAACATCACTCAAACTTTTAACCTGACATGCAAAACCAGCACTTAAAACACATAAGAGGCTAAAAACAAGAAAGGGGTGGCAGGAAAATACACCATTAGACATAAACATGGCACTTTTTATGCAAAACCACTTTTATGAGCTTTCATTTAGCCAACTATGACTAATGTCCACATTTTGGGACTTTTGAGATTTCTGCAAGGGGAAAAGAACTGGCCAATTGGACGTGCAGCTGTTAAACTAGTCCAATTTGAAGCCCAAGTAAAGCAGAAAAATGTGGATCTGCTCAGTTATACTAAACTAAAACACGCAGCTTATTGGAATGCTGATTTATGGTTACGCGTTACACCGACGCGCAACGTAAGGCGCGCGTCGCAGCGTACCCTACGCCGTAGGTCTGCGTCGATTTAATTCCAGAGGAAACATCACAAAACTAAAAGTTGACATGATGCACGGGGGGTTATAGCCGGCTGTAACCGAGCCGAAGCGAGCCGAATACGAGCTCAGGTCAGCGTTATTCCCCGCAGATCGCCCCGGGGCTGGTGGAAGTCTCCCCCCCCCGAGGAAGCCGCTGCAGCGGCGTTTCTTAATGGAGTTCGGGGGGAGAGAAGCAGCTGCAGCTGCGGCTCACCTTAGTCCAGTCCGGGAGCCTCCGCCGGTGCTGCTTCGATCATATATCTGCCACCTCGGGGCGCAGCGGACACGGACGCTTCAGTTTTTCCCAAAATGTCTCCCCCCCGCTTCTAATTGGGCTTCAATCCGCCGTCAGACAGATTTGCCTTTTGTCCACCAGACGGGCGCCATGTTGATACGGTGCCGCAAGGGCCGATGGGAGTTGGAGTTTCACGGAGGTTTCCCGTTTACTACAAGAATGTTGACTGCAGACGCAGCCAGCGGGCTGGAGGGGGCAAGTCCGCGAAATGTCCAAGTCCCCCATAATTTAACCTTCATAATAACTATAATAACTTCATAATAACTATATATATATTATATATAAAATAAAAATGGTGTGTGTGTGTGTGTGTGTGTGTGTGTGTGTGTGTGTGTGTGTGTGTGTGTGTGTGTGTGTGAAATTATATATCATTTGTATATAAAATAATGTCCCACTTAACCATACTTAATAATAAAAAATAAATAAAAAATACATATATTTTTATATATTATATGAATATAATGGAAATTAAAACATTATATATATATTTCATATTATGTAAAATGTCCTAGATAACCTAAATTAATAATTTCATATATATATATATATATATATATATATATATATATATATATATATATATATTTATACATTATATAATATAAATTATATATATTTAAAATGATCTATAATTTGTATATAAAATAATGTCCCACTTAACCTTACTTAATAATAAAAAATACATACACATATTTTTTATATATTATATAAATATAATGGAAATAAAAACATTATATATATATATACATACACATTTTATTTATTTATATATATATATATATATATATATATATATAAAAATTAGTACAGACCAAAAGTTTGACACACCTTCTCAATCAAACAAATGGGGAAGTGTGTCCACACTTTTGTTCTATACTGTGTATATATATTTATTTTCTCCAATCTGAGTGGACACTTGTTACAGCCATCCCGGGTATTCCAAGAAGACGAGTAATGGGTTTTGTTTTATTCTGTTTCCTAAATCCAAACGAGTAAAGCTAAATGTCCATTTGAAAAATAGAGAAAAAGAGATATACCATCCCTTGCTCATTGTAGAACATGTGCAAAGAAATACTTCTTAAATGTAAAAAATCACATTTAGATTCAACAAATTTAACTTTTTTATTCTTGCTTTCTCTTCTTAGTTTCCACCGTTGTGACTTTTCTTGGTAACTTCTGCTGACGTTCACTATAATTCTGTTGTGATGTGTGACATACAGTAGTGTTGTACATTAATACGCAGTTGTTGTAAGAGACAACAGCGATGGGAGTCCAGAGTTAATCTGGGTTGTTTTTGCTGACACTAGGGACAGAAAACTGCAAGATCACACTTCCTAAAAAGGTTAAATATTCCTTTTTAAATGAAACTGAAACAAGCATTTTGACAGTAAAAACTAAAAAAAACTCCTCGATCTCACTTCAATTCAATTCAATTTTATTGAATTATTTGCAGGCGGAAGCAGCAACAGCAGACATCCACGTAGGCAGGTGGAAGCAGCAATGGGATGACCGGAGATGGGGGGGGGGGACCGGGAACACAGGCCAGAACGCAGCTCCCGAGGCTCCAGCCTGCAAACATGCACAAAAGAGAAAAAAAGGGGGGCCGGCACAAGAAACTACAGGAACGATGGACAAAAACAATAGCTATGAGATATTTATAATAAATAAAAATGGAAATGGAGAAGTGAGAAAGGGAAAAGGAGAGGAGAAGAAGGGTGAGAGGCACCGCCCAGCGGATCATGTCGGTGCCCCCCTGCAGCATAAGCCTATAGCAGCATATCTACCACCAAGCTATATTTGAGACTAACTATTATAGTCTTGTTCTATAGCTGCAACTATGACTACTGACTCTAACACACTAGAGTTTACACTTCCTAGAGATTTACCAACACCAGCTAGAGGTTTACTAAACACTAACTATAGGCTTTACTAAACAGAAAGGTTTTAAGTTTAGTTTTAAAGGTGGAGGTGGTGTCAGCCTCCTTAACCCAGATTGGAAGTTGGTTCCATAGTAATGGTGCCTGATAGCAGAACGCCCGCCCTCCAAATCTACATTTAGATACTCTAGGAACTACGAGTAAACCTGCACCCTGGGAGCGGAGAGCTCTGCCAGGAACATAAGGCACTATCAAACCTTGTAAATACTGCTGAGCTAAGCCGTTTTGGGCTTTATATGCAAGTAATACAATTTTAAATTGGATTCTGAATTTTACAGGTAGCCAATGGAGCGACGCTAACACTGGAGAGACGTGGTCTCTCCTGCTGATTCCTGTCAGCACTCGTGCTGCTGCATTCTGGATCAGCTGGAGCCTATTCAGCTAATTACTTGGACATCCATGCTAACAACACATTACAGTAATTCAGTCTAGAAGATACAAACGCATTAACTAGTTTTTCTGCATCACTCTGCGAGAGGATTTTCCTAATCTTTGCAATATTACGGAGATGGAAAAACGCTATTTTACAAACCTGATTAACATATAGTTTAAACGACAAATCCTGATCGAAAACAACACCAAAGTTTCTTACAGTTGCACTGGAAGCCATCGCAACACCATCTAGTCCCTTCCTAAGAGGCTCTGGACCAAGAATGATAACCTCTGTTTTATCTGAATTTAGAAGCAAGACATTTCTGGACATCCAGTCCTTGATGTCCCTAAGACATTCCTCAAGTTCAACCAACGGTTCTGTTTCATCCGGCTTCATAGACAAATAGAGCTGCGTATCATCAGCATAGCAATGAAAGTGTATGCCGTGATTCTGGATTATACTTCCCAACGGCTGCATGTATAAACTGAACAAGATTGGCCCTAGCACTGAACCCTGCGGAACACCATAACAGACCCTTGACTGTTCTGACGAAACCTCATGTACATGAACAAACTGGAACCTGTCAGATAGACATGATTTAAACTTAAAATTTAACTTTAAAGGCTCTTCCTTGAAAACCAACAGCTGACAACGTGACCCCAGGACTCTTCCCTCCTGGATGAAAACGGATGAGTCAGGAAATAAACAAAACCAAGTACAAAAAGGCAACTCATCAACCCAAATACACAAACATTTACTCCTGTGGCTCTCTCAAATTTCCAAGATCAGTATAATGCATAATGAAACATTTAGGATGATAATTAAGAGCAAATACCACTTTTGGGGGAAGTATTTGATTTATTTTTTAGAAAAAAGGTCCACCTTACAGTAAAAACGTTACAGCTAACAGTTACAGAAGCAGCAGCGACATATATACAGCAGACGGGTGACAGGCTTGTTCACGAGGGAACCCAGATGTTGCCGTGGGTGTCGGGCGCCTGAGCCTGCGGGATATTCCAGATCCACGGTTGGTCTGAAAGCAGGGAGAGAAGAAGCAGCTACATTTAAATTTAAATTTATACTACAGAATAAAATAAGGCAAACAACGGAAACATCTGCTCATCTTGTCTGGTTGAATTAAATCCACAGGTTGGTTCAAGTTTTCCCGGTTTGCTTTTTGCACTTCTCAGTTTAGTTTTCAAGTTATAACCTTTTCAAAGAGGTGAAACTATTCAAAGTTTGTTAAAAAAAAAAAGAAGAATAAAAAGGCAAAAACAGAACAACATGTCTGGACATATGCAGCACAGTTGGGGCATTTTCTTCCTCAGGTCTCGTCAGGTGGAGACAACTGTCCTGATACCAGAATCCATTTATCAAAATTCATTTTGTTAAAAAAATTTAACTGCTTGAATTGTAATAACAATTAAGTCCATTTTAATTTGCTATATTGTTGTTAACACGGCTCAAAGACCGTTGGTTGCTCACTGCCTACCCTGGAAGAACCGTCTCGCTGTCTTAGCAGGGCTAGAGACGTCCTGAGGGATTCGTCCACCAGGTCACCTTGATTTACGTTTCAGGTCTCTGAAAGCTTGGAGTAAGAGACTTAAAAACTGTTTGTATCCAAAGGCTATAACAGTGCTTATACTGTACCTTTTATCTATAAATCTCCATCTGTGTTATAGTAATAACATGCACGGTACGTGCATTCAACACCACCTTTTTCTTGTAATCATCAAATGTGCTGCTGAATTTCAACGTTCGCGTATCTTTGCTCAGGGTCTCTGTAATCTATATATATTTTATATAATGTCCTAGAGTCCCACTTAAAGGAGCATGAGGCTCCTTTTAAGAAATGAGACTCTCTAGCGCCACCCTTCGCCACGACAGCCGTCGGGGGTACTGCAGCCAACAGTGAAGCCGGCACGGGAGAACGGGGAGAACGCGCATGCAGCGTCATGTGACGTCACATCTGCAGCCCAGCGCGGGAAATTTGGGACCTGGCGCCAATTTCATTGTACTGGTACAATGACAATAAAGACTATTCTATTTATGGCAAAATCACGGAATTTCAAAAAAAACAACAAAGGAGGGTAAAAGATCCCAGAACGAGGAGATTTCCACCCTTCAGTCCCCCCAACCAACCGTCTGATTTGCTAAAACACTGCTGGAAAACCCAATTTTTTTTTCTCAATAAGACCACAGGTTTTGCAGCCGGAGAGAAAGAAAACGCTGCATCAATGCGGGTTGTTTTCATGTATTTTGGCATTTATTTAAACTCGGAAGTCAAAACTTCTATATTGGAAAAGCTTAAAAAGAAACAAACCAAATAACTTTATATGGGATCACTAGAAAACAACTAAATCCAAGCCAAACACATCGCAGCACTAAAGTGCAGCGAGGTACAAATACACAAACACGCACCTTTTGGAGAATAGCTTGTAGGCGGGAGGTCAAAGGGCACTGTGAATCCGGAGGAGGAGGATGAGACGGGAAATGGATTCCTATCAACCGGGAATGTCTTCAAGTTCTGTGAGAAAACAACGATGACACGACAAATCAGCCTGGCGGTGAAACGGCTTGTTTTAAGATCCCAGTCTTCCCCCCGAATGAACCCGCGGGGTTTGAGTGGCGCTTACGAAGTCCGAGGGCACGTAGAGGACGCCCAGCTCGTACGAGCGCACCATCACCTGAGAGCCGTTCTTCTCCAGCGCCCCCCACGCCGCCTTGGACAGGTTGGCACTGCAGCACACGCACAAACGCAACACAGGCTCACTCCCAAAACCGCAAAAACAAGCATATCTGTCTTTTAAAATAGAAAATTAATACAGAAATCTTGTATTTATTGGAAACTGGTCACAATAAAATAAATAAATATACAAACTATAGAGGGTCTGCATTGACGTCACTTCCCCACTGGACCAGCCCCCTTAAGGCTGATTTAGGGTTCCGCGTTACACCGACGCAGAGCCTACAGCGTAGGGTACACGGCGACACGCACCATACGGCGCGTCGCCGCGTAACCTATGCCGTAGGCTCTGCGTCGGTGTTACGCGGAACCATAATTCAGGCTTTACTCGCACTGAGTGGAAAAAACAACTGCAACTAGTGGAGAAGACGGGATAACAGCCGATTATCGGCTTAAATTAAAGGCAGTTGGACTTGACAGTGACCCGTACAGTTACCCCAAGAACCAGTGGTCCATGGACATTAATATTTGGTACAGTTACCAAGAACCAGTGGTCCATGGACATTAATATTTGGTACAGTTACCAAGAACCAGTGGTCCATGGACATTAATATTTGGCCACAAATCCAGTTTCCTGATATTTATATGTACTTAATTTCTACGCCGGGGAAATACACGAAGTAAAGCTTGAAGACATACAAAAGTCTTGACGCTTGGTCCGACTTCAAGGCAGGATTTGTTGGTGAAATTAAAGTGATGAGGACACCGAACTTTATGATTTGACCGTTTAACGTTAGCTACCCAAAGATCCAACATTACCTGATACAAAATGGGAACCACAAATCCACGTTTCTGTCCTGGAATCCAGTTGTTTCTGTGAATTGCAGCGACCCATTTGTCTATCTTTAGCTTATTTTTTGTCAGTCTGTAAAACGATAATTCTGATTTCTTGCTAAATCTATGAGTACAGTCGATCGCACAACAGCTCTTTCCCATTTTAGATGTTTTCCAGTTGCTCAAACTGAAAGTTTACGCTGCCACTCAGTCTTTCTGACACTCAGTCTTTCTGCCACTCAGTCTTTCTGCCACTCAGTCTTTCTGCCTCTCAGTCTTTCTGACACTCAGTCTTTCTGACACTCAGTCTTTCTGCCACTCAGTGGGCGAAACCCGCTATGAAGTTGCATCTGTGACGTCATGCACATTCCCTCTATAAACACTACACACACCTTGTGACGAGGAACCAGGCGAGCTGTGAGAAATCTGGCGAAGCCCTCATGTACGTCTTGATGTGCGGCATGGCGTGACTCCGCCCCGTCGCATCCGCTTTCCAGCGACTACACACAAACACACAATATCCCACGGACGTGGTCAGCTCCGAGGAGAGCAGCTCAAACTTCAACGCAGCGCAGTAAAACCTGTGCAGCAGGATCAACAACGGGAAGCTCATACGTGTCAGAATAAATATCTGGACTTATTAAATCATTTTTTAAAGCTTTGTATTGATACAAATAGAGTTAAAATAATAGTGCAGCACAGAAAGCTCTCCCCTGATCTCAAGTCTGGCTGGGGTCCATCGAGGGACTGAGAGAGCAGATTTATGATCAAGTGTCGAGATTCTGTGTGAAAAAATAAAAAATAGCAGCTAATCCGGCTGAGCAGAGACGACTGCAAACATGACAGCTGACAGGAAGTGACTGGCAGGACTGAAACGTCTTGAGGAGACGTGAACTTACTGGAAAAAGGAGTGGAGCCAGGTCTGTTTCTGGGCGGTCTGGACGCTGTAAGGAAGAGAACCTCCGGCTGGGCGGGAAACACGCATCACAAATGATCAGTTAGTCACATTACAGCCATATTGGAGTTGAGGGGGGATGAGGGGGGGATAGCATCCCCCCTGAAATAAAAACGGTCAAAATCACCCCCCCCCCCTGAAATAAAAACGGTCAAAATCATCCCCCCTGTAAAACTGCCATCCCTCCTTTCCATCCCTTATGTCATTTCATCAATGAATGTGGTTTTACTGCTATTTCAACATTTAGAGTCATCACCAGAAAAATAACACCTGTTTCAAGTACATTTTCATTTGAAATAAGAAGAAAAATCTGCCAGTGGGACAAGATTTATCTTCTCATTACAAGCAAAAAAATCTTGTTCCACTGGCAGATTTTTCTACTTATTTCAAGTGAAAATCTACTTGAAACAGGTGAAAATTGTTGTTTTTTCCAGTGATGAGTCTTGTTTTAAATGTAATTAGATTTTTTTTACTAAAATGAGACATTTTAACTAGAAATAAGACAAAGATTCTTGTTAAGATTTTGAGTTTTTGCAGTGATCCATTTTACTTATGCTGTGAAGGACAGAGTCATATTGATAAGTTCAGAAAAGTGTTTTTTATTGTTGTGTTTTGATGTATTTGATGTAATCCCAGTGGATATTTAAAGCTTACAGAAGGCTGCATTTAACTGCTGCTATGTCATTCCTGTAGTATTTCTGCAGGTGTTTTGGTCACTGCTATTATTTGTAATATATTATATTATTTGTAATCAGCACAAATTATCTGTCCCCATATGATCAAATCCACCATCCCCCCTGATTTTTTTTTTTACAACTCGAGTACTGATTACAGCAAACCTTTCATGAAAACATGGATGCAGTGAAAGGAGAGTAACGTGGTCCGTGACAGACGCCGGTCTGACTCTCTCAGGCGTCCACATTCGCCCGTTTCTGACCATAAAGCTGTTGCCATTAAAATGTCTTTCCTCCTGGATGCACCAGGAGATATTATCGCATTTTAAATGCTGACGCTTCATTTTATAATTCCTTTAATTCTCCTTCCCTGAACCATTATGAACCATCGCTTGGATCAGAGGCACTAATGACTACTAACTAAGAGCACTTGTCGGCTCGTTCTCTCTTGCCTGGGCCAGTACAGGACTGTCTCAGAAAATTTGAATATTGTGATTTTCTGTAATGCAATTAAAAAAAAACAAAAATGTCATACATTCTGGATTCATTACAAATCAACTGAAATATTGCAAGCCTTTTACTATTTTAATATTGCTGATTATGGCTTACAGTTTAAGATTAAGATTCCCAGAATATTCTAATTTTTTGAGATAGGATATTTGAGTTTTCTTAAGCTGTAAGTCATGATCAGCAATATTAAAATAATAAAAGGCTTGCAATATTTCAGTTGATTTGTAATGAATCCAGAATGTATGACATTTTTGCATTACAGAAAATAAAGGACTTTATCACAATATTCTAATTTTCTGAGACAGTCCTGTATATTAATTGGACTGACTTGGAGTTTAATTCTATGTTTTAGGTGCTTTCAAAACTGAATTGAATTCTCTGCTCTGGTCAGAACTTTATAACACCATTTAGAAAAGTGCTGTACAAATATAGTTTATTATTATTACTACTATTAACACGTAGCCGACTTCCTGGCCGAGACGTGCAGAAATAGATTTGGAGACGAGTTCACTTGCAGATATTTGGACAATTCAGAAGGGATGTCTCATAAATTTGCAAAATATTCCAGAGGAGTATCTGTATGTCAGTGAAAAAACAGAAAAGCAGAGATTTGTGGCTCACATCTTATCCAGGGAAGTATAAACATCAGAGAGATGATGCAGAAATGCAGCTCTGGCAGCAAAATCAATGTTTTAACACCAAATTATTTAATTCTGTTCATGTTCTCATTTTTCACAGGGTCACAACTTTCTCTTTGACTCCTGTAAGTTTTTAAGTTGTCATGGCGATCCGGGCCATTTTCACCATCTGAAACTGTATTTGTAGATATTTTCACAGTTCCAGGTAAGGACGGTAACTCTCACCTGGGTAGCCTTCTAAGCTGGTTCTCACGTCGTCTACTGACGGATACAGCTGCAGAAAAAACAACCCGTTAGATTATTACTTTAGAAAATTACAGGTTTGTCATATGAAAGACGATTAAATAGCTATGGATAAAAATCTGCGTTTAAATGGCTCATGTTCACACATCACGTAACAAACTTGGAATATTATTATTACCGTATTTTCCGCACTATAAGGCGCACCTAAAAGCCTTCAATTTTTTCAAACGCTGACCATGCGCCTTATAATCCGGTGCGCCGTATATATGGATCAATATTGAGCCGCAACTTCACCCACTTCTTGAAGTGATTTTTCATCAGATCATCTTCCGCATCAGTTCCCAAACAGCTTTTTTTTCTCTTCTCCCTCTGGTTATTTTTCAGCAAAGACTCTGTATATATTGTTGAAATGTCTTGCGACATTTGAGCGTTTATTGTTAGACAGTTTTTCTCCACAAATTAGGCACACTGGTAGGCCGCTCTCATCAGAGCTAAATGCAAATGAATCTGCCCAGGCATCATTAAATGTTCCATTTTCTTCAGATATTTTTCTTTTCTTACATTTCTCCATACTTGGCCTTGCTGGGGTTGAAAGTCGCGACGAATGGATGGCGTTTTGGCGGGAATACTGGCTTTATATATATGTATACCGGCTTTCAATGTTTTTTGATGTTTATTTTGAGCAACGAAAAACAATAAAATATATTTATTCTAATATGTCAAGATCACAATAATCTTCCAATTTAGAACTAAAATATTAAAGAACTAACACAAATAAAATACACGTCAATTAAATACTTTTTTCTTTTTTGGTAATTTATTTTCCCAAGCCACTCGGAGCCGCAGTATAAGGATGAAAGAGCCGCATGCGGCTCCGGAGCCGCGGGTTGAGACCCTTGGTCTAATGGATAACGTAACCCCAGCCTCTACTGTAGCGCATTAGAATGCGGTGCGCCTTATATATGGAAAAAGTTTTAAAATACGTCATTCATTGAATGTGCGCCTTATAGTGCAGAAATATGTTTCAGTTTGTCTCCAGGACACATGGACGTTACGCGTGTTTCTGTTGTGATAAAGATTATTCCTCAGCGTACCAGATGCATGGACGGGTCCGGACGGAGGGAAGACTTTCCCAGCGTGCTCAGCGTGCGCTGAAACTCCCCACACAACCACTTGCTCTTATCCGGTCCCATGGAGCCGATGCTGGAGAACTGGCCAATCACAGGCCACCGTTCCTCCCCAGGAAGAGGATTTGTGTGATCGCGCAACAGCTAAAAAAAAACAACAAAAAAATACAGAAAAACACAAGAAAGTTAACGTTTACAGTAAATATAATAATATTGAAAATACACAACATTCACAAGCATCACAACTGTCTGTCTTTTGCAAGTTAATCAGATTTATGATTAAAAACCTGTTTCAGTCATTTATTAAATGCAGAAACTTCTCCTGAAGCAGCTAAAGATACCATTGTAAAGACTATTATAGTGTAGGCCTTTTGTCTCTTATGAGCATTCATTTTCAGTGATTAAAATCACAATTTCCAATTGCAAAACTTATTCACATACAGGACTGTCTCAGAAAATTAGAATATTGTGACAAAGTTCTTTATTTTCTGTAATGCAATTAATAAAAAACAAAAATGTCATACATTCTGGATTCATTACAAATCAACTGAAATATTGCAAGCCTTTTATTATTTTAATATTGCTGATTATGTCTTACAGTTTAAGATTAAGATTCCCAGAATATTGTAATTTTTTTAGATAAGATTTTAGTTTTCTTATGGTGTAAGCCATGATCAGCAATATTAAAATAATAAAAGGCTTGCAATATTTCAGTTGATTTGTAATGAATCCAGAATGTATGACATTTTTGTTTTTTTAATTGCATTACAGAAAATAAAGGACTTTATCACAATATTCTAATTTTCTGAGACAGTCCTGTATATAGAAAAAAAGGTGAATGAGAAACAGAATCTTGAAGCTTAAAATACAGGAAACTAAACATCAGTTCACACTGTTGTCATCCTGCATCCCATCGTAGGAAACTGGACGTACACTGAAGCTGTCAGCTGCAAAATGAGTCTCAGGTGGTGAAGCTTCCCGACAACATTTCTAACATCTCTGTTGCGGTAAACATGAGGGTCATCACTTGAAAATATGTTAATTTTATCAGAGAATAGAGGGATGTGAGGAGAGCAGAGGAGCCGGTTACCTTCCTCAGTCTCAGGTGGCCCCAGCGCTCCATGTCGGGGCCCACGTACCTGCCCGGGCTGGATCCCACCAGATGCACCCTGGGAGGAGAACAATAGAGGGAACGAGCATGACGTCACAGATGCAACTTCACCGCGGGTTACGAGTGTCAGAAAGACTGAGTGACTGCGTTTCCATGCATCAATAACCCTTTTAAAACCCGAATATTGGCAATAACCCGAATTTGCACGTCCATGTAAACACCAATAACCCCTTTGAATAACCGGAATTTGCTCATATTCGGGTTTTTAAAAACCCGAATATGACCCCTGGGTTACTCCTTTTAAAACCTGAATATTTAGTCATGTAAACGCCAAACAGAATATCCCCATCAAACGGAACATGAATTTGTTTTCTGCTCATGCTCTGTTCACAAGGAAACCTGGTCTTTTGAGTCCAGGAAGTTCTTATAAACACAGAGAAACCAAGACCAGGAGGAGACTAATCACTTCATAAATGTAATGAAGGATATGAACATTTCTGCATTTGTAGACGGTAGAAAGTACCGGGATAGAAGATTTAAAAGAAGGAGAGAGAAAAGTTGCGCGAAGCAGCATTTGTTTTGAATTTGGATACAGGAAGAAGAAGAGGAAATGACGGGAATTGCGTCATCACGTTCTCCGCGCGTCGCTGGTTTGATCCAGATATCCCGAATGAATAATTACCATGTAAACGGAATATTCTAAATGTTTCAGTAACCGGAATATTAGCAATAACCCGATTTTTTTTTTTTTTATCTTTTTTTATTGAAAGTTTTGGCACAATAACCAATAACAATATAAACGAAGCAATAACCCGAATTTTGACTGCATGTAAACGCAGTCACTGTCAGAAAGACTGAGTGGCAGCGTAAACTTTCAGTTTGAGCAACTGGAAAACATCTAAAATGGGAAAGAGCTGTTGTGCGATCGACTGTACTCATAGATTTAGCAAGAAATCGGAGTTATCGTTTTACAGACTGCCGAAAAATAAGCTTAAGAGAGACAAATGAATCGCTTCTGCTTCTTGCTTCAACATATATAAAGTGGTCTCCCCTCAGCCTGCCAACTCAGAGAAGGAGGAAAGAAACCAAATTCTGCAGTGTCTGTACAGCCGCCCGGATAAGCCGTCCAGTGTGATCTGGATCTACGAGCCAATAAGATTCTGCTCCCGTCGTTACGGAACGACAGGAGCGATGCGTGAAACCACGCCCACAACTAACTCCGCCGGCCGGAGCTTCCGCCATTTTTCCGTAGCGGCGTATCACGTCATTCAGGCAGCCAATCAGCACAGAGCCTCATTATCATAGCCCCGCCCACTCAGAATCCTGCATAGATAATGAGGTTAGAAACTGGGAAGATAAAGACATTTCTAATTTATTTAGCAATAACAATCAAAAGCTTGTTTTTAAGACATTCAAGGCCTGTTTAAAATAGGGATTAGATGCCATAATAGGTCCCCTTTAATTTCACCAACAAATCCTGCCTTGAAGTCGGACCAAGCGTCAAGACTTTTGTATGCCTTCAAACTTTGCTTCCTGTATTTCCCCGGCGTAGAAATTAAGTACATATAAATATCAGGAAACTCGATTCGTGGCCAAATATTAATGTCCATGGACCACTGGTTCTTGGTAACTGTACCAAATATTAATGTCCATGGACCACTGGTTCTTGGTAACTGTACCAAATATTAATGTCCATGGACCACTGGTTCTTGGTAAGTGTACCAAATATTAATGTCCATGGACCACTGGTTCTTGGTAACTGTACCAAATATTAATGTCCATGGACCACTGGTTCTTGGTAACTGTACCAAATATTAATGTCCATGGACCACTGGTTCTTGGTAACTGTACCAAATATTAATGTCCATGGACCACTGGTTCTTGGTAACTGTACCAAATATTAATGTCCATGGACCACTGGTTCTTGGTAACTGTACCAAATATTAATGTCCATGGACCACTGGTTCTTGGTAACTGTACCAAATATTAATGTCCATGGACCACTGGTTCTTGGTAACTGTACGGGTCACTGTCAAGTCCAACTGACGCTAATTTACGACCATAATCGGCTGTTATCCGGTCTTTTCCACTAGTTGCAGCTGTTTTTGCTGATGTTTTGCCACTCAGTGAGAGTAAGGGGGCTGGTCCGGTGGGGAAGTGACGTCAATGCAGACCCTCTATATTACGAGTTAGAGACCGAACGTTTCTGCTTCTTTCAGTCTGACGTGCGTTTGAGGCCGTTTACCTCGTCTCCGACAGGTCGTGCTCTCCGATCCGCTGGATCCACTCTTCCAGCTCTGGGGCGCGGTACGAAGCCAGGTACTCCAGCAGATCCCTCTTGAAAAAGGTGGGCGACTCGCCCGCGCTCGCGCTGCTTCCTTCTGGTAACCGTGGGAACAGAGGGCTCATCCACATCCTGGTTTTGGGAGAAACAGACTCAGGGGGGGCAGTTCTACAACCAAAACGTAAAGCTGGGCATACACTGTGCGATACTTTAAATCGTTTGATTCAGCCCCATCTCACACTGCACGACTAGATCTCCGTCTGCTCACACTATACGATCATAATCCTTACGTCGGACTTCTGTTACTGGAACTCGAGGCCGGTTTTAGGGGGGGGCAGGGGTGGGCTGTGCCCACCCAAACGTGCGTCCTGCCCACCCGATCAAAGGTTATGGGGATCCTTTATTTTTTTATAATTTTATTTTTTTATATATATAAAAAAAAAAAAATCACAAAATATCTGTACCGTTTCTGATTGGGTGGGCACTGCGCATCATTTTTAGACAACAATGAACGTATACCGCAAAAGTTGTGTCTCGGCGGAGGTACCCGGCGTCCCAGCAAAATGAGACAACAGAGAAGTTTAGAACAGCACACACTGAAGGCTTATTTATGGTTCCGCGTTACACCAACGCAGAGCCTACGCCGTACGCTGCGTTGGTGTAACGCGGAAACATAAATCAGCCTTTAGCAATCTGTGCCATTCTGTGTGGCGATAAATGAAAAAAGATTAGACAACGTCGTGATTGGACAAGGAATTGGCTGGGCAGACGTGGGAAATGCAGTCTTTTTTTCTGCTATTAAAACATGATTTGTAATGTGAATTTGCAACACTTTAAACTACAAATAATAGTTTTTGACGTGACATCAGAGATAGTGCATGCTCTCTTTCAAAGGATGAGGCAAATCGGGTCGTAGCTGCTTCAACTGTGCGATTCCTTCACGAGGAGCGACCAGGATTTCAAACACGTTTGATTTTCTTACAAGCACACGATTTGTGATCGGCGCTCGTCGTGAGGTCTTAATCTCTCGTCGTTACCCCACGTTTACTGCACGAGGCACAACCAATGATTGGGTTGAATTCCAGCCCGATCCAAAAAATAGTTGCACGACTGGAAAATCGGCTCAAAACCAGCCGACAATCGCACAGTGTCTGCCCGGCTTTACACAGAACCTCAAAGTCTTTGTCGGCGCGAGGTTTTCCTCTGCTAATGTAGTTTTTATTATCTGGTGTGTAAAATCTGACTTACAGAAACTCAGGCTGCAATCCTGAAACAAATGAATAAGGAACCAGTGAAGACCCACCCCTGTGTCTTCTGGTACCAGTCGGCTCTGATGAGGTTGGAGGTGAGGATGATGACTCTGAAACCTTCCTCGTACCACAGCAGCATCATCTTCCTGCACAAACACACGCAACAAAGTTTTTTTTTTTTAATTTATTAACAAACAGTGCAAACAGCGACAAAAGACGACATCAGTTACAATGATATGTATCTAGGTGTGTGTGTGTGTGTGTGTGTGTGTGTGTGTAAATAAGATGATGAAAGTAGATAAATAAATTAAGAATATTAATTCGAGAATAAATGAGTAAACGAATAAATAATTGTCATATAGAGTGGTGTAGCATGATATAATATAAATATAGCATAATAATATAGTAATATCCTAATATAACATAATTTTATAATATTATAACATATAACTAAATGATATCACAAATACTATAATATATAACAATATAATAATACTATACAGGACTGTCTCAGAAAATTCAAATATTATGATAAAGTTCTTTATTTTCTGTAATGCAATTAAAAAAACAAAAATGTCATACATTCTGGATTCATTACAAATCAACTGAAATATTGCAAGCCTTTTATTATTTTAATATTGCTGATTATGGCTTACAGTTTAAGATTAAGATTCCCAGAATATTCAAATTTTTTGAGATAGGATATTTAAGTTACAGTTTTCTTAAGGTAATATAATAATACACTATGAAACAATATATCATGATAATGCCAGGAATAATCATTAGAATTAGAATTGGTAATTTATATATTGCAATGGATGAGGTCGGACCGGGGCGTCAGGGAAGTGAGGCTGAGCAGAATTTAACTGCTTGATTAATTCACATTGACGTCGTTATTTCTTAAGGCTTGAAAGAATCTCTCACTTCAGACTAGATTAGTGACGGAGATGGTAAAAAACACAGATAATTACGTGTGGTGGGTTCCAAAAGCAATGTCCAGCTTGGCCTGTCCAGACAATGAGAACAACAGAACGGTGTTTTTTAATGACTTTACTGTCATTTCTCCGTATTAAAGTGCTTGTAGACATCAGCTGTTACCTGGCAAAAGCGAACATGTGGAAAGGGCTGAGCCTGCTGGAGCAGCCGTGCCTTGGCCTCCCGCTTATCTCCGTGCACGATCAAAACCGGCCGATCCCTGTGCACGAAATCTGAGTTATAAACTGGATTTTTCACTGGATTAAAAACAACTGCTGCAAAAACTTGCAGTTGTTCAAACGACAAACTACTAATGACAGCAGGTAGATCTGATCAGGTGATCTGTAACGGTGGCACAGAAGAAGCTGGGCTCACCTAAACTCTGATGGGAACTGTTTTACCATCCAAGCAATATCAAAGCAGTAGTTAAACTATAAGAAAGGAGAGAAGACTGGTATTAATATCAGAAAATCCTTATTCACCTGCAAGAGTCATGTTAAAAAAGTAACAGCCTTGCTTGTAGACTCTGCAGCATTTTTCATTCAAATTTCATTTTCTTTTCAATAAAGATAATATAAAATTGTTAACTCACCTGAACAGACTCTTTTATGGTCCCAAATAGCGGTGAGAGGATATCTGCATGCACGAGAAGCAACAATGATTGTCGTATAAAAAGTGTAAAGGACTCCAGTTCATAATAGTTTACAGTTAAAAATGAATGTTTCTATTATGATGCTGCTTTTATTTTGTTATATTCTTTCAACACGGAAGTGCTTTTATTTTGAAGAGAGAAAACTAAACTGATGAAAAAGGAACGTAAACAGTAACGGGTCAATAACGGTTCACGGTAAAACAGTAAAACAGATAAGAATACAAAGACAAACGGAAAAGGAAGGACAAAAGGGGAGAGTTAGCTCCAGTCGAGAGGGCAACAAGGTAGTTTATTTTATTTATTTGTCTGTCAGTTTGAGTTTGTGAGAAGTTTTGGTACCAGCGTAGTTTAAGTTAACTGTTAATGTATTGTTTTCTTTATTTCATGCAGCTCTTACGGTGGTTTATGGATCACAGAAAAGCATAATAAACTACATGATAAGACCATCAGTCCAGACTTGCTTTGATTTCGACTGGGATGCTACACAAGGGAAAAGGACTCCAGATGAGAGAAGAACAGATCAGATCTAAGAAATCAGCTGTGAGAGACAAGGATAAATGCACAAAACACACCGACTCCAAACCCACAAACTCACACAAGCAGCCCGTCAGCGGAGCAGGTAAACACCCCGCGGCATGCTGGGAAGTAGGGATGGGCGGTATGGACTAAATGATTTATCACGATAATTTCTGGCATTTATCCCGATAACGATAAAAATGACGATTAAAAAAATACCAATTCAACTCCACCTTTGTAACTATAAATCTATCACCACATTCAGTCTTTGGAGCCAAAACAGTGCTCTAAAAGAATACTAAATGCTACTAAACTACACCAATTATTACACCACTCTGGTGGAGACCTCAGCAGCAGCTGTTATAATAATATGTTATATATAATAATATATAATGTAAAATATATAATAAATGACTTGTATTGCCATCCTTTGCACTCACTGTTTTTTTGCAGACTCTATATATAATAGATGTTTGCTCATCGTCACTGTTTTTAAATCCAAACCAGTTCCAGATAATGGAGCTGGAGCTTCGTTTAACAACGAGCTCCTCGCTCTCAGATCCGCCTTCCGCCATGTTTGTTAAGCCTGATTTATGGTTCTGCGTTAAATCCACGCAGAGACTACGGTGTAGGGTCCGCGGTGACGCACACCGTACGTTGCGCGTCGCCGCGTACCGTACGCCGTAGTCTCTGCGTCGATTTAACGCAGAACCATAAATCAGGCTTAACACAAAAACGTCATCAATGGGAATTTATCGTTATCGCGAGATGACAAATTCTTACCATGGGGAATTTTTTTGACGGTATATCGTGAACGGTAAAATATCGCCCATTCCTACTGGGAAGTCTCCTGAAACATGAACGCCACACACCCACCTCTGATGTGCAGAGCCCCGGCATTGTACTTCCTGTCCAGGCCTGTGACCTTGTTGAGGTAGAACCTGTAGGTGTCATTGAGACAAGGAACGCACGACTCAAAGAAGTCCTGCGGCTCGTCGATGTAGTAGGTCCGTCCGTGAGGGCTGGGAGGACGCTCGCTCTCAACCTTGGCCTTCTTTGCTTTGGGCCCCGATGGCGCTCTCTTGGGCGGGTCGCCGAGGCCGTTCCCCTTCACGTCTCCATCCCCCTCATCGCTGTCCGACAGAGCCCACCCCGTGCCCTCTGAAACGTCGGACTTCCTCTTGCCGGCCGGGGCAGGGCTGCTCTCGTACTTTACTGGATCTGACTGTCTGGCCTCAGAACCGCTGGCTACTGAGGTCACGTGACCTCCGGCCGGTTCTGCTTCCACCTTCATGGTGGCCGGCACCCGGACTGGAGACGCAGGTTTGGTGTCAGTCGGCCGACGGGACTCAGGTGGAGCCCCAGAAGGAGGAAGACGCTCATCATCATCATCACTGCTGGAGATGGTCCACTTTCCATGCTGACTGTCCTGAGACATTCCTGAACAGACGAAGAGCAGAAAGATGAGCCTGCTTGTTCTGTTAAATGGACGCAAACAGATTTGTTCTGCATATTTTGATTAATTTTGTTAGTAAGACTTTGGGAGGCAGAAGCCTGACAACACATTAGTCTTCTGCTTGGAGAAATTACAGCTTTTAACTAAGTGCCAGATGGCCGCAGATTTTATATTATTATTTTATTGGCTTTGCGTTAATAAAACACATAAATAACATACAGGACTGTCTCAGAAAATTTGAATATTGTGATAAAGTTCTTTATTTTCTGTAATGCAATTAAAAAAAACAAAAATGTCATACATTCTGGATTCATTATAAATCAACGGAAATATTGGAAGCCTTTTATTATTTTAATATTGCTTATTATGGTTTACAGCTTAAGAAAACTCAAATATCCTATCTAAAAAAATAAGAATATTCTGGGAATCTTAATCTTAAACTGTAAGCCATGATCAGCAATATTAAAATAATAAAAGTCTTGCAATATTTCAGTTGATTTGTAATGAATCCAGAATGTATGATATTTTTGTTTTTGTAATTGCATTACAGAAAATCACAATATTCTAATTTTCTGAGACAGTCCTGTAAATAACATATAACTGCCTGCACAAACTCAGTTTTTTCCACATAAAACCATGTTACAGTCTAAATGTAAAACGTGCAAAACAGAAATATGCAAAAATGTAAAACAGTACTAGAGGAAAATATAAACATATTAAATAGCAGCTGGATAAATGAATACAATCACAACAAAAGATGAACATTTTAAACAGAGATAATAAGATAATGCATGTGTGTTTTGGAGGAGCTTCGTGTTTGATTTACCAGGTCAGACAAAAGCACGTTAACGCTGCTCAGAATAGAAAGAATATTTTAATCCTCACTTCACAAAAGTGAACCGAAGTAAACACGGCGGGCTTGCAACAGCAGGGGAACAAAGAAACAACTCCGACGGGAAACAATCTCTGTTTCTTCCGTTCCGCCTTGTACAAAGGTCCGGTGACGTCACGGGTACAGGACCCGCCCCCTCTGACTAACCTTTTATTTTTAACTGTCTTGACCTTTCCTTATTGTTTTCTATGCATATGATTCTATTCCTCATACCTGTTTTATTCTCCTGTTTTATTCATTTATGTATTTATTTTATTCTCTATTTATTTACCTACTCCTCTTTGATTTGATTTGATTTGATTTTTATCTTTGTACATGTAAAAAAACACTTCAAGAGAAGTTCAGAAAACAAAACAACAAAAAAAAGAATGTCATCCTTTAACACTTGATATCTTAATTTACATGTGCAAAAAGGACTGTAATTATACTCACACACATACCTATACATACATACACATAGTTGAATATTTCTATGTATTTGTACACACATGCCCTTATAAATATTTATATAAAAGTACTTATTTACACTATATTGGCTCTATTAACTGCACACACACACATATATATATATATATATATATATATATATATATATATATATATATATATATATATATATGTATGTATGTATGTATGTATGTATGTATGTATGTATGTATGTATGTATGTATGTATGTATGTATGTATGTATGTATGTATGTATGTATGTATGTATGTATATATATATATATATATATATATATATATATATATATATATATATATATATATATATATATATATATTAAAACGCATTTATTTGCCCTCTAGTGGACATATAAATAACTATATTGAAATGACTTATTTGCCCTTCTAGTGGACATATAAATTATTACATTTAAATGCATTTATTTGTCCTCTAGTGCAGTGGTTCTCAACTCCGGTCCTCGTGACCCCCTGCCCTGCATGTCTTAGATGTTTCCCTGCTTCAGCACACCGTGATACAAGGAGCTGTGTCATCAACAGAACTGTCCAGACTTTGATGACAAGCTGGTGACGACTGTTAATTAGAATCAGGTGTGTTGATGCAGGGAAACATCTAAGACATGCAGGGCAGGGGGTCCCGAGGACCGGAGTTGAGACCCACTGCTCTAGTGGACAGATAAATAACTTACTTATTTGCCCTCTAGTGGACATATACGTTACTGCATTAAACTTCATGTAATTGCCCTCTAGTCGATACAAAAATAAATGCATTAAAATGACGTATTTTTCCCTCTAGTGGACATATAAATAACTGCATTAAAATGACTTATTTGCCCTCTAGTGGACACATGAATTACTGCATTAAAATGGCTTATTTGCCCTCTAGTAGACACATAAATTACTGTATTAAAATGACTTATTTGCCCTCTAGTGGACACATAAATTATTATATTTAAATGCATTTGTTTGCCCTCTAGTGGACATATAAATGAGTGCATTAAACTTTATATAATTGCCCTCTAGTTAAAATATAAATAACTGTATTAAAATGACTTATTTGCCCTCTAGTGGATAAAAAATTACTGCAAAAAAAATGCATTCATTTGCCCTCTAGTGGACACATAAATAAATGCATTAAAATGACTTATTTTTCCCTCTAGTGGACACAAAAAATACTGCAATAAAAATAATTATTTGTCCTCTATTGGAAATATAAATTACTGTATTAAAATTACCTATTTGCCCTCTAGTGGACATATGAATGATTACATTTAAATGCATTTATTTGCCCTCTAGTGGACATGTAAATTATTACATTTAAATGCATTTATTTGCCCTCTAGTGGACACATAAATTACTGCATTAAAATTACTTATTTGCCGTCTAGTGGACATATAAATAACTGAATTAAAATGACTTATTTGCCCTCTAGTGGACATATAAATTACTACATTGAAATGCATTTATTTGCCCTCTGGTGGACATATAAGTTACTGAATTAAAATGACTTATTTGCCCTCTAGTGGACATATAAATTACTACATTTAAATCAATTTATTTGCCCTCTAGTGGACATATAATTTACTACATTTAAATCCATTTATTTGCCCTCTAGTGGACATATAAAGTATTACAGTTAAATGCATTTATTTGCCCTCTAGTGGACACATAAATAAATGCATTAAAATGACTTATTTTTCCCTCTAGTGGACACAAAAAATACTGCAATAAAATTAATTATTTGTCCTCTATTGGAAATATAAATTACTGTATTAAAATTACCTATTTGCCCTCTAGTGGACATATGAATGATTAAATTTAAATGCATTTATTTGCCCTCTAGTGGACATGTAAATTATTACATTTAAATGCATTTATTTGCCCTCTAGTGGACACATAAATGACTGCATTAAAATTACTTATTTGCCGTCTAGTGGACATATAAATAACTGAATTAAAATGACTTATTTGCCCTCTAGTGGACATATAAATTACTACATTGAAGTGCATTTATTTGCCCTCTAGGGGACATATAAGTTACTGCATTAAAATGACTTATTTGCCCTCTAGTGGACACATGAATTACTGCATTAAAATGACTTATTTGCCCTCTAGTAGACACATAAATTACTGTATTAAAATTACTTATTTGCCCTCTAGTGGACACATAAATTATTATATTTAAATGCATTTGTTTGCCCTCTAGTGGACATATAAATGAGTGCATTAAACTTTATATAATTGCCCTCTAGTTCAAATATAAATAACTGTATTAAAATGACTTATTTGCCCTCTAGTGGACACATAAATTACTGCATTAAAATTACTTATTTGCCGTCTAGTGGACATATAAATAACTGAATTAAAATGACTTATTTGCCCTCTAGTGGACATATAATCTACTACATTTAAATCCATTGATTTGCCCTCTAGTGGACATATAAAGTATTACAGTTAAATGCATTTATTTGCCCTCTAGTGGACATATACATTATTACATTTAAATGCATTTGTTTGACCTCTAGTGGAGATATAAATTACTGCATTAAACTTTATGTAATTGCCCTCTAGTGGACATATAAATTAAAGCATTAAAATCAATTTATTTGCCCTCTAGTGGACATATGTTTTACAGTTAAATGCATTTATTTGCCCTCTAGTGGACATATAAATTATTACATTTAAATGCATTTATTTGCCCTCTAGTGGACATATAATTCACTGCATTAAAATGACTTATTTCTCTAGTGTACACACAAATTACTGCATTAAAATTACTTATTTGCCCTCTAGTGGACACATACATTATTACATTTAAAAGCATTTATTTGCCCTCTAGTGGACATATAAATGAGTGCTAACGAGAGGTGGGTGGGACTAACGAGAGGTGGAGCTAACGAGAGGTTTGTGGAGATAACGAGAGGTGGGTGGGGCTAACGAGAGGTGGGTGGAGCTAACGAGAGGTGGATGAGGCTATCGAGAGGTGGGTGGAGCTAACGAGAGGTTTGTGGAGATAACGAGAGGTGGGTAGGGCTAACAAGAGGTGGGGGGGGGGGGAAATGAGAGGTGGGTGGAGCTAACAAGAGGTGGGTGGAGCAACTTCCAGACTGGTTTTGCTCCTGAAGTAAACAAACATACATTTGGGTCAGAGATTCCTGCTCTTCAGATAATTGTTTGCAGCTCCAGAACACAGAACATTTCAGAAGTTTTCTTCAAATTTTCCAAACACAGTCAACAACTTCAAGGTTACATTTTTCTTTTTGTCGTTTTGTTTTTTTTCTTTAAAAAACATTTTCACTCAGGTGCAAGTCAAAATGTAATGTTTAACATAAACTCTCTGGATAAGTGCTGATCCCCCTCCAGCCCTGCTGGTTCCAGCTGGTTAGTAACTAAACTACAGATGGAGGATGAGAGGATGGGAGGATGGAGGGATGAAATGAAGGGATGGAGGGATCGGGGGGCGGAGGGATGGAGGGATGGAGGGATGAGATGGAGGGGTGGAGGGATTGGGGGGGCGGAGGGATGAGATGGAGGGAGGAGACGGGGATGGGGTGGAGGGGGGAGACAGAGGGAGAGGGGGGGATGGAGAGAGGAGACGGAGGGAGGAGATGGAGGGAGGAGACGGAAGGAGGAGACGGAGGGAGGAGATGGAGGGAGGAGACGGAGGGGAGGGTTGTAGGGGGGTCCTGCCATCTGAATGAAATGCATGCATGAAAATGCAGCAGCAGGTTTCAGGAAACGGTGTTAGATAATCGTATTTATGCTCCTGGTAGGACGAAGACGTCACTCAAATTTAATCTGAACTTCATCTACAGATGGAAACAGCTCTGAGATGAGCGCAGCGCTAAACTCAGATTTTAATCTGAACTTCTGTACGGATGAAAGCAGCAGCGCTAAACTCACATTTTAATCTGAATTTCTCTACAGATGGAAACAGCAGCGCTGCACTCAGATCCAGATCCAGCTTCGTTAACCAGGAGGGAGTTAATGAACCATCATCAGTAACGAGCAACGCAGCTTCATCTCAGCCCTGAACGGTGAGCAAACTGCTGATGTTTTTAACTTTTAACTTCAGATGACTTTAATGTAGTTTAGGATTTACAAATATGAACCAAACAAAATCGAAATCATCTTCTCTTAGAGAAAGGCAACTTCATTCATTTAACAAACATTGAGCTAAAAATAATATGTAGTGAGGGCAACACTAAGTACCCCGATTCAGATTGTGGATCCAGATTCAGCAGCTTTAAGTTTCCTGTAAGACTCCAGATAACAGGGACTCTTGGACCTAATCTTTACTAATATACTCTCAAAGAAAAACCTGACCTGGAAAAGGCTCAAGGAAACTTTTTTTTGGCCTGTGAAGTGAACATCTCTGGCAGAGCTGGATGTGATCTAGTCATCTATAGCTACTTTCCATCTGTTTCTGGCCTCATGAATACGATGTAATGTAAAACCATTAAAGAACAAATATAATATATACATCCACACATCTACCAAAGGAAAAAGAAAACCAGAACTATTATCCTACATGACAAAGAATTATAAATTAAAATATAACAGACATAAAATACATACAAGAGTAAACAAAAATAAAACATATATCAATATAGTAATGATAACCTCACTCAGCACACTAATTTGAAATTAAACCAAAAAAGTATACAACGTCTTTCTGCATTACACGAGTATTTTCTTAAAATCTACTGTATTGGAGATTAAAACTAAATGTTGTGGAAGTCTCACTAGCGAGCAGCAGCTTAGGAAGAGAGACTAGGTTTACGTGACATAGAAATGTTTTTCAAAAATATAATAATGCTACAAACTAGATACAGTAATTGACTTAATGCATGTTCCATCATCTACTGTACGTCCTGCTCTTAAAAGCATGTGCAGATCAGTCTGTGGGGGAACTTTGTGGAATTATAATCTTGATGAAGAAATCAAACGAAGCCCTAACTCTATAGAGTTGAAAAACACATACAAGAAAACAATTGTGGACAAATATAAAAAGGACCTTTAAAGAACTCAATCTACCTTCTGGATGTATTTCTTTTATTATTATGCTGTTCCATATGTGATACATCATATCTGAAGTGAGTGGTAGATGATAGATAGATAGATAGATAGATAGATAGATAGATAGATAGATAGATAGATAGATAGATAGATAGATAGATAGATAGATAGATAGATAGATAGATAGATAGATAGATAGATAGATAGATAGATAGATAGTACAGGACACACTTCTGATTGCATTGTTTAATCCGCGAGGATTTTCCAGGATTATGTGTGTTTTCAGACTCAGAGGTTGTAGTTTGGTAATTGCATGAATTTGGTTGGTTGTAATCGTGTCCCGCCGTGACGGAGCAGCTGTCGGGTCCAGCAAGGTCGCTGTTCTCCGTCCTGTTGCAGGTCAAACAGCAAAGAACTGCTGCCAGGTCTGGTGCTAGCGATGAGAGGGTTAGGGTTAGGGTTAGGGAACCGCTCTGGTGGAAAAGCCCCATCAACGACTGAAGGTGTCCAGGTCCCAGACCAGCATCCCCCCACCACCGTGTCCAGGTCCCAGACCAGCATCCCCCCACCACCGTGTCCAGGTCCCAGACCAGCATCCCCCCACCACCATGTCCAGGTCCCAGACCAGCATCCCCCACCACCGTGTCCAGGTCCAGGTCCCAGACCAGCATCCCCCCACCACCGTGTCCAGGTCCCAGACCAGCATCCCCCCACCACCGTGTCCAGGTCCCAGACCAGCATCCCCCCACCACCGTGTCCAGGTCCAGGTCCCAGACCAGCATCCACCCACCACCGTGTCCAGGTCCCAGACCAGCATCCCCCCACCACCGTGTCCAGGTCCCAGACCAGCATCCCCCCACCACCGTGTCCAGGTCCCAGACCAGCATCCCCCCACCACCGTGTCCAGGTCCAGGTCCCAGACCAGCATCCCCCCACCACCGTGTCCATGTCCCAGACCAGCATCCCCCCATCACCGTGTCCAGGTCCCAGACCAGCATCCCCCCACCACCGTGTCCAGGTCCAGGTCCCAGACCAGCATCCCCCCACCACCGTGTCCAGGTCCAGGTCCCAGACCAGCATCCCCCCACCACCGTGTCCAGGTCCCAGACCAGCATCCCTCCACCACCGTGCCCCTGCTTCGTGATCATGATCCGAAGGTCGTGGGTTCGATCGCTGGCACTGGCGTCACTTTGTGCATCCTTGGGAAAGATGCTTTACTCTGGGCTTTCCTCACTCCACCCAGGTGTATGAATGGGTACCTATCTTTGCTAGCTAGCTTTGCTAGGGGAAGTATCCAGCGATAGACTAGCGTCCTATCAGACACACACACGCATGCATGCCTGCACGCACGCACGCACGCACGCACGCATGCCTGCACGCACGCACGCACGCACGCACGCACGCACGCACGCACGCACGCACGCACGCACGCACGCACGCACACGCACACACACACACACACACACATGTCCAGTCAAGTCAAAATTATTTATAAAGCACATTTCACATTATGAGCATGGACTCAATGTGCTCAAAATACATAAACAAACAAACAAACAAACAAAATTACAAATTTACAATAACAGAAATAAATAACGAGTATGACAAGAGAAAAAACAATAATAACAACCATAATTCCATTTTAACAAAAGTGCGATCACCCAGCCAACCATGAGTTTACTCAAACGCCTGTGCAAGAAGGTAAGTTTTTAGTCTGCTTTTGAAAGTGGGCACTGTTGGAGCAGACCTTAGTTCCAAGGAATTCCAGAGAGTGGGACCGTAGTGACTGAAAGCACCATGAGCAGATCTAGTGTGGATTCTAGGTATGATTAGAAGACTCTTATTGGATGATCTAAGGGATCTGTCCGGTATGTATTCAGTCAGCATGTCAACCATGTAGGAGGGAGCTAAGCCATTCATAGATTTAAAGACAATAAGAAGTACTTTAAAATCTACTCGTTGTTTAACAGGGAGCCAGTGAAGAGAGGATAAAACAGGAGTGATGTGTTCATACCTCCTGGTTTTTGTTAGAATTCTGGCTGCAGCATTTTGAATAAGCTGCAGTTTATGTAACACTTGCTTTGTTAGTCCTGCAAAAAGTGCATTGCAATAATCTAATCTACTGGAGATAAAAGCATGAAGCAGCTTTTCAGAGTCTGATTGTGACAGAAAGCATCTTACTTTAGATATATTTCTGAGATGATAGAAGGCAGTCCTGGAGACATTAGCTATGTGTTTCTGGAAGTTAAGATCAGCATCTAAAATAACACCCACGTTTTTGATAAACTGATAAGGTTTTACTGACAGAGGAGTTAATAGAGGGAGAATATGTTGCCTCAGAGGACTTGGACCAATTAAAAGAATCTCTGTTTTTTCTTCATTTAGCTGTAAAAAGTTTGTTGCCATCCAATACTTGATATCTGTAATGGATTGCATGAGTTAATTGACTGGGCTCAAATGATTGGCAGTAACAGATACATATAATTGTGTGTCATCAGCATAAGAATGATATTGAATATTATGATCACATTATGATCACATGCATAGGTTTAACCCAGAGTTCTCATTGACCTCAGCTGTCAAACACTTGCTTTCCCGTCAGTCTGGCGGGAAGAAATCTGATTGATTATTATGACAAATGATGATCAGAAGCGTCAGACAATCCCAGCAAGTGTTGCTGCAGTTCTTGTTTAGTAATCTTCCTGTTTTAATCACTTTCACAAAACTGAGTCCATTGTTTCATGTCGTCACAGCTCATCATCTCCACCGAGGGGCGTCTCCAGAATCTGCTGGATCCTGGTCCTTCCTCTTCCATCCGGATCTCCAGAACCTGCTGGATCCTGGTCCTTTCTCTTCCATCTGGATCTCCAGAACCTGCTGGATCCCAGTTCTTCCTCTTCCATCTGGATCTCCAGAACCTGCTGGATCCTGGTCCTTCCTCTTCCATCTGGATCTCCAGAACCTGCTGGATCCTGGTCCTTCCTCTGTCTTCCATCTGGATCTCCAGAATCTGCTGGATATTTCCTCTTCCTCTCCGGTTCCATCATGCCGATCATCAGCAACACCCACCAGGACTTCAGCAGCTTCTCCATCAGCAGCGACGACAGCAGCCTCGACCGCTTCTTCACCCAGATCCCTGAGACGGAGACGGTTAAAGGCGTCTACTTCCAGCGGGTCCAGCACCTGAGGGGCCCCCAGGCCCTCAGGAGCCCCGAGGCCCTGCATGACCCCGACCTGCATGAGGTGGACCAGGACCTGCAGGAGGTGGACCACAGCCTGCAGGCCCTGGTGAACGTCGGGGGGAGCCGCTACTCCTTCCCCTGGTCCACCCTGGAGGAGTTTCCCCAGAGTCGCCTGGGTCTCCTGAGCCGCTGCTCCTCACTGGAGGAGATCGCCCGGCTCTGCGACGACTACGACCCGACGAACCGGGAGTTCTTCTTCGACCGGAACCCTTTAGCCTTCAGGGTCATCCTGAACCTCCTGGCTGCAGGGAAGCTGCGTCTGCTCCGGGAGCTGTGCGCCGTCTCCCTGCATGAAGAGCTGCAGTACTGGGGCCTGGACCCGGGTCACATGGAGCGCTGCTGCCGCCGCCGCATGGCGACCCGCGTCGAGGAGGTGGAGGAGCATCGACGCAGGGAGGAGGAGTGGAACCGGAAGAGGATGATGCTGAGGAAGAGCATCAGCAGAGAGGAGGGCTCCAGGAGGCTGATCTGGGCTCTAAGGGAGGTGATGGAGAATCCTCACTCAGGATTGGCTGGGAAGATGTTTGCCTGCCTGTCAATCATCATGGTGGCCGTCACCGTCGTCAGCCTCTGCATCAGCACCATGCCGGACCTCAGAGACGAGCAGAACAGGGTAGGAAGCCTGTTGGATACGTTTATAAAACACCACAACCTTCCTAGGTGCCAAACAATATTTGCCCCAAACATGGCTCCCATTTGGACCTGGTTGGTGGCACCGACTCGGGCCGCTAGGCCACTGAGCTTTTTTGTGTGCAGTTGCATCGTTCCCACTGGACATAAACATGATGATTCTGACACATTCGGTGCATCCGAAACTATACTAAACATACTAAACAGTATATTCAAAAATTATACTTAAGTTCGGCAAACCTTTGAGTAAATATCAGTAGTATCAATTAATTTGGACGTGCTACTCAGAGCCACACGGCACTTCCTGCCGTTGGGAGGGGGAGTTGTTACCATGGTAACAGCAGTAACAGCACCGCTCCGCTCTTTCCCGTTTATCCTGGCCCAAACTAGCTATCATTGGCTACTTGTAGCTAGCTTATTTGTAAACTTTGCAAATACATCTCACCACACAATACTGTGATAAATGATGAATCATCTGGTTAATATCTTATGGAAACCATAGCAAAATCCCACCTAATTCCTCACATTTGAATTGTAGCGTGATACTGCTGCAGCTTTAGCTTGCTACCGCTAATGTTATCCTCCATTTTTGTTGGTTGCTAAGTATCTGCACAGCACTTAGCAACCAAACACCGCTGCATTGCACCTGATAAGTATATACTTCAATCCTACTCCCTTTCGAATATGCTGGTGGATCTGCGACGTCTGCCTTGTCTTTTGTTTACAGACACGTATGTATGTGTATATGTGTGTATGTACAGTATGTATATATATATATATATATATATATATATATATATATATATATATATATATATATATATATATATATAGAGATATATATGTGTGTATATGTAGGTATTTGTGTATGTGTGTATATGTATATATATATATATATATATATATATATATATATATATATTTGTATTTTATTTTTTTACTTTTTAGTATTGTTATTTTTTAGTTTGCATATTCGAAATAAAGCTCAATAATTGTGGGAAGTTTCCATCAAGTGTCCATCAATCCATACTAAAACATTTCTCCAGAATGAGTATGGATAGTGCATACTATTGAGTACGTACTAATGTTTCAGACGCACTAAAAAATCTCACATACTGTTTTTGCTACTCATTAGGGAAGAAGGAGGGAATTTCGGACGCAGCTTTATATTTGTGTTACCATAGAGACCAGTGTAAACATCAGTGTCATGGTTGTGCAGGTTCTGGATGTTTAGATGAGACATTTCCCAGCAGGAAGGTTAAATACCTGGTTGTGTCTCTGCAGGGCGAATGACCTGGTTGTGTTTATCTCTTTAGGGCGAATGCTCCCAGAAGTGCCAGCACATGTTCGTGGTGGAGTCCGTCTGCGTGGCCTGGTTCAGTCTGGAGTTCCTGCTGCGGTTCCTCAACGCCCCCGATAAACTAGCCTTCGCCCGCGGGCCGCTCAACGTCGTCGACGCCGTGGCCATCCTGCCGTACTATGTGTCCCTGGCAGTGGACCTGGGGGACGAGTCCCGGGGGGACCAGGGGCCCCCGGAGGACCAGGGGGCCGGCAGGGGCCACCTGGACCGCCTCGGCCTGGTCCTGCGGCTGCTCCGGGCCCTCAGGATCCTGTACGTGATGCGGCTAGCGCGCCACTCGCTGGGCCTGCAGACGCTGGGCCGGACCCTGCGGCGCAGCGTCACCGAGTTCGGCCTTCTGCTGGTCTTCGTCTGCGTGGCCGTTGCACTCTTCTCGCCGCTGGTCCACCTGGCAGAGAGCGAGCTGGCCCCACCGGCCGGCCGGCGTGGAACCGGCAGCTTCGGCAGCGTCCCGGCCTCTTACTGGTGGGCCGTCATCTCCATGACGACGGTGGGCTACGGCGACATGGTGCCACGCAGCGTCCCGGGGCAGCTGGTGGCCTTCGTCAGCATCCTGAGCGGCATCCTCATCATGGCGTTTCCCGCCACCTCCATCTTCCACACCTTCTCCCAGGAGTACCAGGAGCTCCGGCAGGAGAACCAGCGGATCTGGAAACAGGAGCTCCGGCAGGAGAACCAGCAGGTCTGGAACCAGGAACACCAGGAGAACCAGGAGCTCCGGCAGGAGAACCAGCAAGTCTGGAACCAGGAACACCAGGAGGAGCAGGGAGGCTGGGCCCAGACCGGTTCCTCCCAGACCGGTTCCTCTCAAGAGGACTTCAGGTCTGGGATGCTGATGCTCTGATGTCAAACCAGATTCATCACTTCACACTTCCAGTTTCTGACGGAGCACTAACCCGCTTCCAGAGCGGGTCAGAACAAGGTGGCGGTTAGCGTATCGGCCTGAATATAAGATGACCCTGATTATATAGACCCTCCAGAAAAATGCGGGCAAAAATCTTTGATTATGCGATGAAATATTCAGGGTTTTTGTATGATTTTATGCGGTGAAATTGCGGGGAGTTGCGAAATATGCTGAAAGTTGTGAAATATGCGAAAAGTTGCAGAATATGCAGGAAATGTAATAAAGGTGATTCTGCCTGTTCTAACTGGGCTACTACTGAATAAGAGATTGTGGTGACTTCCTATAATAAACAAGCATGCTAGAAACAAGCTGCATCACAGACAGTGCAAATTTTAGTTTTTTTTTATTGTCTCAACTTAAAGGAGCTTGAGGCCGGATTGTGGCAGGATTTATGAAAAAAATCCGTATACATTTTAAGTTTTCTAGTAATAATGTCAGATGAAGCGTTCCAAACCCAAAAGAATGAGCCCTCTAATGTATCTCTCCTTTGCCTTGAACAGGCTGTTGCTGCAAAATGTGCTGCAATTCGGTCCCGAATTTCCCGCGCTGGGCTGCGGATGTGACGTCACATGACGCTGCATCTGCGTTCTCCCCGTTCTCCCGTGCCGGCTTCACTGTTGGCTGCAGTACCCCCAACGGCCGTCGTGGTGAAGGGTGGCGCTAGAGAGTCTCATTTCTTAAAAGGAGCCTCAAGCTCCTTTAAGCATGGCTTAAACATTCCTGAGTCACAAAATTGTAAAATGAAATAATTGCTTCCTGCTTTATAAGAGGTGAGGTAGAACAGAATCTGTTATGCTACAATACTGCTCCCAAGTATTTCTCTTGAAGCTGGTGAAATCCTGGAATGGCTCCACCATCGATTACTTTTTCATTCAGGAATTTCCTCATCGTAGGACGGTCGCTCTTAGAGAGTGGAATATTGACAGCAGTGCAGGTGGCGACCCAGGTCTCACAAATGTATTATTTATTTATTATTTAACTGTATTTTCACTTATTTATTCTCTCTCTCACTCACACTCTCACACACACACAGCTAATGTTATTCAGTTAAACACAATTCAGTATTAGGACATGTATTGTAAAAGCATTTATTTTAATTGCGTTGGGTTTCCTTCCGCCGTCTTCTCACCCTCTGTGGGGTGGCCGGTGGCCTGGGTTCTGGGTTCTTAATTGTCGGCCTCTGGTCTCGCGGGTGGCGGGGTTGCCCCCCACACACATACAGTACATACACACAGCCACATAGATATATACACACACACACAGTCACGTACACACACACACGCACATATACATGCATACATATACATGCTCGCACACACACACACACACACACACACACACACACACACACACACACACACACACACACACACACACACACACACACACACACACACACACACACACACACACAATTTTACCCATCAGCGTACCGGAAATTATTTACTGTGTGCGGCGCGTACCGGTACTGTTCTTCACATATTCCCCATCAGTCAGTAACTCCCCCCGATCTCCCCAAAGTCTACAGATTGGATTTGTTGATTAAGGTGTTTTGATGCTCAAAGCTTGCCGTACAGACATAAAGGTAAAGTAAAGGCGCGCTTGGCCAACCCGCGGCTCGCGAGCCGCATGCAGCTCTTTGGCCAGTTGCAACTTTATTTGATAGGTGCAGTGAAAGACAGACTCGTAGGAAGTGGGTGCAAAATATGCCACAACTGGAATCGAACCCACGTTCGCTGTACGCAAGTCACCTGCTCATCCAGTTGAGCTAAACGGGCGTGCTCATGGTTGTGAAGTGGTAAAAATGCACATATATATGCCTTAGGTTTTTACCGGCATCGTATCAACCATTAATATGTGTGCAGACAAGGTAAAAAAATAAATAAAAATAAAATAACTGCATTAAAATGACGGTAACACTTTACAATAAGGGTCCCTTAATTAACGTTAGTTAATGCATTATTAAGCATTAATTAACAGTTTAATAATAGTTAAATAACCATTATAATGTATTACTTAACATTAATTAGCATATTAGTTAATGCATTAATAAACAGTTAGTTAATGCATTATTAAGCATTAATTAACATTAATGCTTAACTGCCTCATAAGCATTACTTAACCATAATTAACCATTAGTAAAGGCTTGCTGGACCCTTATTGTAAAGTGTAACACATTTATCCCTTAGGTAACAAATTATTAATGCTTAACTGCCTCATAAGCATTACTTAACCATAATTAACCATTAGTAAATACTATTCTGGACCCTTATTGTAAAGTGTAACACATTTATCCCTTAGGTAACACATTATTAATGCTTAACTGCCTCATAAGCATTACTTAACCATAATTAACCATTAGTAAAGGCTTGCTGGACCCTTATTGTAAAGTGTAACACATTTATCCCTTAGGTAACACATTATTAATGCTTAACAGCCTCATAAGCATTACTTGACCATAGTTAACCATTAGTAAATTAAGCAATCACATATAAAGAAGTTTACACTTTTTATTTAAAACAAAATAAAACAGATTTTAACAGATAACATTTGTTATATGTATACAACATATATATATATATATATATATATATATATATATATATATATATATATATATATATATATATATATATATATATATACACACACACACATCTGTGATAACAGATACGTAACAACAATTCGCACAGAGGAGATCTTTGAACAAACATTATTTAGTAACATAATACAATAACACAGTATGATAGGCTACCCTCTGTTTATCCTCCCTGGAAATGTCTGCTCCCTTTTGACATGATGAGCTATGAGTGGCACCAGTTCTCTCCTCCCCCTCTTCTCCACCAAGCGAAGCACCGGCTTCCCTGGATGTCTTCGCCCTGGCCGCCTCCGCGTGCTTTGCACCCCCAGCATTCCGAACACCCACTTCCTCTGCTTCCAGCCCCCAGCCATCCTGCCCCTTCCATACTGTGTTTTGGGGAAAATGACAGAACAAGAAACAAGATTATTAACCTTGTGTCAGATACATTTATAATGTTAGCAGGAATAAAGTTGACAAATCTGATTAGACAAAGTAAAATGCAAGATTTCCATGGAATGGATGATTACTATAGCCAAATTTAAGAGTTTCTATAGGAATGATTCTGTCCCATTCTGTTTTTCATCACTATAACGCATGAACATTATAAATGATGGGCTGCTGTTTCAACTTGGCTTCTGTCGATCGGCAATCCAATCGTTTCACTGCGATTGAGAAGACAATCAACAATGTTTTTTTTTCTTGCCAATGTTATAAAACATACACATATGCTGCTGCAGCTGTGTAGTGCCCCACCCATTGTGCTCTGGCTCAGCTGATCGACGCTCAGACAGCAGTTAGATCTTGCAGTTTTTAACTCTTTTTATACACACAAAGTACAGCCAAATACCAGGCTAAAAAATACAGTATAGATCTCCACATTAGGATGGTGGACCAGAGCATGTGAGGGAAACAGAGCAGGTGAGAATTTTCTTGCTCCGTTGTACACTTAAACCCAAACCTGGCATCGTCAGATTCCAGTATGAGTTCTGTGTCAGATCTCTTCCCTCCCACAGTTTGAATAATAATTTAATCAATTACATACTTTTCGATAACAAACAGATTCAGCTAGAAAACAAGCTGGTTGTGGGTCAGGTATGGGTGGCCCTGGAGCTAAATTGGAGCGGGATGGAGCAGGAGCGCTGGTACAACTTTTAAAATAAAAATCCGCACCCTGCTCCCTGTTGGAGGCCGCATATTTGCACTTCGCCACCAACTTTTACTGTTGCGCTTGTATTTGGTGCCTTTTGCATCTTCAATTGGTAAATGTCTTTGACATAACATTTAAACTCTTCTTTCTAAACATATTTCTGATAATTGCACATGATTTTGTAATGTTTTACCTCAAAATTCTGATCAAAATTTACATATTGAATCTTTGAATATACTAATTAATTTTTCCACATTGGTGATGTGGTTATAACTAGTCTCGTTTCCAAACTCTAATATTTCAAAATGATTGTCTGGGGAAGTTCCACCTCAATTTTGTAAAAATAAGCGGGTGTCTGGGTGGAAACGTTTTGTGAGTTTAAAAAAAAACAGTGTTGCAAAACCAACCAACAGTCTTTTAGGGTGGGCCTTTCGTTGCTAACATTGCTGGCGTTTCTGGTAAGGTGTGTGCAAAGCAGAGCTAACCAATCATTGGTTGAGGATGAAAGACTAACACAGATTTTCATTTAATTTCATTTACTTGTTCTGCCCATGGAAACATTCAAATTGTACCAAAGGAAATAGCAAACAGTTGCATCTTTATCCGTGTTCAGAAAGGAGCAGGAAAAAGAAAACTTTTATTTAACCTGCCTATTTTACCTATTTTACCTTTTCAAGGAAGCTGGTTGCAACCAGCGGTAGCACTATTACAAAATCTTGCACTAACTTCCCCAGACATTCAAGTCTTGTCCAGTCTCGACCTGAACGTTGGGCATCACAAGACTAAGTCATAATTAGCAGCCTAACAATTTGTAGCAGTTAATATAAAAAGTTACCTTTCTTTTATGTCTGAAGTGACTCATCTATCACCACGAAATGCTCCTTCCCCCAATTCTCTGTCCTTCTCTATGATGCAGCCTCTCCAGCGCTGTCATGCAGACAGCTTTGCCATTCTTGAAAGGGTTCTTGAGGATGCAGCAATGTTGTCCATCATGAAATCAAGCTGGCGAATAATAATAATAATAATAATAATAATAATAATAATAATAATAATAATAATAACAATAATAATACTGACCAAAAAAGTTATCCCACAATGTTAGCCAAAGTTACGTACCATTCAAATCGGTCCACAGATCTACAATCTTTTTCTTCAGCTTCATTTTGTGATGACACCGGTTGCATTTGACTTTCCATCTCAGTATTTTTTTCTTTTGGAGCCATTCAATTAGTTTGAGGTGTTTGTGTTTTTTTTTTTTTGCCTTCTGTCAGCTCACTCAACTTGTTTGCTAACTTTAACCCACGCATGCCGTGTGCTCCTAAAATGAAACGTGCAGCTTGGTAAATGGCTATCCTGTTAAAATTACTGTCCGTCCTGCCAGAAAATTCTGCTCCTCCTACAAGGCAGTTACACCCAGGTTACACTGCGATAACTCCTGCGTTCTGGTGCGCGCTAATGCTGCGTTCATGACACCTCAGAACTCTGGGTTTCCACATTGAAAACTCCCATTTCTGTCTTCAAAGCGTTCCAGGCATTGACATTAGACATTGTTGTGTGATGTCAGAAAACTGATTCTCCAAGAAGACTCTGAATTTCCCGATTAGGAGCACCAATATTAGGCCTTAGTTAAAAGCCTTAGTTCCGAATTGGCCTGAACGCCGCACGCCGCACTTTTTTTCTTTGCGCGCACTGACCGCGGCCCCATCTACAGAAGCGTCTCCAGATGGATGAGCTCGGAGTCTCACCTCGCAGGACCAGGCTAACCACACACAAGAAAAAAGCGGAAAAGGGAAATTCATCTGGAAAACATGGTAAGATTAATCTAACTACGTTAAACTGTTAGCTCTTAATGTTAACTTTATGACACTTTTTTTTGAAAAGTTCACAATTCGAGTTGTCATAACAAATACATAATTCTGACAAAATGTAAACTTTTCAAAAAGATGCTGCATATTTGACTCAGTAACACTTGAATAATGGAGAAGAAGAAGTTTACGTCGTTAAATTTGAAAGACTGACTTCTCAGTCATGTAACTGGGTGTGTGTAGAAGCTAATACACCTCGTGAAGGCTGACACTTTTTTAAACGAAAGACCCCAACTAAACACGGGAGCGGGATGGATGAGACGTCACTGAAACTTGATGTGATGAAGCTCTGCTGCCCCTGCTAGTTTTGGGGGGGTCACCAGACATAAAACCTGTTTTCTCTGTATTTTGAAGGTAGAGGCTTAGATTTATTAGGAATTCGTCTGAAAAAAAATATAATAGGTAAGAATTACAGTACAAAAAATATGTGGTTATAATGGGAGTCAATGGGGCAAATTTGGACATGAAGGTAAAGAGTGTAAGTTTTTTTAAATGAACAATCATTGTTCCAAAAATAATAATGCATCAAAATAAATGTTATCAATTATTGACATAGTCAATGCTGTAATATATTTCACTTTGAACCTAATTTTTGAAAATATTGCATATTTTGTGATTTTTCTATTGAAAAAATCAGGAGTTGTAAAAATAATGTTTAAAGATTATAATTAACTTTATATCTATGGCCAGGTCTGAAGTTGTTGAAAAGATTTTATGTGGTGAAAGTGAAAATAAATATGTATTACATTTTTATTGCACTTTTATGAGATGGTAGTCAATGAGGCAAATTTGGACTATGGGTAAAAAGTGTATATTAATTTTAAGGGATGCTCGAGGGTGTCTCGAAGAATGATGGGTGTGTACGCTGTGGGTGCGAAAGTTGTGTCATAGCTGTGTTTGTTGTTGTAGGTGTTTGTATACAATAAGCAATCAAACTGATGTAATCAACTATCAATCCTTGCATCCATAGCTTTGACATGTCTCAAGGAGGCTCAACAGTCCAGAAGAGAAGACAGTGATGATGAAGCGATGAGGGGATCTGAGATGCAGCATGACAGTGAAGACGACAGTGAGGATGACTCTGAATCCAGCTCTGAATCCAGCTCTGACAGGATAAGGAGAAAAAGGCGAAGAAAAGCAAACATCGCTCTCGCCTATATATATATATATATATATACATATATATATATATATATATATATATATACATACATATATATATATATATATATATATATATATATATATATATATATATATATATATATATATATATATATATATATACATACATACATATACATATACATATATATATATATATATATATATATATATATATATATATATATATATATATATATATATATATAAAAGTGTAAACTTCTTTATATGTGATTGCTTAATTTACTAATGGTTAACTATGGTCAAGTAATGCTTATGAGGCAGTTAAGCATTAATAATGTGTTACCTAAGGGATACATGTGTTACACTTTACAATAAGGGTCCAGAATAGTATTTACTAATGGTTAATTATGGTTAAGTAATGCTTATGAGGCTGTTAAGCATTAATAATGTGTTACCTAAGGGATAAATGTGTTACACTTTACAATAAGGGTCCAGCAAGCCTTTACTAATGGTTAATTATGGTTAAGTAATGCTTATGAGGCAGTTAAGCATTAATAATGTGTTACCTAAGGGATAAATGTGTTACACTTTACAATAAGGGTCCAGAATAGTATTTACTAATGGTTAATTATCGTTAAGTAATGCTTATGAGGCAGTTAAGCATTAATAATGTTACCTAAGGGATAAATGTGTTACACTTTACAATAAGGGTCCAGCAAGCCTTTACTAATGGTTAAGTAATGGTTATGAGCCACTCCTATACATTTATTAAGGTTTATGTCAGGTTACCGTTCATAAGGTCAGGTAAGCTACCTGATAACATACACAGCACCATTAGGTGCCACCATTAATTAACTGTTTATTAATGCATTAACTAATATGCTAATTAATGTTAAGTAATACATAATAATGGTTATTTAACTATTATTACACTGTTAATTAATGCTTAATAATGCATTAACTAACTGTTTATTAATGCATTAACTAATATGCTAATTAATGTTAAGTAATACATAATAATGGTTATTTAACTATTATTACACTGTTAATTAATGCTTAATAATGCATTAACTAACTGTTTATTAATGCATTAACTAATATGCTAATTCATGTTAAGTAATACATAATAATGGTTATTTAATTATTATTAAACTGTTAATTAATGCTTAATAATGCATTAACTAACGTTAATTAAGGGACCCTTATTGTAAAGTGTTACCAAAATGACTTATTTGCCCTCTAGTGGACACAAACATTTTTTGAGACACATTTCGCATCTACTTTAGTTGTACGGGGTTGGACACTCACACCTCTGCTTGTTTTTTTTTCCACAAGTCTTTTTATTGATCATTTAGACATATATTTGTTAATACATTCCAGGCTTTTTTTCTACATACAAAAGTAACGTTTTACAAAATGGCTATAAAAGGATATTATACAAGAATAAAATAAAAACATATCAGATGCAATGAATTATATTATCGTGAAACTTAAAATAAAATAAAACGACTGAAAGAAAAGGAAAAAAAAACAAAAACAAAACACAAACAAAAGGTTGACTGGGAAACCCATCCCTGGTAGGCTACCCTCCCATCACCTGTCGTGCCTCCCCTCCCTCCCCCATAACTCTGCTTGTTGTCATAACTCGCAGGTAGACTCGCAGGTCGTTACCTTATGTGGTCTTAACCTGCAATGGGCGGTAACCACGCTGACGCTTCAGCAAACAGATACCCCTTTTCCCACAAACCGGTTCTAGGGCTGGTTCCGGACCAGTGCTGGTGCTGGTTACAAACTGGTTCAACTTGCGAAAAAGCTGAGAACCGGTTTATTTTTCCACAGCTCGGTGCTAAGGGGAGCCACGTCATTACGTCGCTGCAAATGTCAGTTACGTCTCTGCAAACGTCAGTTAAATCGATGCGTTTGCGTGAAAGTTGCAGCAGCAACGAGGTATCTGCTCTGATACCCCTTTTCCACCAAGCTGGTTCCAGGGCTGGTTCTGGGCTAGAGCCAGATATAGCACCAGTTCTTTGGTTTTCCACAGTCTAAGCACCGGCTCCTGGCTCTCAAAACTGGTGCTAGACAAGAACCAACTCTTTGCTGGTCTAGAGGAAAGAACCACGTTACGTCAGGGGCTACGTGCTTACGTCAGGGGGTGGGGGGGGGGGGGGTGTTACTGAACAACCAAAGCAGAGTAAACACGGAAGAGCGCCATTTTTAAACAACGGAGCGTTGAAGACGGCGGTTAACTTAACAGACTGTTAAAATCTAACGTTAAAATGGATGTAAAGCAGAAGCAGCAGTGGTCCGTGGAGGAGACAATCTGCCTCCTGGCAGTGTGGTCCTCCGCGGAGATTCAGCGGAAGCTAGAGGGAGCGTCTAGAGGGAGCGATGGCCATGCTGGAATCAATCCTTGAGGACACAATGCTGCAGCAAAACTCCACAGAGGCTGGTAAGTTTATTGATCAAATGTTTCGCCAACTGTAGCTTAACTTATTGAACTATTACTTTCTGAAATCAGTGTTACTTGGGTAATGTTGCCTACAACAATAGCTAACGTTAGCATGCTACTTTGTAGATTAGCCATTGTTTAATCTAACAACTTTACCTTACATTTGGTCGCATAAAACGCTAATATTGTATTAAGTGCAGTTGGTAAGTTTGTTTACTAAAGCACTGTTCTCTTCTTTTTTGTTGCTTATAGACTTCACAGACCTGGGTGAGTCCGAGGAGCGGCTAACACTACATTCAACTCCCCTGAGGAGTAGCTCACCATCGCCATCTTCCTCCTCAAGCCACACATCAGGCCCAGACCAGTCCAGACCGGGTAAGATTGGTTGTACTGGGTATATAGTAACGAGTCTGTTACACCAGATGGTATTCAAAACATAGAGATATAGAGGCCTACTACAGCCAGGCCCTGGCCAAAAAACACAGTCTCTCACTTACCACTGTGGCATGTATCTATCACTCTGGATATTAAATAATATTGTTTGGTCTGGCAACTCTCCATGGAGAAAGTTACAAATACTAACAATTGAAATAAGTCAAATGTACTCGATAGTAATGTGTGGTGCAGAGTAGAAGTTGTAGTTTAAATGTTATTGCTCTTTTTTCCACAGGGAAATGCAAAAGAGACACGGTGGACGTGTTGGACTACCTTGAGAGAGTGGACAAAATGTTTCTGCAGCACAGCACAAACATGCACACTGCGCTGCTGCAGGAACTGCGTGAGCAGTCCACCGCATACGTTGGACTGATGGGACGCATGGTGTCTCTGATGGAGGCTCAACAGAAATGAACATTTCATTTCAACTATTGCTTATTGCTTATTGTTGCACAGCACTGTCCACTTTACATTTCTATATATATTTTACTTTTTAAATAAAGCAATTTTTGAAGTTGACATGTCTGCATCAGTGTTGTCTCACTTTATGGGTACCAGTAAAACTTGTAAGCTATGAATAAATCTAAATTCCTAAGACAGTTAAACTGCAGGGAAGCCCAATGCCCTGACCTATATATAATATGATATACTGACACACGTGTCAAATTTCTAATCAAAAATGTCAAATTTTACTTAAAATAGCACCTACAATTTACCTAGATGATTTTTACTTGATTCGTGCAAACCTAAACTTTAAATACATAGAATATGCCAGTGTAACTGGCTTGTAATACACTTTTCAAAATTCACTTGAAAGAAATGTAAACTGTCTTACTTAAAGGGAACTTTTACGTATTTCATTCAGACCAGATAAGAAAAGCACTCATGTAAATCAAATCAAATCAAATCAAACTTTATTTATATAGCACTTTTCATACAAATAATGAAACACAAAGTGCTTAACAAAAAAAACAAGAAAAACAAATAAACATAAAACTCATTAATGCGCCCCCCCCCCCCCCCCCCTCCCCGCAGACAAAAGCACACTACTATTCACCTAAATTACACACACAGACACACACGCAGACACATGGTGTAGACATGGCTAGGCACAAAGGATCCAGGTGACGAAACGGTAACAGGGAGCCGTCCACGCCAGGAGGTCCCATAGCCCGCAGCTACAAGGGGGGGGGCCCACAGAGACCATCCCGGCCCGGACGGATAGAGGAGTCCACACCACAGCGGTGAAGCCGTGGTGCAGAGCTCCACAACCATCCAGGCCAGAACCACCCCCAGGACGACCCCCTGCAGGCCAGAGTCACTCCCAGCATGGAGGCTCCCCATGAGGAAACACTGGAGATAAAAGCTACAAGAAAGCAGGATAAGATACATTAGAGGAGTTTATAAAAAACATAAAAACATAAAACATACTGAGAAGTTTGTTTGTTGGATTTCATCAAAAGTAAGATAATTCTTTGGAAATATTGTTCAAAGCCAGTGGTGTTTGATGTTTAAAAGGTGCTGAAGGCTACTGTGTCAAGTTGAGCAAATAGTTTTGTTTGACTCAACCTAAAACACAGTTAACTTACATCCAGCCAAACCCAGCCAGACCTCCCCAAGCCTAGGCCAGGCTACCTGCCAGATTCAAACCTTTTGCCCCTGTTGATTCCTGATGGCGGCAAAGACAGGCAAGTCGGGTCTGCGTTCAGACAAGAAACTGGACACCGAATTAAACATAGAGGAATGTGAGGAATCCAAAGGGAACCGGGAGATTCTCAGTGCAATAAAGAGTATGGAATCCAGGCTCAGCAACAAAATGCAAAGTCTGGAGGATACTATTGCAGACAAAGTGGCAGCGGCTGTCAAGGAGAATATGGAAGAAATCCGCCGAGAATTTAAGGAGGACATTGCGGACCTATGCAGCCGGGTCTCCTGTCTGGAGGCAAAGGTGATTGATTTCCCTGCCTCAGAACCACAGCTGATTGCCGATGTCAGTGAACTTGATGCTCGGCTGAAACACCTGGAGAGTGACCCACCCGGTAAGAGAGACATTTCCCTTAATGTGGTTATTAGAAATCTCCCACATAGAGACAATGAAGTAGTGACCAACTCTGTGAATTGTCTGATAAAAGACGGACTAAAGATCAGAGACATGGAGTGTGTGTCAGCTGAAAGGAAACAGTCTTATAATAACAAACCGGGAGTGATAATCGCCAAGCTCGGCTCTCAGGAGAACAAAAAGACTGTAATGGAGAAAAAAGCATCACTAAAGAAACATCCTGTGTATAAGTCTGTGTACATAAATCATGACATTCCCCATGAACAGCGTGCGATGGAGTCCAACTTCCATGCCATCCTAAAGGAGATGGGGACAGATAAACTTACAGTAAGAGGTGGGCGGATTGTGAAAAAGACTCTCCATCCAAACAACACCACCTCTCAAGAACCTGCCTAGGTTGTCTGTGGGTTTTGGAATGTACAGAGCTGGAACACCAACACCTCATCAGATAACTATAAAACTCGTTCACAGTGTATTAACCACATGGGCATAGATATAATAGGAGTTGCTGAAACACACTTGACTGGGACCAATGTTGCCTCCATGACTGGGTATAGTTGGTTTGGGCAGAACAGAACTAGACTTCACCATCGGGCTCGCTCTGGATCAGGGGGTGTGGGCATATTCATAAGAGACAATATATCCCAGGACTACCACTGTGAAATGCTAGAAAATTCTGTGGAAGGCATATTGTGGGTAAAACTGACTGCTAAGCCCCACCTCAACATTAACCAAACATTCAGTGTGGCGGTGTGCTATTTACCTCCAGCCAACTCCACCAGGCAGGTGGATGCAGCAGACTTCTATGAAAATCTCCTCACTAATGTCTACAGCTTCCAGAAACTTGGCCCCTTTTATATAATGGGAGATTTCAACAGTCGTTGCGCAGATACTTTGGATTATATTGAGGGCGTTGATTTGGTGGGAGAACGGAATGTAGTGGACTTTTCATCCAACTCCTATGGTGAACTGCTCACACAATTTCTTATTAGTGCAAACTGCTGTATTCTTAATGGGCGAAATTACTGTATGAATGATTTCACCTGTGTGTCATCTAAGGGGCTGTCAGTTGTTGATTATTTCATCGTTCCCTATGAGAATCTGCAGTGGTTCAGTGACTTCAATGTAACCAGAAGCAGGGATCTTTTCACTCAAGCTGGATGTATTTCAATCATGGACACAGCCAGAGTAATCCCAGACCACTCCTGCCTTACCTGCGTTATGACCCTCCCAGCAGCACATTCTCACCCTCAGTCCTCCAAACAGAGGAACGGGGATGGGGTCTCTTTTACTGCTTTTGATTTGTCCACAATCCCAGATCACTTCCTGTCAAGCGACAGCTGTCAGGCAGCACTGAGGAACTGTATAGCCCAGTTAGAGTCCCCTATGGCCAACCAGCACACTGTTGACTCTGTGTATGCCAAGTTCTGCGACATTGTTAAATTGGAGATGCGAACACAGATACCCCACAAGGACATTATCATCCTGTCTGGTCGCTCAAATAAAAAGAGGAGAACAAAAAAGGCCTGGTGGACAGATGAGCACTCCTCCCTATGGAACTCTCTTTGTGCAGCAGAAAAGGAATGGACATCTTGCCCCCCCGGTCCTACAAGAACGAGGGCTAGGGCGATGATGAAGGACAGACAGAGACAGTTTGACCGCTCAGTCCAATCGGCAAAAAGACTACACTGGAGACAACAACAGGAGAATATCCAGGAGCTAGAAAGTAATGACCCGAAGACCTTCTGGAACCAAGTTAATCAGCTTGGTGTGGGTAACGAGCGGCATGATAACATCCCTATGGAGGTCCTGGGGCCTGATGGTTCACCACACACTGATAAAGAAGTAGTGCTAGAGACCTGGAGGAGTGAGTTTGCCAGCTTGTTTCAGTCTAATAAACTTAGTAACCCCACCCCATCCAGAGTCGGAGAACCCCCCCGATATAGCCCTGACACAACTCTGAACCAGCCCATTAGTGAGCTGGAGATTATTAAAGTTCTGCAAGCAGTCAAGAAACGGAAAGCATATGGTTATGATGGGTTACCTGCTGATGTACTGAAAAATGGCAATGCACTTGGTTTACTGCACAAGTTATTTAATCAATGTTTTCTTTATGGAACAATCCCAGAAATGTGGAAATTTGGTATTATCAACCCTATTTATAAAGGCGGGGGTAAGGATAAAAGAATACCAGCAAATTATCGAGGGATTACTTTGACCTCTTCTGTATACAAACTGTTTTGCTGTGTGTTGCACAACAGGATTTCTGAGTGGGCGGAGTCCAACAGCATCATAACAGATGAGCAAAATGGGTTCAGAAAGGAACGGAGTTGTATAGATCACATTTCCACCCTAACTACTATAATTGACTCAAGGAAAAAGCTGAAGAAGTCTACGTTCTGCTCATTCATTGATTTTTCGAAAGCATTTGACCATATTAATCGAGATAAGCTATGGGAAAAGCTGAGAAGTTTAGGTCTGAATGGTAATATCCTTAACTGTCTGATTTCTTTATATGAGGGTGTGAAATGCTGTGTCCGTATAAATGGAAATCTTACAGATCCCTTTCCAGTTGACATCGGTGTGAAACAAGGTTGTATTTTGTCACCAGTGTTATTTTCAATGTACATAAATGACCTAACATTAGCAATTAAGGCCCTAGGAAAAGGTGTACCTATGGAAAATGAAAACATCTCTGTACTCCTTTACGCGGACGATATAGTCCTGATCTCAGAATCAGAAGAGGAGCTACAGGAGATGCTCTCATTGGTTCATAGTTGGTGCCAAAAATGGAATTTAAATATAAATGTGGATAAAACCAAAGTAGTGCACTTCAGAAACCCAGCAAAGCCCCTGACCTGCTTCAGCTTCTCTTGCGGGTCTTTCCCACTAGAGGTCACCAAAGAGTATAAATATTTAGGATTACTGCTCACTGAGTTCTTAGACTACAATGTAACCGCTAGGCAACTAGCCCTCTATGCCAACAGAGCTCTAGGAGCAATTATAGCTAAAAGTAAAGTTTTGGGTGGTTTCCCCTTTAAATGTTTTACTAAACTTTTTGACTCTTTGGTCCTACCCATCCTTACTTATGCATCCGCAGTATGGGGTTACAGAAGTTACTCCTGTATCAATGCAGTCTTTAATAGAGCATGCCGCTTCTTTCTGGGTGTTGGTAAATATACCCCAAATGCTGCCATACAAGGTGACATGGGATGGAAAACGACCTGGCAACACCAGTGGTCATGTATTTTTAAGAACTGGAAGAGACTATGCAGTATGCCAGATAACCGGTTATGTAAGCGTGTGTTTTTGTGGGCTAATCAGATGAGAAATGTGAAAAACTATCCCCATACGGTACGGACATATTTCTCCTCTCTGCATCTATCCCACCTCGCCAGCACTGACCTAGTCCTCTCAAGTAACGATCTAAACAGGCTTGACCAAGCAGTTGCAGAGGCAGAGAAGGAGAAATGGCTCCTGCAGATAAATAGAGCAGAGGGAAACAAGCTTCGCACTTACTGTACCTTTAAGAATGCCTTTGATACAGAGCCGTATGTACAAAGTATTATGCCCAGGCAGCATAGAAGTGCCCTTGCCAAGTTTAGGTGTGGAGTTGCTCCATTGGCTCTTGAAACCGGTAGATATACCAACATTCCAATACAGGAGCGTGTTTGCACACTATGTAACAGCGGTTCCATTGAATCTGAGTCCCATGTCCTTCTACACTGTGAACTTTACAAAGACATTCGCGAGGACCTTTTTATCTCATTTTCAAAGAATCAGGAACATTTTCAAGACCTCGATGATGTTAATAAAGTATGTGACATTTTAGCAGCTAAACATCTCTTTAACGAATCAGCCAAAGCCTGCCACCTCATCCTAAAGCGTAGAGCAGCTTTTATATGTACTGGCCCTTAATTTCCCCTTTTCCTCCTTTTATTGTAGACCTAATTGATTAAGCCATTGAGTTTTTATTGTAATATGACTGTGATTTTTGTAACAGTCAAATGATTTTAATACTTTAATGTATGTTACTTTTTATCGATATGAATATGTATTGTGTCTCACAACTCTTAGTGAGTGGCCCTCAACTTTTTATTATTGCCAATTTTATTAATGTATAATGATATTGTACGCTGGGGGGTGACACATAAATAAAGCTTTATCTATCTATCTATCTATCTACAAACATAAAATCCTAAAAGTATGTCTAGAAAGTAAGACATTAAAAACTAAAATAATAAGACAGTAAAATGTATAAAATAGACCATAAATAACAACTAAAATATTTAGATAAAACATTGAGATTAAACAAAAATAAAATACGATAAGAAAGGATAAACTAAATATAAAACAGAGCAGTAAGATTCAATAAAAATAAGGGTGAGCATAAGAAATTTAAAAGAGTTAAATGAGTCAGTTAAAAGCCTGATTAAAGAGATGGGTCTTGAGCCTCTTTTTAAAAACATCAACAGTCTCTGCGGCCCTGAGGTTCTCCGGGAGGCTGTTCCACAATCGGGGACCATAAAAACTGAATGCCGCCTCCCCGTGTGTCCTGGTTCTAACTTTTGGTATGGTTAAAAGGCCAGCACCGGAGGACCTCAGGGTCCGCGAGGGTCGATAGGGTAAAAGTAGTGCAGACAAATAAGAAGGCCCAAAAACATTAAGACACTTAAAAACTAGTAAAAGAACCTTAAAATCAATCCTGAAGCGCACGGGGAGCCAATGCAGCGATTTTAAAACAGGTGTAATGTGCTCCCGCCCTCTGGTCCTCGTCAGCACGCGTGCGGCTGAATTCTGTAATAATTGTAGGTTGTACATGTTCTTTTTAGGAAGACCAGAGAGCAGGGCGTTACAATAATCTAAACGACATGAGATAAAAGCATGCATTAGCACCTCCGTGCTGGCCTGAGAGAGAAACGGGCGGACTCTGGCTATGTTCTTAAGATGGTAAAAACCGATCTTTGTTATGTTTTTAATATGTGGAATAAAAGTGAGCTCAGACTCAAAAATCACGCCCAGATTTTTAACTGATTTTGAGGGTTTAAAATCCTGTAACTTTGGTAAAAGTTTCTCTCTCTGGCCTTCGGGACCGATGAGTAAAATCTCTGTTTTGCCCTGGTTGAGCTGTAGGAAGTTTGCTGCCATCCATAACTTGATGTCTAAAATACAGTTAAAAAGGGCATCAATTGGCCCAGTGTCATCAGGAGACACGGCGATGTACAGCTGCGTATCGTCAGCGTAACTATGGAAGCTGATGTCTCCTGATGACGTCCCCAAGGGGCAGCATGTACAGATTAAAAAGAGTTGGACCTAAAATTGACCCTTGGGGAACCCCACACTTTATCTTATAGGTTCCTGAGGAACATGTATCCATACTTACGAAGAAACTTCGATCAGTGAGGTAGGACGTGAACCATTTAAGAACAGTACCAGAGAGGCCGACCAGGTGCTTCAGTCTGTTTAATAAAATGTGATGGTCTACTGTATCGAAGGCGGCGGTTAGATCCAGCAGAACCAAGACTGTGAGTTTTTGGTTATCTAAATTGCACCTGATGTCATTTAAAATCTTTAAAAGTGCTGTCTCTGTACTGTGGTTCATCCTAAAACCGGACTGATGAGCCTCTAAAATGTGTGTTGAGTTTAAAAATTCATTCACTTGATTAAAAACAAGTTTTTCTAAAATTTTACTTAAAAACGGTAAGTTGGATACAGGCCGGTAGTTATTTAAAACATTGGGGTCCAACCCACTCTTCTTCAGAAGGGGCTTCACCACCGCCGTTTTAAAGGCGGCGGGGAAGACACCCGTCTGAAGAGAACAGTTGACCAAATACAAAAGCTGTTCCTCAAAGAACCCATAGAGTGTTTTAAAAAACGGTGTGGGAATGGGGTCTAAAAGGCAGGTGTTGGGCTTTACCTTGGAGAAAACTCTACAAAGTGTCCCTGCATCAACCAAGGCAAAACTCTCCAGTGTTTCCTCAGGTAAAAGCATTGATCCAGGTGTGTTAAGAGTTAAAATCTGTTGAGATAAAAGACTGGATCTAATGTCATCAATTTTTTTTTTTTATTGATCTTTTTAGCAAAGAAAACAACATAAAATGACAACATGGACACAAATAATCAAAAATACGAATTATGCATTATACATTGTCCCTTTTTTTTTTTTTTTATAAACACACAGAACTAAGAACAGAGTCTCTGTAGAGTTAAATAAAAAAAAATAAACAGATGAGCAACAAATGAACAATGGAGGAGAGTATGGATGAGCAAATGCGGCATACAAAAACAAATGCAGTGATAAATGCAAATGCCCATCACTAATATCCTATTAACTGGAAATAATAATAAAAAAAAAAAAAAAAAAAAAAAAAAAAAAAAAGCAAGCAGCATAAAATGCAGCATAAATAACAATAATCAAAACAAATAAATAAATGAAAGAAATGAAAAGAAAATTAAGGTAAGGGGGAGGGATCAGTCGGTGGGTAGAGTCTTCAATGAGTTAAAATAATCTACGAAAGATTGCCATTTACGAACAAATTTAGATGAGTTGCCTTTTACTGAATATCTCACCTTTTCAGATTTTAGAAAAAACATAACATCACTAAGCCAAAGAGCAATAGACAGAGACTTGGGGGATTTCCATGAGAGTAGGATACGACGTCTAGCTAGAAGAGATGTGAAAGCCAATACTTCTGACTGTACGGGGCTGATATGTGAGGAGTCTACCGAAAGTCCGAATATTGCTATGAGGGGGGCCATAACAACGTTTTTCACCAGAACTTTAGACATGATCACAGAATAGTCACTCCAAAATTTCTGTAATCTAGGACAGGAGAAAAACATGTGACTTAAATTGCAGGGAGAGCCCTGGCATCTGTCGCATAAGTCTGCAACATTGGGATATATTTCGGATAATCGGGATTTTGATAGATGGGCTCTATGCAGCACCTTGAATTGAATAAGTTCAAGTCTAGCGCAAGGCGTGCTAGATCGTATGCTACGGATAGCTTTATCCCACCGCTCCCCTGTGAAGTCCAGGCCCAATTCCCGTCCCCAACCCTCCCAAGCTTTATCTACAGAGTGACCATCAAATGTCGTACACAGTGCATATATCCTAGATATGAGAGACTTTTGACTAAGTTTCATTGTTAGAAGATCATCCCACGGTTGGTTAGCAGGAAGGGAAGGGAAGCATGGAAACAGAGCAGAGGCACAGTGTCGAAGCTGGAAGTAGCGAAACAGATGGGAGGCAGGCAAATTGAACTTTGACCTCAGATCTGAAAATGTGGAAAAGATCCCATCCTTATACAGATCCCTGAAGTGCTTAATGCCCCGGCTGTGCCAAATCATAAAAGTGGTGTCTATTAGTGATGGAGGGAACAGATGATTCTTAGTAACAGGTGTATAGGCGGATGGAGAAGCAAATTTAAAATGGCGCCTAAACTGTGACCAAATCTTAAGGGAGGAAAGTACCACAGGGCTATTTGTGAACTTAGAGGGATTCAATGGTAAAGAGGAGGAGAGTAGGGCCGTTACAGAGGATGAAGAGAGTGACTGAGCCTCCAATCTGCACCATAATAACTCAGGAGACTGAAGCCAGTAAATTAGTTTGTGAATATGCGCTGACCAATAGTAAAGCAAAAAGTTTGGTAGTGCTAGACCCCCATTAAATTTAAATTTTTGGAGAAGCGAATACCTCACTCTGGGTGTCTTACCGGCCCATAAAAAATTGGAAACAATTTGGTCAAGTGATTTAAAAAAAGATTTTGGTAGAAATAAAGGAGTGCATTGGAACAAAAAAAGAAATTTAGGCAATACAGTCATCTCTTTACTGTGTTAATTCTTCCTATCAGCGACAATGGTAGGGAGTTCCACCTCTGTAAGTCCGCCTTTACTCGAGTTACCAGTGAGGAAAAATTAGCGGTGAAAAGAGAGGGCAGAGTGCGGGTCACATTAATCCCTAAGTATCTAAAGCCCGACGGGCTGAGTTTAAAGGGGATGTCAGATTGTTTGAGTAGTAAAGCAGAAGTGTTTATGGGGAAGCATTCACACTTGTGAAGATTGACCTTATAGCCGGAGAAGGATCCATAATTCTTCAACAGAGATAATATTGGTGCAATGCTGGTTAAAGGGTCAGATACATATAAAAGGAGGTCGTCTGCATAAAGTGACAATTTGAGTTCCACATTGGACCTAGAGATTCCGCGAAATAAAGGAAGAGTTCTTAAAGCAATTGAAAGTGGTTCGACGGATAGAGCGAAAAGCAAAGGGGAGAGAGGGCAGCCCTGTCTCGTGCCACGTGATAATGTAAAATAAGTGGAGTAGTTGTCATTGGTGTGAATGCTGGCCTGAGGGGAAGTGTAAAGAAGTCTAATCCAAGATATAAACCTGTGTCCAAATCCGAATTTATGAAGTGTTGCAAAAAGATAGTTAAATTCGACACGATCAAACGCTTTTTCAGCATCAATCGCGATAACAACTTCAGGAAGTGGGGAAGAATCTTTAGAGAAAATCACATTTAGGAGTGTACGAACATTATAAAAGAGCTGGCGTCCCTTGATGAAACCATTCTGCTCCTCAGATATGATGCTAGGAAGGATCTTATCAAGACGAATTGCTAGTGCTTTTGCTAAAATTTTGACATCCACATTCAGTAAAGACAAGGGCCTGTAAGAAGTGCATGATTCAGGGTCTTTGTCCTTCTTCAAAAGAAGGGCAATGGACGCCTGCATTAAAGAAGGAGGCAATGAGCCATGATCAAGGGACTCATTGTACATTGAGAGTAGAAGGGGGGCTAATTTGTCTTTGAATTTTTTGAAAAACTCCAGGGGCCTTGTTGCTTTGCGTAGCTTCAATGGCGGCAACAATTTCTTGCAAGCTAAAAGGAGCATCGAGGCCATTAGCCACATCCAAATTGATAGTGGGAACAGTGATACTTTCAAGAAAGGAGGTCATTTCTGCTGTGTCAAGTGGAGATTCTGATTCATATAGAGAGGAGTAGTATGACTTAAAAATCGTGTTGATGGCGACTGGATCGGTGGTAAGTGTGCCAGTAGATTCTCTAATGCTAGGAATCAGTCTCGACGTTGCTTGCCTTTTTAATTGATGAGCCAATAACCTGCTTGGTTTATCGCCGTGTTCATAATAGTTGGCATGAGCGCGTAATAGGAGCCGTTCAGAATCGGCTGTTGCTATAAGATCGAATTTTGACTGCAAATCAAGCCGTTGTTTCAGTAAATTCGGACTTGGGTTAACTGAATTAAGTCTGTCTATGTCCTGAATTTTAGATGTGAGCTCCTGTAATTTAGCCCTGCGGATTTTACTGGCATATGCTGAATAAGAGATAATCTGTCCTCGCAAATATGCTTTGAGTGATTCCCATACTAGCGAAAAACTGGTAGAATCTGTTTTGTTTAATGCAATGAAATCATCTATTGAAGCAGATATAGAAACATTAAATGCATCGTCGGATAAAAGCAATGGATTAAACCTCCAGGGAGAAGAAAAACGGGGGCGCTCAGACAATGTTATATTCAAAGTTAGAGGGGCGTGATCTGAAATAACAATTGGGTGGTATATGACAGAAGTAACTTTGGAAAGAAGAGAGCCATCAACAAAAAAATAGTCAGTACGTGAATATGACTGATGTACTTGTGAAAAAAAAGAAAATTCCTTATCTCCAGGATGTGAGAACCTCCACGGATCAACAAGCCCGTTCTTGACTGTAAAATCGGTAATAGATTTTGACATAGAGGATTGAGTCAAAGTACGAGGATTCGAGCGGTCCAAAGAAGGATTAATAACACAATTCAGATCACCGCCCAGAATTGTAATATGCGTATTTAAGAAAGGGAGGTTGCCAAACAGCCTATCTGTAAAATTGGGGTCATCAAAATTTGGGGCATATATATTCACCAACAATACAGGGTTACAGTATAAAGTGCCCGCCACAATAAGATATCTACCATTCTTATCGGATATTGTCCTGGAGACGGAGAAATTAACTCTTCTGTTGATCAAAATTGCTACTCCTCTAGACTTAGAATCAAAATTTGAATGAAAAATATCACCCACCCAGGCACGTTTGAGTCTAAAATGATCTTTATTTCGCAAATGAGTTTCCTGAAGGAAAGCTATGTCAGTGTCCAAGCGTTTCAAATGTGAAAAAATCTTTGATCGTTTAATTGGATTATTCACACCTCTAACATTCCAGCTAGTGAATCTGATGATTGATCCAGTATCAGGCTTGTGCAGATTACGATCGTTCATATGGGCATTCTTTGAGAGAAAATAAGACAGACTCACCCACCACAAGAAGAAATATAAGAAAAAGGGGTAAAAAGGAAAACCAAAACAAACAAAACTCAGGAGTATATACATACCTACAGAGACATAATCCGAAAGCCAACAACCCATAACTCCCGCCCACCCACCCGTCGCACATTTGATGATCCCATCCCCAAACGATGGAAACAGCCGTGCAGGCTTCAACGGAAGCCATTCTCAAAAAAAAAAACTTTCGACTATGAAGCTAAATACAAAAACAAAAACAAAGTCAGCTCCTGCAGAGTTAAAACCTTAAAAAAAAATAAATAAATAAAATATGAGGCATATAAGACCAACAGTCTGAGCCATTCTGACAATCGCTGTCTTGTCAGAGTAACAACAAACATTAATTAAATTAAGTAGATCTTTGGCCTGTAGAACAATGATATATACATATGCACTCGCACACCCACACAGACACGTACACACATACATACAAATTAAACAATAGACAGGGGTGTGTGCATATTTCTAAACAAGGCATCATACCAGAGAAATAATTAGGCCTTCAATTTTAAACGGTGCTGTTCCCATTGATAGATAGAAAGAAAGAAAGAAAGAAAGAAAGAAAGAAAGAAAGAAAGAAAGAAAGAAAGAAAGAAAGAAAGAAAGAAAGAAAGAAAAAAAAAAAAATATGAGGCATATAAGACCAACAGTCTGAGCCATTCTGACAATCGCTGTCTTGTCAGGGTAACAACAAACATTAATTAAATTAAGTAGATCTTTGGCCTGTAGAACAATGATATAGACATATATGCACTCGCACACCCACACAGACACGCACACACATACACACAAATTAAACAATAGACAAGGGTGTGTGCATATTTCCAATCAAGGCATCATACCAGAGAAATGATTAGGCCTACAATTTTAAACAGTGCTGTACCCATTGATAGATAAATAGAAAGAAAGAAAGAAAGAAAAAAAAAAAAAAAAAAAAAAAAAAAATTAAGACATAAAGTCCCGTTTTATGAATTGACTCACTCACTCACCCAGGGCCAGAGTCCCGCATAGACAGCAAGCTGGATAAATCGTCCCAGAAAACTAGCTGGTAGTCACTTTTTTTATTTTCTTGATGAATGCCAAGGCTTCATCTGGCGCCGTGAAGTCACGTTGCTGGCCGTTATGGGTTACACGCAGCCGGGCGGGGTACAGCAATCCATACCGGACTCCTTCAATCTCCCGCAGCTGACGGCGCACCTCATTAAAGGCAGCGCGCGCCCGCGCCGTCTTGGCGGTGTGGTCCGGGAACACGGAGATGGTCATATTCCGAACCGTTATCCGCTGCCGCTCTCTCGCCTTTCTGAGGATGTCAGCGCAGTCCGCGTAATAATGGAGCTTAGCCACTATTGCGCGGGGCCGGGCACCGGGCTGGGGTCTCGGCATGAGGGTGCGGTGGGCTCTGTCAACCACCGGTTCCGCGTCGAGGGCGAAGGCTTCCGATAACAGCCTGGAAACACCGGCTGCAGATGAAGAGTCAGGATCCTCCTCCGGGACACCAATAATCCGTATGTTCTGCCGACGAGACCTTGACTCCAAATCCTCGCATCTGTCCTCCAGCCTCACACATTCTTTCGACAAGTGATCAACTTTTTTCTGGAGAGCAACTATGTCGTCTGAGCAGCTTGAGAGAGACTGCTCCATCCCAGCAACCGTGGCTGTAAGACCCGCGACGTCCGCCTTCATGGAGGAAATACTGCCGGAGAGATCAGCTTTAAGTGAAAGCAGCTCGGACTTAATAGAAGTTAAATTGTCACTCAGTGCTACTTGAAGCTCTGTCTTAAATATAGCCGCAACATCGTTGCGAAGCGCGGAGAGTAGTTCCTTCTTGAGCTGGCTGAACTCCGCGGCGGGATCCGGCGCAGCGCAGGTGCTCTCCGGAGGAGGAGAATCACCGCGGGGCGAGGAGACAGCATGAGCAGCAGGCCGCGGGTTAGCTGGAGGGTTATTCCCCTCTTTGATGGACTTTGGAGGCATTTTTCTGGTGAGTTCACGATGTAACCGCGTTGAAAAAAAAAATTGGTTCAAACCCAAGCCGTGGGAGTAATTCAAATAGTGCCAAAAAATGGAGAATTACATTAACTCTGCAGCAGCTCCGCTAAGCACGTCTCACCCCATGTATAGCTAAGCCGGAAGCCCCTAATGTCATCAATTTTACCCCTGAAGTGGTCTGCAAAATCCTCACAGAGGGCATCTGTTGCTGTCTTATGGGATCTGTTCAGGTTTCCATTTGTTAGAAGATCTATTGTGGAGAAAAGGAATTCGGAATTGTTTTTGTTATTTAGAATTAGGTTTTTGAAATGGGCGGTTCTTGCTTTTTTAATAATGTTATTGTAGTATTTAAGGTGTTGGCAAAAAATGTCATAATGAACTGTTAATTTTGATTTCCTCCATCTTCTTTCGGCACTCCTGCAGTTTCTTTTTAGTTTCTTTATTTCCTCAGTTCTCCATGGGGGTGTAGGTTTTATGCTAATTCTTTTAGTTAAAATCGGAGCCACTGAGTCCAGCGTTGTTTTGAGTATTTTGTTAAAATTGTCAACGATAAAATCACAGGGAGCTGGTAAAATTTCTGCAGGAGTGTTCTGTAAAATCTGGATAAAATTTGCAGCCACTTCAGGAGTTAGGTAACGTTTCCTCACCGTTCTCACCGGGGCCTCCCGCTGGTTAAAACTGGTGATGTTAAAAAACACGCAAAAATGGTCAGACACAGCCAGGTCCACAACAGAGCACGCACCCAGGGACAGGCCGTAGGTTATGACCAGGTCCAGGGTGCGCCCTCTGCTGTGGGTCGGCTGTGTGACATGTTGCTTAAAATCTAGACAGTTTAAAAGGTTTAAAAATTCTCTGGATACTGGGTCTGAGATGTTGTCTAAGTACAGATTAAAATCACCAGTTATTAAGATCCTGTTGTAAGAGGTGTGAATAATTGATAAAAGTTCAGAGAATTGGCTGATAAAACAGGTGGAATACTGGGGGGGTCTGTAGACCGTTATGCAGAGAATTGGGGGGTTGCTAAAAACAAAAGCATGATATTCAAATGATGTGTAGCTGTTAAAAGGAACTGCATTGGATGACATAGTTGTTTTTGTTATTGATGCAGTTCCGCCCCCTCTCTTGCCCCCCCTGGTAGAAAATAGAAAGTTAAAATCTGGCGGGGAGGCCTCAGTGAGAACAACAGGTGCATCTGTGCCAAGCCATGTCTCTGTAAGGAGAATACAGTCCAGTTTCCTGTCTAAAATCAGGTCATTTATAATAAAGGATTTGTTTAAAAGAGAGCGCACGTTCAGCACAGCCATCTTGATGTCTGTGCCGAACGCGCGCTCATCATGGTGCTTTAATGGAACATTAAAAACATAGCTCGATCTAAAAACATTCCTGTGCTTTGTTTTTCTGCTTGAGATGAGTGTTTTGATAATGTGGGTGTCCAGAGATTCTGGTGTCAGGGGTGGTGGTGGTGCTGTACAGGTGTGTGTGGTGTTGGTGTATGTGGTGGGTGGGGGTGAGGGTGAGTGAGAGGTGCTCCTATGTGTCTGTGTGTTAGCAGTGAGTCATGAGGTGGTGGTGCAGGACTGGACTGTCAGGTCAATGTTTACTGATAAAAGCCGTGACCCCACCTGGTTTGGATGGAGGCCGTCTTGTTTAAAAAGGTGGGGTCTGTTTAAAAAAGCCATAAAATTGTCCACATATGGGATACCTTGGTCCAAGCAGTATCCCTTCAGCCACCGGTGCAGCTGACGGAGGCGACTGGTGGTGACGTCCCCGTAGCGCGGCGGGGGAAGCGGCCCGGAAATGACCAGCCGCTTCCCCGTGTCCAGCAGGCGTAAATAACAATATCCCTAACTTATTGTGAGTAGTGTGTGTGTGTATATATATATACACACCATATATATATATATATATATATATATATATATATATATATATATATATATATATATATATATATATATATGTATATGTATATATTAGTAAATACTATTCTGGACCCTTATTGTAAAGTGTAACACATGTATCCCTTAGGTAACACATTATTAATGCTTAACTGCCTCATAAGCATTACTTGACCATAGTTAACCATTAGTAAATTAAGCAATCACATATAAAGAAGTTTACACTTTTATATATATATATATATATATATATATATATATATATATATATATATATATATATATATATGTATATGTATATGTATATATATATATATATATATATATATATATATATATATATATATATATATATATATATATATATGTCTGTCCCTTTTCGTTCAGCCATAGTTTAATTTATTTTTTCTGTTTTGTTTATGTTTGTTCTTTTTTTATGATGTTGCTGCTGAACGAAATAAACAATCATTCAATTCAATTCAATTCAATTCAATATATATGTATATATATATCCACTCACACCCCCTGAGTGGATGGACACTTGAGATCACCTTTGTTGTGAATAGACATGAAAACGGGAAAAATACAGGGAAATTAACTGGAAAGAAAAAGCAGCCTTTTCCATCCATAAGTGGTAGTGTGGCCGAGCGTTCTAAGGCGCTGGATTAAGGCTCCAGTCTCGGAAGAGGTGTGGGTTCAAATCCCACCACTGCCATCAACGCTTCAAAGATATGTTGATGACTATGTGTTACATAAATTACTAAACTTTCTTTGTGATGATCATTGGTTTGGTAAAAACAACAAATATTGACTTTTACAGGAATCTTTCTGAAACTATGTATACGCTGTCATTCCTTAACTTGTGCGATCGGCATGGTCCACTGCAGCTCTGAGCTCAAACACCAGCCTCAACCTTCTAATAACTTGGATAACAAGCATACGCCAATGCACACGGCAGGGACGTTTCACACTCATCGGTCTTTTGAGATGAGTTTGACACATCCAAACGAAGCAGACTATGATAAGAAACAATCTCTCGTCCATTTAAAGTGGAACAAATGTCTATGTTCTGATAGCAGTCTGAGATTCAAGATGGGAACCATTTTGAGTTAATGCACAAAACTATGAGTGGATGGAGACTTGAGATCATCTTTGTTGTGAATTGACACGAAAAGTAAAACCAGGTTTTATGTTTATGGAGACAAATCTGACAAATTATTAGCCAACCAACTTAAAGGCTCTAAGGCTAAACAAAATATTTCTAAAATTCGATTACCAAATTGCCATGTTACTACAGATCACTTACTTATAAATGAAGCATTCAGGGACTTTTAAACCCAGCTATACACCTCGGAATCTCAGACTGATCGAGATGAGATTGCTGACTTTTTAAATAGTCTCAGTATTCCCAGTCTTTCACCAGATCTAAGGAAGACAATAGAAGAATCGATTTCCCTGATGGAGATAACTCTAGCCATTTCTTCACTGCAGTCGAGTAAATGCCCTGGCCCTGACGGCTTCCCGGCAGAATTTCTAAATAAATTTTTGACTCTGCTTTCCCCATTGCTATCTACAGTACCTTGTGTATCCTTCAGCCACGGTTCCCTCCCTCCTTCTTTTTCAGAGGCCTGTATCACCCTCATAGCTAAAAAAGAGAAGGATCCAACTGAATGCGCCTCCTACAGGCCAATCTCCCTCTTAAACATGGATGCTAAAATCTTAGCTAAAGTCCTAGCCCATAGGCTGGAGAATGCCCTCCCCACAATTATATTTGAAGACCAAACTGGCTTCATTAAAGGTAGACAGTCTTACTTCAACACAAGGCGACTGTTCAATATTATCTACTCCGCCTCTGAGGCTATTCCTGAATGCGTTGTCTCTCTTGATGCAGAGAAAGCATTCGACCGCGTCAATTGAGATTATCTCTTTGCTGTGCTGGACAGGTTTGGACATGAAAACGGGAATAATACAGGGAAATTAACTGGAAAAAAAGTTGCTTTTTTCCATCCATAAGTGGTAGTGTGGCCGAGCGGTCTAAGGCGCTGGATTAAGGCTCCAGTCTCGGAAGAGGCGTGGGTTCAAATCCCACCACTGCCATCAAGGCTTCAAAGATATGTTGAAGACTATGTGTTATATCAAATACTGAACTTTCTTTGTGATGATCATTGGTTTGGTAAAAACAACAAATATTGACTGTTAAACAATGTACACGCTGTCATTCCTTATCTTTTGCGATCGGCATGGTCCACTGCAGCTCTGAGCTCAAACAATCCACCAGCATCAACCTCCCAATATCTTGGATTACAGGCGTGCGCCACTGCAAACGGCAGGGACGTTTCACATTTTTCGGTCTTTTGAGATGAGTTTGACACGTCCAAACGAAGCAGACTATGATAAGAAACAATCTCTGGTCCATTTAAAGTGGATCCAATGTCTTTGTTCTGATAGCAGTCTGAGATTCAAGATGGGAACCATTTTGAGTTAATGCACAAATTGATGAGTGGATGGAGACTTGAGATCATCGTTGTTGTGAATTGACATGAAAATGGGAAAAAATACAGAGGAATTAAAATACAGGTCTGTCCATAAGTGGTAGTGTGGCCGAGAGGTCTAAGGCGCTGGATTAAGGCTCCAGTCTCGGAGGAGGCGTGGGTTCAAATCCCACCACTGCCATCAAGGCTTCTAAGATATGTTGCAAACTATGTGTTATATCAAATACTAAACTTTCTTTGTGATGAGATAAAAACAACAAATATTGACTTTTACAGGAATCGTTCTGAAACTATGTGTACGCTGTCATTCCTTTACTTGTGCGATCGGCATGGTCCACTGCAACTCTGAGCTCAAACAATCCACCAGCATCAACCTCCCAATATCTTGGATTACAGGCGTGCACCAATGCACACGGCAGGGACGTTTCACATTTTTCGGTCTTTTGAGATGAGTTTGACACGTCCAAACGAAGCAGACTATGATAAGAAACAATCTCTGGTCCATTTAAAGTGGATCCAATGTCTTTGTTCTGATAGCAGTCTGAGATTCAAGAGGGGAACCATTTTGAGTTAATGCACAAACCTATGAGTGGATGGAGACTTGAGATCATCTTTTTTGTGAATTGACATGAAAATGGGAAGAAATACAGGGAAATTAACTGGAAAAAAAGCAGCTTTTTTCCATCCATAAGTGGTAGTGTGGCCGAGCGGTCTAAGGCGCTAGATTAAGGCTCCAGTCTCTGAAGAGGCGTGGGTTCAAATCCCACCACTGCCATCAAGGCTTCAAAGATATGTTGAAGACTATGTGTTATATCAAATACTGAACTTTCTTTGTGATGATCATTGGTTTGGTAAAAACAACAAATATTGACTGCTACAGGAATCTTTCTGAAACTATGTATATGCTGTCATTCCTTAACTTGTGCGATGGGCATGGTCCACTGCAACTCTGAGCTCAAACAATCCACCAGCATCATCCTCCCAATATCTTGGATTACAGGCGTGCACCAATGCAAACGGCAGGGACGTTTCACATTTTTCGGTCTTTTGAGATGAGTTTGACACGTCCAAACGAAGCAGACTATGATAAGAAACAATCTCTGGTCCATTGAAAGTGGATCCAATTTCAGTCTGAGATTCAAGATGGGAACCATTTTGAGTTAATGCACAAATTGATGAGTGGATGGAGACTTGAGATCATCGTTGTTGTGAATTGACATGAAAATGGGAAAAAATACAGAGGAATTAAAATACAGGTCTGTCCATAAGTGGTAGTGTGGCCGAGAGGTCTAAGGCGCTGGATTAAGGCTCCAGTCTCGGAGGAGGCGTGGGTTCAAATCCCACCACTGCCATCAAGGCTTCTAAGATATGTGCGGAGAGCAATTGTTGCCCATACAAAGTAATTATGGCGTTTTGTGTTGATGATTGTTTGGAGGAGTGGAGGATGGAGAAATCATAGACACAGACACAGATACATCATGCTTAGAGGGAAATGTGAACAGTTTATATAGTAAATATGAAAATTTGAATTTTAAAACCTTTGATCGCAATGAGCACAAACTTTATGGTATTGACCAAAATCTTGATCCAGACAATAATTTCTATAATACTATGAGTAATAACTGTGAATACTATACAGATGAACAATTTATTAGTAATGTCAACATGGAAGGTGCCCTGTCACTAGTGCATTTCAACAGCAGAAGCCTATACAGAAACTTCACAGAAATTAAAAAATATCTTGGGAAGTTTAAGAAATTTAACATTATAGCAATTTCAGAGACTTGGCTTGATGACAACAAAGGCTACGATATGGATCTTGATGGCTATGAGATTTTTACAACAAATAGAGACAGTAAAAAAGGAGGAGGTGTTGCAATATATGTTGATACTGCTTTAAAATGTAAAATGGTCAAAAGCATGTCAAATAAAATAGAAAATCTTATAGAATACTTAACTATTGAAATTATTAACGAAAAAGCTAAAAATATAATGATCAGCTGCATATATAGAACTCCTGGTACTTGTTTAGATAGATTTAATAATAAAATAGCTGATATGTTTAGTAATATAAATAATAACAAAGTGAATATAGTTTGTGGGGATTTTAATATAGATATTCTAAATCTACATGGAAATAATAAAACAATAGACTTTATAAATCAAATGTATAGCAGTAGCCTCTTTCCTATAATACTAAAACCAACCAGAATCACAATAGACTCAGCAACTTTGATAGATAATATATTTACTAATGAAATTGATATTGAAATAACAGGGGGACTGCTGTTGAATGATATCAGTGACCATCTTCCCGTTTTTGCCATCTTACATAATTTCTTCAAGGCCAAAAAAGAACCCAAGCAAAACATCTATAACCTTTCCAGATTGAAAACACTGGAAACCATTGCAGCCCTTAATGTGGACCTTAGTGAGCAGGACTGGCAGGAGGTCTATGTTAACAAAGACCCCAACAAAGCATATGATGCTTTCCTAGCCACATTACTGGACCTTTATGACAAGAACTGTCCCTTAAGAAAACAAGCTGCAAAGCCCAAGAACAAAAATAACCCCTGGATAACAAGGGGGATTGAAAATGCATGCAAAAAGAAAAATCTATTATATAAAAACTTTTTAAAACATAGAACGAAAGAAACCGAAAATAGATACAAAACTTATAAAAATAAATTATTAAAAATTATAAGAATTCAGAAGAAAGAGCATTATTATAAATTACTGCAACAATATCGGAGTAATACACAGGGGACATGGAAGGTAATAAATAGTGTAATTAGGAAAGGTAAGGGCAAAGCAGACTATCCCAATTATTTTACGAAGGATAAAAAAACAACAGTAAATAATCCAAAGGAAATAGTCAATGAATTTAATACATACTTCTCAAATGTGGGTTATAACCTGGCAAATGAGATTGTGGAGCCGGCAAATAAGGAAGGCTTAGTAGATCTAGTTGAACGAAATTATTATACAATTTATATAAGTGAAGTTAAAGAAATAGACATACTTGATATTGTGCATAAATTCAAAGATAAAAGGTCTGCTGATTGGACAGATATAGATATGTCTTTAGTTAAAAATATTATAGTAAACATAGTAAAACCACTGACCTATATATGTAATCTATCATTTCAAACTGGAATCTTCCCTAATAAAATGAAAACCGCCAAAGTAATACCCATCTTCAAAAACGGAGATAGACACCTTTTTAATAATTACAGACCAATTTCGTTATTATCTCAATTCTCAAAAATAATAGAAAAATTGTTTGTCAATAGACTCGATAAATTCATAGATAAACACAATCTGCTAAGCAATAATCAATATGGGTTCAGAGGTAACAGGTCCACCTCAATGGCTGTGATGAAACTAGTAGAGGAAATTTCAACTGCTATTGAGAAAGGGGAATATACAGTGGGGGTGTTTATTGACCTGAAGAAAGCATTTGACACCATAGATCATAAACTTTTATTAAATAAATTAGAGAGATATGGTGTCAGAGGGATTGCCAATTCATGGATAGAGAGTTATCTTGATGACAGATTTCAATATGTTGAGTTAAATAATGATAAATCAGAACTAGAAAGAGTCACCTTCGGTGTCCCACAAGGTTCAGTGCTAGGTCCTAAATTGTTCATATTATATATAAATGATATTTGTAAAGTGTCTAAAATAATAAATTATGTCTTGTTTGCTGATGATACAAACCTTTATTGTTCAGGGAAGAATTTGGAACAGCTGCTGAATGTGGTGGAAGGAGAACTGAAAAATGTGAAGGCATGGTTTGATATCAATAAGTTATCATTAAACCTAACTAAAACTAAGTTCATAATTTTTGGCACTAGAAAAAAAAATAATCATATAACAATTAAAATTAGTGGTATGGAAATAGAAAGAGTATATGAAAATAAGTTCCTGGGGGTAATAATTGATGATAAACTTAGCTGGAAATCACACATAAATAGTGTAAAATCAAGAATGTCTAAAACCCTAGCAATAGTAAATAAAACAAATTATTTTTTCTGTCAAAGAGCACAGTTTTTAATGTATAACTCACTCATAGTTCCATACATGACTTATTGTGTGGAGATATGGGGTAACACCTACAAAACAAATACAAACCCTATTTTTCTATTACAGAAAAGAGCGTTAAGGATAATTAATAAAACCGACTATTATGAACCAACAAATAATCTTTTTATTAAATATAATATCTTAAAATTCCATGATATAGTAGAGCAGAAAACTGTTTTATTTGCCTTTAAAGCCCAGCAGAAACTGCTTCCAAACTGCATTCAGGACCTGTTCCAGATAAAAGAAACCTGTTATGATCTGAGGGGGAAACTCATGTTTGAGTTGACGACAGCAAGAACAAATATTAAAAAGAGATGTACATCAGTTAAGGCAAAAGAAATTTGGAATAGTTGTAATAACAACCTAAAAATGTGTCGCTCTATCGTCAAGTTTAAGAAATTGTTTAAAGAAAATATTGTAAATAAATATAAAACACTATAATTATAAAGTATACTATCAAAAACATTCTAGGATGTGAAATGTCAATTTAATATTTTGTCTTACTTATTTATTTATTTTTTTTTCTCTTCTTTATGTATTGTTTGTTTTCACTGAGTAAAAGATAATGTCTCATATTTTTTTGCTGATCAAAAGAAAAAAGGGTAGGCACTATAAGCTACGGCTTCAGCCTACACCTTTTCGGCAAAAGAAATGTTGATTTTTTTTTTTCTCTTCCTTTTCATCTTGTTCTGTACAAGCCGAAATAAAGATTAATTCATTCATTCATTCATGTTGCAAACTATGTGTTATATCAAATACTAAACTTTCTTTGTGATGAGATAAAAACAACAAATATTGACTTTTACAGGAATCGTTCTGAAACTATGTGTACGCTGTCATTCCTTTACTTGTGCGATCGGCATGTTCCACTGCAGCCCTGTATCCAGTGGAAGTGGTCTTTTTATTTCTATCCCTCCAAAATCCAAACCTGTGAAAATTCAGAATTTTCACAAATGACATGCTGCGATGGCTGGGAATCAAACCAGGGTCAACTGCTTGGAAGGCAGCTATGCTCTCCACTATACCACCATCGCACAGATGTGGCACATGAACGTCATACTTTCGGGAATACAGGGCAAAACAGGATTTCAATAGGACTGAGGTATATCTGTCCGCTTTGCAGCAAAAGGCAGGACTAGATGACTAGATGCTGGGGGACCCTAACCTCAACAATGCTGCTTCTTTGCTTTGCTCTGTTTTGAATTAACTTGGACATCAGTGCTTTTCTGGACTTCAGGGTGAATTATGACCTGGACTGTCTGCGTGAAATTCCGAAGGTGGCAATGTTGTATAACTCCTCCTAACCTTTAAACAGAGAGGGTAAATTTGATTAGCCAGAATAAAGCGTTTAAATTCATGGGCTGATTGTAAACTGGATATGTATTTATTCACCCTTACTTGAAACAGCCAGATTTCAGAATCCTGCTCCTTTGAGCCCCACTGGATCAATCTTGCCGGATTGCTTTTGAACAATGGTGTCCTGAGGGTTAGAGATGAGTCTATATACAATCAATGGCCAATTTATTAGGTACACCTTGCTAGTACTGGGTTGGACGGCCTTTTCCCTTCAGAACTGCATTAATTCTTCGTGGCATAGATTTAACACGGTACTGGAAACATTTCTCAGAGAGTTTGGTTCATATTGACATGATGGCATCACGCAGTTGCTACAGATTTGTCGGCCGCACATCCATGATGTGAATCTCCCCTTCCACCACATCGTGTTCTATAGGTTTGAGATCTGGTGACTGCGGAGGCCATTTGAGGACAGTGAACTCATTGTGATGTTCAAGAAACCGGTCTGAGATGATTCAGGCTTTTTGACACGGCGCGTTATCCTGCTGGAAGTAGGCATCAGAAAATGGGTACACTGCGGTCATAAAGGGATTTGATTTGATTTGATTTGATTTTATTAGGGATCCCCATTAGCTGGCGCCGTAGCAACCAGCTAGTCTTCCTGGGGTCCACATAAAAGACATACAAAATAGATTTACAAATACAACATTAATTAAAGCTGCAAGCAGCGATGAATGGGCCCTCGCACTCACGGCCACCGCCCCCCATAAGCATATCAGAAAAGACACCACCCACGACTTCCTATGTCAAACCATTCAAAAGTTATAGCAGAAAAAAGGGACAACCAATCAGAAGAAGGGGCGGGGCTAATTCAGGCCAATGAAGGTCAAGGACTCCATAAAGAATCTGATGACCCCACCCACGACTCCCTATGTCAAACCATTCCAAAGTTATAGCAGAAAATCGGGACAACCAATCAGAAGAAGGGGCGGGGCTAATTCAGGCCAATGAAGGTCAAGGACTCCATACAGAATCTGATGACACCACCCACGACTTCCTATGTCAAACAATTAAAATGTTATAGCAGAAAAAAAGGACAACCAATGACAAGAAGGGGCGGGGCTAATTCAGGCCAATGAAGGTCAAGGACTCCATACAGAATCTGATGACACCACCCAGGACTCTCTATGTCAAACCATTCCAATGTTATAGCAGAAAATCAGGACAACCAATCAGAATAAGGGGCGGGGCTAATTAAGGCCAACGAAGCTTAAGGACTCATTACAGAGTCCCATGACACCACCCACAACTTCCTATGTCAAACCATTCAAAAGTTATGGCAGATAAAAGTATTCTAGGGGGCGCTGTTGAGCCGTTAGGCCACGCCCATTAATGCAAACCATGAAATATCAAATTTATCGCCAAGTCTGGCTTGCATGCAAAATTTGGTGACTTTTGGAGAACTATCAAATATGGACCAATCACATGAAGGGGGGGCGCGCCTTTTGGCGTCTAGCGTCGCCACGGTAACACTTTTGAAAGAGAAAAGTAATGCGTGGTGTCGCAGGATGTAGACGCACATTTTGATGTATAACACACCTGGGTGCACGTTGCGGTTCGGGCTGAATTAACTGCCGAATGAATGGCATAAATTTCGCCAAAATGACACAATTTATTCAAAATGGCCGACATCCTGTTCGGTTTCGGCCATGGCTCCAAGAGACTTTTCTTTAAGTTGCGACATGATACAGGTGTGTAGCGATTTTCGTGCATGTACGTCAAACCGTATTGTGGGGCTTGAGGCACAAAGTTTTCCGGGGGGCGCTGTTGAGCCATTTTGCCACGCCCATTAATGCAAACCATGAAATATCAAATTTATCGCCAGGCCTGGCTTGCATGCCAAATTTGGTGCCTTTTGGGGAACTATCAAATATGGACCAATCAGATGAAGGGGGGGTGCGCTTGTTGGCGTCTAGCGTCGCCACGGTAACACTTTTGAAAGAGAAAAGTAATGCGTGTAGTCGCAGGATGGAGACGCACATTTTGATGTATAACACATCTGGGTTCACGATACGGTTCGGGCTGAATTAACTCTCGAAGGAATGGCATATATTGCTCCAAAATTACGCGATTAATTCAGAATGTTCAAAATGGCCGACTTCCTGTTCGGTTTCGGCCATGGCGCCAAGAGACTTTTCTTTTAGGTGCGACATGATACAGGTGTGTACCGATTTTCGTTCATGTACGTCAAACCGTATTATGGGGCTTGAGGCTCAAAGTTTTTTCTGTCTGAACCAATCAGATGAAGGGTGGGCGCACTTTTTGGCGTCTAGCGTCTCCACGGTAACGCTTTTGAAAGAGAAAAGTAATGCGTGGTGTCGCACGATGGAGACGCACATTTTTATGTATAACACACCTGGGTGCACGTTACGGTTCGGGCTGAATTAACTGCCCAAGAATGGCATACATTTCGCCAAAATGACACGTTTAATTCCAAATTGCCGACATCCTGTTCGGTTTCGGGCATGACCCCAAGAGACTTTTGTTTAAGTTGCGCCATGATACAGGTGTGTACCGATTTTCGTGCATGTACGAAAAACCGTATTGTGGGGCTTGAGGCACAAAGTTTTCAAGGGGGCGCTGTTGAGCCATTTTGCCACGCCCATTAATGCAAATCATTAAATATCAAATTTTTCGCCAGGCCTGACTTGCATGCAAAATTTGGTGACTTTTTGGGGACGTTTAGGGGGGCAAAAAGGCCCTCCTTTCGTCAGAAGAAATAAAGAAAGAAAGAAGAAAGAAAGAAGAAAGAAAAAAAATTCCTACGGATACAATAGGGCCTTCGCACTGCAAGTGCTCGGGCCCTAATTAATATCAGTATTCAGTACTAAAAAACCTTACAATTTAAAAACAAGTTACATGATGGGAGTTGTTAAAAAAGCATGGTAAACAAAAAAACAAAAAACAAAATACAAAAAAAAACCTTACAGTAACAAATACAATTTTAACTTCTTTTTAAAAGTAAGTTTACTGAAAAGGGTATTGCAGAGGTTTTGGGGCAGGGTATTCCAAAGAGCCAATGATCGATATATGAAAGTTCTCTTTAAAGCATTTGTCTTTGGACCTGGGGTCCGTTTCACAAAGCAGGTTTAGTGAAAACTCTGAGTCTGTTAACCCTGAAATGAGGGAAACTCTGAGTTTTCCGTTTCACAAAGGGAGGTAACTCAAACCAGAGAAAGAGAGGTAACTCTAGCCTGTTTCACAAAGAGAGGTAACTTAAGCTCTCGGTCAGTTACCGTAGTAACAGACTCTCTGAACCTAACCTGGTCGGGACCAGGTTTATTTCAGCGAACCTGGAGTTTCTCTCCGTCTCCTCCCTCAGTGGCGTCAATTCAGCCAATGGGTCTTTACGCAATACACATCCGTTTTCTGCACCACGGACAGCAAGCGGCAGAGTTAGAGAACAGAAAAAGCGTATCTGACAAACGCAATTTAACTCGTTCACTTTATTCACTATGTCAGTGCAACAATATCACAGGGACATCCCAGTTTAACTTCAAACAGTTAAAGTCCAAATGCAAAAAGGAGAGGGAGAGTAAAAAAAAGTCAAATATTTCCCTTAAACAGATATGGTATAAGAGGTATAAGAGGATTTATATCTTACTTTGAGATGAACTTGCATAATTAATCCATCAGTGGCTAACAGCCTCGTTAATATCTTCTGGACCCATCACTTGCCTTCTTTCTTTTTTTTAAAAATTGCGTGGTTGTCTGCTTCCTTTTCATTTTTGTAAGTTAACACTGCAGAGTGCACTAAAAACAAGATTGATAGCGACCGACCACTGTCGTCAGGGACGCTGGGACATTTCAAGATATAAGGGGGGTACAAGTGTTGGGAAAGATAATACCTACTGAAATCCATCATGTTGTTCTGATATGCATTTGTAGTTATTTCATATGTATGAAGTAATAGAATAAATTAATAAAAATAGATGCAGAGTAATTCCATAAATGTATTTAAAAAAAAAAAACATTTACATTTTCCCCTGGAGCCGAGGTGTGGCAGCTGCCGTACCCAATTGACGGCCCTGATCTAAATGACAATAAAATTTCATTTTTTTTTTTCCAAAATATGCTCTCATACTCGCCATACGTACGTATTAACACTTCTAACTCCAGTGGCGTGGGGTATGTGGATCTTCAGATGCAAACTGATGTTTCCTCAAAGGGATTTTGTAAATTGAAATGATAAATAAAGTTAAAAAGAAAAAAAAGAAAATGTATGTCGCTCTTTTGTTGTCGCCGGTTGCCATGGTGAATCCTTGTATCAGCGCTCTACTGATGATGGCTTTTGATTTCCCTCACACTCGAGCTTAACTCCAGGTGAAACTACTTAGAGTTGAGTAAATTACCTTAAATCCGCTGTTGTGGAACCGAAAACTCAGAGTTTCCGATCTCAGAGTAGATCAACTAAGAGTTCAGGATTAGACTCAGAGTTTGTTGAACCTGCTTTGTGAAACGGACCCCTGGTAGTACAAGATGTCCATTACTGGAACCTCTAGTGTTGTGATCATGCACAGTATTGCTATAAACTATTTGACTATAAGTAAAAACAGGACTTTTACAGATTATGACTGACCTGAACAGTACAAGCTTATTAAAATACAACCTTTTATCTACTGTAAGCCAAGAAAGGCTGGCATGCATGTGGCTCACATTAGACCTAGGTGAGCAGCCGAGAACTAACCGTGCTGCCCTGTTCTGGGGCCCGTTTCACAAAGCAGGTTTAGTGAGAACTCTGAGTCTGTTAACCCTGAAATGAGGGAAACTCTGAGTTTTCCGTTTCACAAAGGGAGGTAACTTAAACCAGAGAAAGAGAGGTAACTCTAGCCTGTTTCACAAAGAGAGGTAACTTAAGCTCTCGGTCAGTTACCGTAGTAACAGACTCTCTGAATCTAACCTGGTCGGGACCAGGTTTATTTCAGCGAACCTGGAGTTTCTCTCTGTCTCCTCCCTCAGTGGCGTCAATTCAGCCAATGGGTCTTTACGCAATACACATCCGTTTTCTGCACCACGGACAGCAAGCGGCAGAGTTAGAGAGCAGAAAAGGCGTATCTGACAAACGCAACGTATTTTATTCACTATGTCAGTGCAACAATATCACAGGGACATCCCAGTTTAACTTCAAACAGTTAAAGTCCAAATGCAAAAAGGAGAGGGAGAGTAAAAAAAAGTCAAATATTTCCCTTAAACAGATGTATAAGAGGATTTATATCTTACTTTGAGATGAACTTGCATAATTAATCCATCAGTGGCTAACAGCCTCGTTAATATATTCTGGACCCATCACTTGCCTTCTTTCTTTTTTTTTTATTGCGTGGTTGTCTGCTTCATTTAAATTTTTGTAAGTTAGTAACACTGCAGAGCGCACTTTTTTTTAACTTTATTTAAAACTTTATTTAAAAGTTCCAATTACAGTCAGAACATTGACCGTGGACAGTCAGGCATCAAGGAATTAAATAAACAAATACAGTATGAGACATAAAGTGGATGAAGTGCATAAGTCATTACATAAGTAACATAAATATAACAAAATAAATCAATTTAAATAAAAAGAAAGAAAATGGCAGGACATATATTATATCTGCAGAGCGCACTAAAAACGAGATTGATAGCGACCACTGTCGTCAGGGACGCTGGGACATTTCAAGATATGAGGGGGGAGTACAAGTGTTGGGATAGATAATACCTACTGAAATCCATCATGTTGTTCTGATATGCATTTGTAGTTATTTTATATGTATGAAGTAATAGAATACATCAATACAAATAGATACAGAGTAATTCCATAAATGTATTTAAAAAAAAACATTTACATTCTCCCCTGAAGCCGAGGTGTGGCAGCTGCCGTACCCAATTGACGGCCCTGATCTAATTGACAATAAAATTTCATTTTTTTTTTTCAAAATATGCTCTCATACTCGCCATATGCACGTATTAACACTTCTAACTCCAGTGGCGTGAAGTATGTGGATCTTCAGATGCAAACTAACGTTTCCTCAAAGGGATTTTGTAAATTGAAAAGATAAATAAAGTTAAAAAGAAAAAAAAGAAAATGTATGTCGCTCTTTTGTGTCGCCGGTTGCCATGGTGAATCCTTGTATCAGCGATCTACTGATGCTGGCTTTTTATTTCCCTCACGCTCGTGCTTAACTCCCGGTGAAACTACTTAGAGTTGAGTAAATTACCTCAAATCCGCTGTTCTGGAACCGAAAACTCAGAGTTTCCGATCTCAGAGTAGATCAACTAAGAGTTCAGGATTAGACTCAGAGTTTGTTGAACCTACTATGTGAAACGGACCCCTGGACAACCTGGAGCTTCCTCAGGTCACCACTAGCAGCAGATGACCACACGGTGGAGCAATAGTCAAGATGACATAGAGCAAGACTCTGAACAATCTGACATAAAAGTGGTTGGGCAACACAAGCAACATATTTCCTGGCTATACCAATTGCTCTGCCCATTTTTGACACAATATAATTAATATGGTTTGACCAAGACAGAGCACAGTCTATCATCACTCCAAGGAGTTTTGTATTTTCAACTTGTTTAACTGGCGAATTACTCAACTTTAAATCAAGCATAGGCCTGTTAACTGGCCTATGCCTTGTACCCAGCACCATACATTTGGTCTTGGAAATGTTAAGGGCAAGTCTATTGCATACTACTCAGTCATGCACCACTTTTAGCTCTCTACTCAAGACCTCACACATGGAAAGAACCTATATGCTGCATATATGTTTGTAATATAGGGCCGCATATAAAAAATTGGCCCCTTTCCTATATGTATATGTACATATATGTACATATATGTACATATATGGTAGATATATGTACATATATGTACATATACATATAGGAAAGGGGCCAATTTTTTATATGCGGTCCTATATTACAAACATATATGCAGCATATAGGTTCTTATATAGGTACCTATATGCTACATACACATATATGTTACATACCTATATCATCTATAAAATAGGTTAAATAGGCAATAGGTGTACATTAATAAAATCCAATAAAAACCCAAATGTAGAACTTAAACACTTTATTTAAAAATTATTTTAAAGTGCAACATTAGCTTAAGTGGCAATAAACAAAAAACAAAAAAGTGCAACATTAGCTTTCAAATAAACAGAAACAAAAAAGTGCATGCTTTCAAGTGGCAATAAACAGAAACAAAAATCAAATACAATGAAAAATAAAAAGATAGCCAAATATTATTATTTTTTGTGTGCTCTTCGGAGCTCTGTCAGCTTTTGGTTGATGGCTGCCCCAAGTTGGCCGCTGGACACTCCCGGCCACTTCTTCATTGTAGCCTCTACAGAGAAGACAAAAATAATTAGACTGTAGAAGTCTACACTCTACTTTTTAAGAGGCAGACAGCTTCTTAAACGAAAATTATGCCCGAAACGACCGTATTTACAGCTTGGCAAATGATTTTAAACTCGGAGGTATCAATCGAGTTCCTTCGGAAGCGTTGCATAGATTTTCAGGGATGATTATAGTCCAATTTGTCAACATGGCACAATGCTTTTCGGGTGTCAACCGAGTGTTTATACAGATCATTTTATGACTGTATGAGCCGTCACACGGCAGAAAATAAATAATTTAGAGCCTATATTTAGAACCTGGAATTTCTGTGCCCCGTATTTGCATTACGCTGTGTGTCATGGACAATTTGGACTATAATCATCTCTGAAAATCTCTGTGAAGTTTCCGATGGCAAGTGCGTCTAGGGACGACGGATGCAAATTAGCTTTAAGCTATCACTACACATTTGTTGTGACCTGTCCCTTTTTAAATAAACAATAAAATGAAAGACATTGAAACTCCTCTGGTGAGTTTAAAATCATTTACCAAGCTCTAAATATGGTCCAAGTGTCGTTTCAGGCGTATTTTTCCTTTAATCTACGGGAGCTGCCCTCTGAATTTGGCCCTGCAAGTACCAAGATTCGAAGTGATTGTCAAATCTTTTGATCATTATAGCAATTGAATTTTTGCAAGATAATTATAGTGCTTCATCAGAAACCCAACATGCTTACAATGGGAAATGGACAGTCTACATAGCACTCTTCTGCACCCAACGGTACCTAAAAAGCTTTACATTGCCCTAATGAAATGTTTTCATTCACACACACACACACACCAGCCAGCTTCTATTCCTAGAATAGCAAGATATGCCTATGAGATAGGATTATGGGTGAAGGTGAAGGAAAGGTGAATATGATTTTTTTTAACGCCGCAGACGACAACCAGTGGTGTAAAGAACATGTATTTAACTTCTGTACTCAAGTGCAGTCTTGAGGTATTTGTACTTTACTTGAGTATTTCCAATATCCAATACTTCTACTCCAATACATCTCAGATGGATACATTGTAATTTTACTCCACTCTACATTTATTTGAGAACTTTAGTTACTTTCCAGATCTAAATTATATTATTATAAAACATACATGAACCACTTTAGCCTCATTTTATTCTATTTATATTTGAAAATAGCCAATGTACAAGCTTGTAGATCTGCTATTTTCAAACATTTTCTACTTTTACTTTTGGTACTTTAAGTACATATTGATGCCAACAATTTCATGCTTTTACTCAAGTGCATGTTGAATGTTTTAATTGTAGCAGAGTATTTCTATATTGCATTATTGATAGCTTTTACTCAAGTAAAGAATACAAGTACTTTTTCCATAACTGACGACAACAATTAAGTGTCATGGAGTAACCAGGAGTCGAAATTAATTAGTGAGTTACCAGACACTGTGTGACTACACATCTAAAAGGTGTTAAGTATAGCCCAGAGACATGGCTCTACTAGAAGCGAGCTGTGATCAAGAAGTGAGCCAAGCAATGAATTAGTATTATAGGTGCCAAGCAGATACCAATGATGGGTGTCCTACCTGATGCCGCCTCCATGGATGGCTATAGACATTGATACAAAGATGTAGTAGTCAACTTATTGAATCTCTATATTGTTTTCCCTTCTCAATTCATTAATTTACTCACCTATAATGGCGTTCTTTTTATCTTTATCCAAGGCGAGCAACTGCTCCCCATCACCTCGAGTTGACTTTCCACCTTAAAGTAAGATTTCAAAATTATTATGAAAGGTGGGTCAAATGAAGGTTGGCAATCATGCTGATTGGTAGCAACTAATGTTAAGACACAAATAGTTCATCAAGAGCAGTGTTGTCCAGGGACACGAGGTAACTAAAAATGGTTCCCACACAGACCTGCAAACGGGGTACTGAATAAGGTGACTAATATGTGCAAAACCCTATAACATGGGCAATGTAGAAACATCCACATTGACATGACAGTTTTATAACCAAAAATGTACTCCCAAGTTTCTTTAAGTGTGTATAATAGGACTGTTTGATGTCAGAAAAAGCATTTTTGTACCGTTCAGGTTGCTTTTCAGCAGTGTTGTGACCTCAAAGGTTCCCATCAAGAGGTTCCGCACCATGCCGGTAGAGGTGCTGGACTGCTGGGCTGACTTCCAGGCCTCTTTATTGCAGAACACCCCAGAGTTCTTTACAACTTCGATCTGAAAAATAGTTTAGATTGCATTATTCTTTTACCGGCAAGAAACATGTTCATGTTTGGTTATGGTTACAAGATGACAATTCGTATTGATACCAATAATTAAAGAAAAAGGTTTTTTCAACCTGGTCTATTTACTTCCCCATTTACTTATCTCTAAGAGTTGAGATATTATTTTATATATATATTTTTTTTTTCAATTGCTCCTGTTGGGAGTGAGGGACCGGCCAAACTGAAAGCCCAAAAGCTTGTTTCAATTCATTCATTAAGATGTCCACGAGTTCGCCAACGGTTTTGACAATCCAACGGTTTTGACAATCCAACGGTTTCGACAATTCTCTCATTCCGCCATGCATATCTCTGTGGAGCTCTTCAATATCTTAAAGATATTGCTAAAGCAATCCAACAAACTAATAATTTCCCTAGATTTTATCAAAAGAGTAAAGGAGGACAGGCTGGGGGAAAGCAAGAAATAAGCAGAACAGAAGAGGAGGATGGAGAGCAGGGAAGGAGAGAAGACAGTGGATGTTGAGCAGGCAGAGTAACTGGTGGGAGGGAGGATAGTCTTACTTTGTTGGCGTTTCCATTTCCGGGACTTGTAGCTTCCGCTGCTGGCCCAGGTGTCCTAGCATTCTATTTGGAGAATAAAACCCCTGTTAGACTCTTAACAATAAGAAACAATAATAAAATATGGTATGCAAATCTATACTAAATGACAGTAGGACGACCATAGGACCATGGTGGGGGAGGTAGAGGGAAGGCGGGGTGGGGGGTTTGAGGCAAGGAGGAAAAGGATGGGGGAGAGAGGTGGAGGGGATGGGGGGGGGGGGGGGGGGGGGGTAGGATGGGTGTGGCGGAACAGTGGGTGGGGGAGGTGGAGGGGAACCAAAATGAAATTCCATAGGGACTTTGCACTAGTAGAGCAAGTAAATTACACAACCATCCCAACATAAAAATTGCACCGAACACTGACCCAAGTCAGTTACAAGTAGTAGGCAAACTGCTTCATAGTTTATATCCATCCTTCCTTACGACATAAAATGCTATTCACCTTTATGGTCGCCAAGGTCGGAGGTGTCCCTTGAGAGGAGGTCCCTGGTGTCGCTGGAGTCTAGTTAGAGAACAAAACACTTTTAAGACTCATTGACAATATAATAAATATTAGTTTATATCAATCTTTACTACATACAATTCTATTCACCTGTTTGGTGGAGGTCCGCTCAGGTGTCAAAGTCGAGGTCCGCTCAGGTGTCGAAGTCTAGTTAGAGAGGAAAACACATTGACAGTAGTGAGGACGACTATAGGACCATGGTGGGAAAGGTAGAAAGAAGGTGGGTGGGAGGAGGGAGGCGAGGAGGAAAGGTTGTGGGGTAGGAGGTAAGGGGGCGGATAAGTAGAATTAGTACAGAAAAATCTGAGGAATTGAAGAGTCAAACACACCTGTGATGTCTCTCTAGAGTGCTCATCTTCAGGCTTAGAGAAGAAAAAAAAAATGTTGTAAGACATTACCTTTATTTAAAAAAAGCCTATATAGATTCATATTTACAGGGGTGGCTTTGCAAAACATAAAACGTGACACAAAAACGCTATTTACACAAATTATCATCGAAACACCAATCCCTATAGCTCTGCTTCAGTAATAAGTAAAATAAATGAACTAAAGACTGAGTAGGAAAGGATTACTCACCAGCCTATCTGAACAAGTGGTTTCCATGTTCCCTTCCCGTGCACCAGGAGTCCTTTCAATCTTGTTCATAGAAGAAAATGTTGTTATACTCTTCAATAAATTAAAGTGCAAATACAGCAAGCTATTAACACCATCAACACCATTAGCACAACATCAAAAGTCCCTACATGTGTATGTGTCCCCCAAATAAATAACAATAACAATAAAGGTAATAATAATAACAATAAGGGTAACAACAACAACAATAATAATAATACAGCTCTGCTTGATTATCATTCGGTCATTCTCGGACTACTTCACTAACGAAAATCTTTGTTGGCAACCAGATTAAACGACTGCGTGGCACAACTCCTCACATTCAAACTTTCCTGAGCCTCACTGCAAAGCAGCAGTATTGTAACCCTGATAGTGATAGTGTGAAAACAAAAAGTCTTGAAATCAGATAAACTTACCCTTTGAGCAATTGTTGCAATGTCCCTTTTCATTTCAGGAATTTCTAGAATGAGGTTATAGAGAAACAATAACAATCATCAGATCAAAATAGCAGAAAGCAACACAGTACCCTTACTTAAACTCCGGAACAGACTTTTCGCGCCGCTGCGAATGCAAGCTACACCATCATCTATAGCCCGTTCATACTCCTTTGCAAAGGTGGCATAGTTGTAAACACAGGCAGTGGTTTAATTAGCGTTACAGTTACAGTATTTACAGTTACAGTATTTGCGATAAAGTCTACTATGGCAACTTTGGATACAATCCAAAGTTTCAACCACATTTTCCATTAAAAAAATTGCCCTCAAACTATTTGATGTATGTAGGCTTGCGTAGCTTGTGTTCACAGCTGTAGGAAATATGTTGTTCAGAACAGCAGGAAGCTTTGATGCCATCTGCCACACTTGTCAGAAGAGGTCATAAAACTAGTTGGACAGAAAGGTCCACTGACTGTGATACACACCATCCTAACAGGCCGCTACAGCCACTAGCCACGAACGACACTACCTCCCCAGCTAACAACAGAGCATTGGTTGTTTTACTCACAAAGTTTAAAAGTACTTCTCTGACATTGCAGTGTCGATCTACTCCAGAACAAAACCCTTCTTGGGTTTAATATTGAAAAGGTGAATACTTACGATCAACAATGAAGGCGTTGAGCCTACTGTTTTCTCTTTTGAGCTCTTCATTTTCCTTTCTTAATTCCTGCAGGTTGCGCTGCATTTGCTCAATTTTCCTCTCTTCCCACATCGCTTCATCAACGTTGGCTCTGTACTGTGAAGCCATCTATGAGAACAAAGAGAGGGAGAGAGTGAAGAACAATAGCTAATGGTATTCAATTTCATTCGGTTTATTCTAGGAAGTAGGGATGGGACGATACCATTTTTCTGAGTAGTACGAGTACTCTTTCCTCCGAGAATTCACCAATACAGAGTACTGATGAGAGCAAACTGACACTTTCAATTAGAACAATACAATGAACAAGACTGACCACACACTGGATGCCGTCAGTTTGGGTACCTTTTTGGTTCGTGGTGGGCCATCCTGACTGGCATCCTCTTCAGGACCCTGGGAGTTGAGACAGATAAAGAGACAGAAAGACAAAGTTGCCTACTTTATACCCCAGGGTTCCTGCACCATTTCAAAAGTCAAATTTAAGACTTTTTAAGACCTTTTTTTTAAAGACCTCTTTTTCTTTTTCTTTTTTTAAGACCCAAATCAATGTCGTGACAATTAACCTAATGCGAGGGTGGGCCTGCGAGTGGGCAGCAGACCACCGTGGCATGTCTGCCACTATTACTCAGAACCGGAGATGCACAAAACCGATAACTTCCTACTTCTCAAGAACTATTGTGCTTACTATAGTTCAAACCAGGGGTAGACGACCTTAGGCAGTGGTGCCAACATTCACAGGGTGATCACTGGCACACTGCCATAAGTTTGAAGCGGAGGGTACGTCTTTCTTTTAAAATAAATGTAAATTAGTTTAGGTTCCCTCACATCTTGCAAATGACATCCTGCACACAATTCTACACTCATTCAAACTCTGAACACTGACTATCAAGAAAATAAAAAAAACATCTAAACGTTTGTCGACCCCTGGCCTAAACAAACTGTACTAGTATAGCCTAAATTATAGTTGCTGCTGTTCGCAGCAAAATGTTGCATGGGACTTGAAGCCTACCAGATTGATTGTTCTACATATTAAGAAAATAAAAATAAAGCCTGCAGATAATATTAATAAATCAAATAAAGTATTCAAGTGGATACACACAATGTTTATGGATTTCAATTTCCATTAGCCTTAAAAAATCATCTTCAAATTTAATTTTAAAATATATTTAAGCTATTGTGTAATGAAACCAACAATTGGCCCAGTTTACCTTTTTCTTTAGAGACTGCTGCTTGGGGTACTTGGGGTTTGGGATGTGTTGCCTCTTTGCAGTTTGGGGCTCAGGCTCATCATTCTCCGCACTCTCCATATCCTGGAGTTGTTTCTCCAGAGTCTTTATGTGTCCTGGTGCAAGGAAATCAAAATGTCATCATGACATGTACCCAATCTAACATAGTCTCAGATCTAGTGTCCTACAGGTTTATTATTATTATTATTATTTATTTGAGTACAATGCACAGTAATTAATGCACCAGAGGCAAATTTGCAACTGATGTCCCTTGAACTCCAGATTGGAATTGCCAGTGGCTCACACACACTGACAGGAGTATTAACCCTAAAATACTTGTTCATCTGGGAAAACCCAGAACATGGAGAGAACATGCAAACTCCACACAGAAAGGACATGGTATGGACTAGGGCTCGAATCCATGACCTTATTGCTGTGAGGCAGAAGTGCTAACCACTCCACATGCCATGGTCGTTTTAAAGCTGGCTTGGAAATAAGATATAAAATGACATTGATCGTCATGGGCTTTCTATTTTCAAATAGCCTACTCTGTGTGGACCTTTTTATGGCCATGATGCTCGCTACTTCACACTTAATCCTGTGCCGTATCAGCATAACTATCCAGCTGATGCACGATTCACACTTAGTCATGTGTGTGCATTTAATCAGAGCATTTAATGGATAATAATAATAATAATAATAATCTTTATTTGTATAGCACCTTTCATGACATGAAATGCAGCTCAAAGTGCTTTACAGAGCAGTGAGAGAAAAGAAAACAAAAGAAAAGCAATTAAAATAATAGCAGTAATGCAGTACAGTGAGGACATGAATAACATTTAAAAGATCAGTGAAAGCCTCAACTGCACATTCCGTTTTGCTTCTTGTTTTTTTTTTTTTTTTTTTTTTTTTTGCTCTGTTAATTTTTATTTTATTTTTATCATTCTCTGTAGTCTGTGCAATATACCAGTCTTTCCCCCCATCTTCTTTTATTACAATCTTCCCTACAGTCCTACCTGTGCAAAGATAGAATGGCAAAAGATATAACTTGCACTGCATGCACAGTTTGCACACTACTTCAGAAGTATTGAACGAGTCGAGTGGTACTACTCAGACTGTCAGCTCTTGTTTTAACAGATACGTTGTCAGCATGTTAAGCCCCGTGACATTAGTTATCGAAACCCAATAACATCACTAAGGTTATGCTACAGATGGTATGCAATACTCAAACATGTGATATATTTTACATTGAAACATAATGTCACATACTTGCCACATGTAGAATTCGAGCCTGATAAACGGGCCATGGTTTTCTTCCTTGTTGCCATTCAACCAATTTTGGGTAGTCCTCGTCTGACTCTTCCACGCTCAGAAAATCAGAAACAGAAAAATTACGGATACAATCGATCTTCACTATACTCCGCATCCCTTTATCGAACCCCTCTGTCCATTCGACAATGGCATGTTTAATTTCTGGCTTTTCTGCCATAATATTCTCTATGATCAAACTTCCAGCTACAGCTACAAATACACAGTTCAAACTTCACACACACCGCCTACGAGACACTGCCCATAATGCAATGCTCCTCCCGCCTGGACAGAAGCCGGCACAACGGACGCTCAGACGGAAACGGAAATACACGGAAAATTCGAAAATGAAAATTCGAGGTTGGCCCCGCTTTGTATGTAATCTGGGATCATTTTTATTTTATTTATTTTTATTTGCTGTTTGCATCCGGTCTAGCTAGGAAATGGGTGGGTGTGTTCAGTAACTTATATATATTTGTGCAGCGCTGCGCCAAATTTCAAGGCACCAGTTGCCTTTAAACATGGTAGGATTAAACAAAAACAACCTTTAAAGCAAAAGTGTTTTTTTGAGTGTTTGTATTATTCTATGATGAAATCGTTTAATAATTGTTATTGAATAGCTGATTCAAACCGGATGTAGTCGCGCTAGTTTTTTCCACTTCCGGGGGAGCAGTTTATAACAGAAACAGAGCGGCAAGCTTTGCACTCTAAACCCAATAAGAAGAAGAAGAAGAAGCTTTGCACTCCGTGAGACCCAACTTTTTTTTCACTTACATTTTATTTTTCACTGTAAAAGAAGCACCGGCATGGGTCCGAAGCGTTACAAAGCATACCACGAGGATGACGAAGCACCAATTCCAAAAAGGACAAAAACAAGAAGACGAAGGTAAGCTAGTTCTACATTGTCCTGGTTAGCTAGCTCTGGAGTAGCCTAAAGCTAACTCGAGGCTAGCTGTGGAGTAGCTTGATGGAAATGCTATCCAATAATCTGAATACCATGTATCCTAACTTCAGTCATGATTCTCTAACTGTAAAAACATTGTAAAATTGTAATTGTAAAAACATTTATAACGTTGGTTTAGTGTGTCTGTACACAGTTTGTAGCTTCCCATGCCCATTACTTTGAAACATCATTGGATTCACTAGGAACAAAGGGATTCAAGTTAGTTTGTACACAAATGTGTATCTTGCATGCTCCCCCCCCCCCCCCCCCCCCCAAAAAAAAATGAATAAATAAAAATAAATAAAAAATAAATAAAAATAAAAAATGAAAAAAGTTCATTGTCCTGTTCATCAAACCTAGGTAGCAAAGTAAAGCAAAGTTTGTAGTTTACCCAGGGTGTTGGACTAAGTTATTTACAGACAGACCCTGCAGGAAGCCTTGCTCAAGTGTTATTCAGCTGTTATTCATGATTGATGAATTTGGGAATCAAACAGGGGTTCTTCCAGTATCAAGGCCGCTCCTCTAACCACTAGGCCACCACTGCCTTAAAAAGCAAAAAGCAAAGCTTGAACTAATTCCAGAACGGAACGAGAAATGGTTCACTTTTACTGCCATTTCTATCACTCCAATCAATGATAGCCTCTTAGTGCAATTAGTAATTTCCAGTAACAGATAATTTTCTTTTTAGGAGAATGCTTGATGATGAGGGAGATGAAGAAGCTCAACCTGTGGACTCTTCAACCAATCAGGAACCCCAGGCCTCTACTGCTCCTGATGACACAGTAAGTTGGCCCACAATGACCACACATGTTTAGTCACTAGTGTATGTAAACCGCTCACAAAAAGAAAGGAAACTTGACTTCGGGCCATTATATCTATTCTTTAATAATACCAATCAAAAGTGTGTTGTATATCATATTAATCGTTGATTTGATTCGATACCCCTACCCCAATAGGAATGGGAGTTTTTCATCATTGGTCATATTTACAAACTCACTTCGGGTTTGTGTGAACTGCGGGAAGTATGTGTCTCGCACATTTTGTGGGTGCACATTCTGTCTTTCTATTGCAAGGCTGTGATCGCTGAGTCTGTACCTAGTCAAGGCTTTCCTATGTTTTGGGTCTTTCACCGTACTCAGGTCTGCTAGTGTGTATTCTCTGTTTAATACTAGGTAGCATTCCATTTTGATTTGGTTTTGGGTTGTCTCTCTCCAATGTCTCAGGTAGCTCACACATTGACACACTCCAATACCCCCTCTCCCCACCCCTCTACCTTCCCACCCCTACCAACAGCAGAAAAAATAGATTTGTGTGATTCTTCTCAAATTTGTGACACTGCTGATCCTATGTTTCACAGATGAACCAACCAGTACCTAGCCCTATGTCTTTCCCAGAAGATCAGGACCAAGCTCTTCATCTCCAACCGCAGACCAGAAACCAACTAAAGAACAGGTGGAACTGCTGCTGCTGGCATTAAAACTCAAACACGGACTGACAAACAAAGCCTTGGAGGACATTCTGCAGCTCATCAACTTCAGTAGTGGGCCTGATGGGCTGTCAGTGAGTGGTTCTAAGTACCTGTTCTTCAAATCATTCGAATCAGTGAAAGACTTACTAGAGATACACTATGTCTGCAAGACGTGCAACGTAAGGATGCAGGAAGGTCCCTTCAATGTCAAATGCCCAGTTTGTGACCAGAACATATCAAAAGCACATGCACAGAAAGATCAGTGTTTTTTGTACCTGCCACTAAAAGCTCAAATCCAAAAACTGCTTGAGGACCACCAATTAGGGAAACACTTAAAACACAGATTTGAGAGGATTGGTGACTCCATCAAAGATATATACGATGGAAATCTGTACAAAAAACTACCATTGCTTGCCTCACAAGATAACATATCACTGGCTTTCAATGTTGATGGAGTGCCAGTGCACAAATCAAACCCAACAAGTTTGTGGCCAATTCTATGCACTATTAATGAACTGCCAATAGAACTACGGGGAAAACACCTTATGCTGAGTGGCCTGTGGTTTGGTCCAAACAAACCGAATATGAACACCTATCTGAAACCATTTGTTGATGAATGCAAAGATTTGTATTCTAATGGTCTTACATGGCAAAGTGACAGTGGTGAAGTCACAAGCAAAGTAGTAGTCACTATCATGGTGGCAGATTCAGTTGCTCGTCCAATGCTTCAGAATTTCAAACAGTTTAATGGAGAGTTTGGGTGCTCTTTCTGTACACAGAAAGGCACAAGTGTTTTAAAACGGAGGGGGCGTGTAAGGGCTTATCCTTATGAAAACGTTGAGTTAAGAACTCCTTCCCAAACTGACAATCAGGTAGAACAGGCTATTGCGAGTGGAAACCCCTCATTGGGAGTGAAAGGGCCTAGCATTCTGTGTAATCTGCCTGATTTTAATATTATCGATGGCTGTGTTCCTGATTATATGCACAGTGTGCTTCTGGGTGTAGTTAGAAGCATCGCCACACTGTGGTTAAATCCTGAAAACAACCAATCTCCATGGTATATTGGACGCTCAATTGAACAAATTGATGCCATTTTGACTTCCATCAAACCCCCATGTAATATTTCTCGTGTCCCCCGCTCAATGAAAGACAGAAAGTTCTGGAAGGCACATGAATGGTACATGTGGATGTTATATTACAGCATACCAACATTGAAAGGGATCTTACCTGAGAGCTACTTAAAGCATTGGTTTAAGTTGGTAATGGGGGTCTCTATTCTACTTGGCGAGAATATAGCCCCACTGCAGATATCCGAATCTGAGAAGTGGCTGACAGAGTTTGTGCAAGAAATGGCAAGCCTTTACGGCACAAATAATGTCACTTTCAATGTACATTTGTGCCTTCATCTACCAAATACTGTAAAGAACTGGGGACCCCTCTGGGCACAGTCTGCATTTGTCTTTGAGTCCTACAACGGGGTCCTTCTGGATATGGTAAAGAGTAGTCAGGGGGTTTCTCTACAAATAATGAAAACAGTTTGGCTACAGGTGGCATTTCCATCATTTTCCAAAAAAGCCCTGGGGGGATCCTCTGAGTATTCAGCTCTCTTAGAGTCATTTTCATGTGCAAAAAAAAGGGTTACACAAGTCAGCCGCTCTGATGGTGTTACATGTCTGGGTAGGCCTAACATTTGTATGATCAAGAATGACGATTTCCTGGCGTTGAATAGCATCGTTAACCTACCAACTAGAGTCCCTGTCAAGTATTTTAGCAGAGCAGTGGTTAACTCAGAAATGGTTCACTCACAAAACTACTCCCGTACTTTCCGGAGAAATTCATACACGGTCATTCTTTCTGATGAAAAGGAAAGTGTTTTCTCTGTGAAGACATTCATTCACTGTGATCTAGGACAGGGAGAGACAACATATGCAATAGGGAAGTACTACAAAAAAGAGAAACATGACATTTGCAGTCAATTTAAGAATCCTTTGTATTTTATCCCTGTGGGGAAAAGTCTGGGAAATTTAGTTGCTGTACAAGCATGTCAGATAAAAGAAAAGTGTCTGTTTGTTGAAACTAACAGAAATGTAAACTTTGTATTCAAATTTGTTAACCACAGTGAAATGCTTTCTTAGATGCTCAATGTTTTCAATAAACATGGGATTAATCAAACTTGTTCGTTATCCATTTTATTCTACCACAATACACATTTTATTGTCATGGAAACCATGCCTAAGAAAGAATTCATAACCTTGTTAATGATTCAGGAAATAAAGGTTTAGCCATTTGTATTGAAAATTAGCTTGTTTTCCTCACTTGCCATATTCCATAATCATTGCCTTGTCACATGTATTTAGGAGCAAATGTGATGACGTTACCATTGTGTTGATGTACACATCCCAAATGTGCTAATTTAGTCTTGCATGATATTTAATGTTATCACATTACATCCATTAGATGTGATTCATGCAGCAGGCAGAATCTGCCACTGAGCTGAAACATTTACTGTATGCAGGAAACTGTACTCATGTGGCCTATAATAATGGGACACAGGGTCTACATATTAAGAAGCTATATAGGAGACTTATGTCTTGTATTATGAACAGATAAGCCTATATATGGATAAAGAAGCTATATAGGAGACCTATATGGCTTGTATAATGAACATATATGACATATGAGGGTATAAACAAGCTATATAGGAGACATATATGGCTTGTATAATGAACATATATGACCTATATGAGGGTATAAACAAGCTATATAGGAGACCTATATGCCCTGTATATGCACATATATGCACCTGATTTTGACCTATATGTGAGATATATGCAGCCTATATGGAGCATATACCAGGCATTTATGTGGTATATATGCGCATATATGATGCTTATATGTAGCATATAGGTTACATATAGTTGCATATATGCATCATATAGGTTCTTTCCATGTGGGCTCATTAAGTATGTTGCATGACGGTGCAGCGTAATATAAAGTAGAATCATCGGCATAAAGTACTGTAGTGGCATATTTAGTAGCCCAAGACAGGTCATTTGTAAATAAGGAAAAGGATGGACATGATCAGCAACAATGAACGGGTAGGCTGTGGCATTGGTATAATGCTAAATTGGTACTGATGGGCTCAAAGAGTGCCAGGAAAATATCCCCCAAACCATTACACCACCACCACCAGCATTAATTGTTGATACAAGGCATGATGGATCCATGCTTTCTTGTTGTTGATGCCAAATTCTGACCATACCATCTGAATGTCGCAGCCGATATTGAGACTCATCATTCCAGGCAACCTTTTTCCAAACTTCTGTTGTCCAAATTTGGTGAGCCTGAGTGAAATGTAGCCTCAGTTTCCTGTTCTTAGCTGATAGGAGTGGTACCCAGTGTGGTTCTGCTGCTGAGGCCCATCCGCCTCAAGGTTCGACGTGTTGTGCGTTCAGAGATGCTCTTCGGCATAACTCACTTGTAACGAGTGGTTGTTTGAGTTACTGTTGCCTTTCTATCAGCTACAACCAGTCTGGCCATTCTCTTCTGACCTCTAGCATCCACAAGTCATTTGCCCCCAAGGAACTACCACTCACTGGATATTTTCTCTTTTTCCGACCATTCTCTGTAAACCCCAGAGAGGTTTTTGCGTGAAAATCCCAGTAGATCGGCAGGTTCTGAAATACTCAGACCAGCCCGTCTGTTACCAACAACCATGCCACTGAAATCACCGCACTTCCCCATTCCGATGCTTGGTTAGAACTACAGGAGATTCTCTTGACCATGTCTAGGTGCCTAATTGCATTGAGTTGCTGCCATGTGATTGGCTGGTTAGAAATTTTCATTGAAGTGCAGTTGGATACATTATATTACCTAATAAAGTGGCTGGTGAGTGTAAATGCAGACATACAGTATGTATGTGTCCCATATATACTCTTGATGACCATTAAAGCTTTTTGAAGGCAAGGCAAGCAGCAACTCCAATTCATCTTGTGAGTTTGTCTAACTGTGAACATAATTCCTCCTTTATGTAACAAAAAGTTTTGCTGATTACTCTTTCTTACTTTATGCAGTTTATTACCACATTTTATGGAGATGCCGGGGATTGAACCCTGGGCCTCATACAAGCAAAGCATGCACTCTACCACTGAGCTACATCCCCTTTGGTGGTTGGTCCTGAGAGGAAAGTAGTGAGGTGGCATATGCAGCCCTGTATCCAGTGGAAGTGGCCTCTTTATTTCTATCCCTCCAAAAGTCCAAACCTTTGAAAATTCAGATTTTTCACAAAAGACATGCTGCGATGTCAAACGAAGCAGACTATGATAAGAAACAATCTCTGGTCCATTTAAAGGGGATCAAATGTCTATGCTCTGATAGCAGTCTGAGATTCAAGATGGGAATCCTTTTGAGTTAATGCACAAACCTATGAGTGGATGGAGACTTGCGATCACCTTTGTTGTGAATTGACATGAGAATGGGAAAAAATACAGGGAAATTAACTGGATTCAAACTGGGTTCAAATCCCACCACTGCCATCCAGGCCTCAAAGATATGCTGAATACTATGTGTACCTGACAGTACAGTCCTGCACCACCACCTCATGACTCACTGCTAACACACAGACACATAGGAGCACATCTCACTCACCCCCACCCACCACACACACCTGTACAGCACCACCACCACCCCTGTCACCAGAATCTCTGGACACCCACATTATCAAAACACTCATCTCAAGCAGAAAAACAAAGCACAGGAATGTTTTTAGATCGAGCTATGTTTTTAATGTTCCATTAAAGCACCATGATGAGCGCGCGTTCGGCACAGACATCAAGATGGCTGTGCTGAACGTGCGCTCTCTTTTAAACAAATCCTTTATTATAAATGACCTGATTTTAGACAGGAAACTGGACTGTATTCTCCTTACAGAGACATGGCTTGGCACAGATGCACCTGTTGTTCTCACTGAGGCCTCCCCGCCAGATTTTAACTTTCTATTTTCTACCAGGGGGGGCAAGAGAGGGGGCGGAACTGCATCAATAACAAAAACAACTATGTCATCCAATGCAGTTCCTTTTAACAGCTACACATCATTTGAATATCATGCTTTTGTTTTTAGCAACCCCCCAATTCTCTGCATAACGGTCTACAGACCCCCACAGTATTCCACCTGTTTTATCAGCCAATTCTCTGAACTTTTATCAATTATTCACACCTCTTACAACAGGATCTTAATAACTGGTGATTTTAATCTGCACTTAGACAACATCTCAGACCCAGTATCCAGAGAATTTTTAAACCTTTTAAACTGTCTAGATTTTAAGCAACATGTCACACAGCCGACCCACAGCAGAGGGCGCACCCTGGACCTGGTCATAACCTACGGCCTGTCCCTGGGTGCGTGCTCTGTTGTGGACCTGGCTGTGTCTGACCATTTTTGCGTGTTTTTTAACATCACCAGTTTTAACCAGCGGGAGGCCCCGGTGAGAACGGTGAGGAAACGTAACCTAACTCCTGAAGTGGCTGCAAATTTTATCCAGATTTTACAGAACACTCCTGCAGAAATTTTACCATCTCCCTGTGATTTTATCGTTGACAATTTTAACAAAATACTCAAAACAACGCTGGACTCAGTGGCTCCGATTTTAACTAAAAGAATTAGCATAAAACCTACACCCCCATGGAGAACTGAGGAAATAAAGAAACTAAAAAGAAACTGCAGGAGTGCCGAAAGAAGATGGAGGAAATCAAAATTAACAGTTCATTATGACATTTTTTGCCAACACCTTAAGTACTACAATAACAGTATTAAAAAAGCAAGAACCGCCCATTTCAAAAACCTAATTCTAAATAACAAAAACAATTCCAAATTCCTTTTCTCCACAATAGATCTTCTAACAAATGGAAACCTGAACAGATCCCATAAGACAGCAACAGATGCCCTCTGTGAGGATTTTGCAGACCACTTCAGGGGTAAAATTGATGACATTAGATCCAGTCTTTTATCTCAACAGATTTTAACTCTTAACACACCTGGATCAATGCTTTTACCTGAGGAAACACTGGAGAGTTTTGCCTTGGTTGATGCGGGGACACTTTGTAGAGTTTTCTCCAAGGTAAAGCCCACAACCTGCCTTTTAGACCACATTCCCACACCGTTTTTTAAAACACTCTATGGGTTCTTTGAGGAACAGCTTTTGTATTTGGTCAACTGTTCTCTTCAGACGGGTGCCTTCCCCGCCGCCTTTAAAACGGCGGTGGTGAAGCCCCTTCTGAAGAAGAGTGGGTTGGACCCCAATGTTTTAAATAACTACCGGCCTGTATCCAACTTACCGTTTTTAAGTAAAATTTTAGAAAAACTTGTTTTTAATCAAGTGAATGAATTTTTAAACTCAACACACATTTTAGAGGCTCATCAGTCCGGTTTTAGGATGAACCACAGTACAGAGACAGCACTTTTAAAGATTTTAAATGACATCAGGTGCAATTTAGATAACCAAAAACTCACAGTCTTGGTTCTGCTGGATCTAACCGCCGCCTTCGATACAGTAGACCATCACATTTTATTAAACAGACTGAAGCACCTGGTCGGTCTCTCTGGTACTGTTCTTAAATGGTTCACGTCCTACCTCACTGATCGAAGTTTCTTCGTAAGTATGGATACATGTTCCTCAGGAACCTATAAGATAAAGTGTGGGGTTCCCCAAGGGTCAATTTTAGGTCCAACTCTTTTTAATCTGTACATGCTGCCCCTTGAGGACGTCATCAGGAGACACGGCATCAGCTTCCATAGTTACGCTGACGATACGCAACTGTACATCGCCGTGTCTCCTGATGACACTGGGCCAATTGATGCCCTTTTTAAATGTATTTTAGACATCAAGTCATGGATGGCAGCAAACTTCCTACAGCTCAACCAGGGCAAAACAGAGATTTTACTCATCGGTAAAGGCCAGAGAGAGAAACTTTTACCAAAGTTACAGGATTTTAAACCCTCAAAATCAGTTAAAAATCTGGGCGTGATTTTTGACTCTGAGCTCACTTTTATTCCACATATTAAAAACATAACAAAGATCGGTTTTTACCATCTTAAGAACATAGCCAGAGTCCGCCCGTTTCTCTCTCAGGCCAGTACGGAGGTGCTAATGCATGCTTTTATCTCATGTCGTTTAGATTATTGTAACGCCCTGCTCTCTGGTCTTCCTAAAAAGAACATGTACAACCTACAATTATTACAGAATTCAGCCGCACGCGTGCTGACGAGGACCAGAGGGCGGGAGCACATTACACCTGTTTTAAAATCGCTGCATTGGCTCCCCGTGCGCTTCAGGATCGATTTTAAGGTTCTTTTACTAGTTTTTAAGTGTCTTAATGGTCTTGGGGCTTCTTATTTGTCTGCACTACTTTTACCCTATCGACCCTCGCGGACCCTGAGGTCCTCCGGTGCTGGCCTTTTAACCATACCAAAAGTTAGAACCAGGACACACGGGGAGGCGGCATTCAGTTTTTATGGTCCCCGATTGTGGAACAGCCTCCCGGAGAACCTCAGGGCCGCAGAGACTGTTGATGTTTTTAAAAAGAGGCTCAAGACCCATCTCTTTAATCAGGCTTTTAACTGACTCATTTAACTCTTTTACATTTCTTATGCTCACCCTTATTTTTATTGAATCTTACTGCTCTGTTTTATATTTAGTTTATCCTTTCTTATCGTATTTTATTTTTGTTTAATCTCAATGTTTTATCTAAATATTTTAGTTGTTATTTATGGTCTATTTTATACATTTTACTGTTTTATTATTTTAGTTTTTAATGTCTTACTTTCTAGACATACTTTTAGGATTTTATGTTTGTATGTTTTATGTTTTTTATAAACTCCTTTAGTGTATTTTATCCTGTTTTCTTGTAGCTTTTATCTCCAGTGTTTCCTCATGGGGAGCCTCCATGCTGGGAGTGACTCTGGCCTGCAGGGGGTCGTCCCGGGGGTGGTTCTTGCCTGGATGGTTGTGGAGCTCTGCACCACGGCTTCACCGCTGTGGTGTGGACTCCTCTTTCCGTCCGGGCCGGGATGGTCTCTGTGGGCCCCCCCCCTTGTAGCTGCGGGCTATGAGACCTCCTGGCGTGGACAGCTCCCTGTTACCGTTTCGTCACCTGGATCCTCTGTGCCTAGCCATGTCTACACCATGTGTCTGCGTGCGTGTCTGTGTGTGTAATTCAGGAATTTAGGTGAATTGTAGTGTGGGGGGGGGAGCATTAATAAGTTTTATGTTTATTTGTTTTTTCTTGTTGTTTTTTTTTTTTTTTTTTCTGTTAAGCACTTTGTGTTTCATTATTTGTAGGAAAAGTGCTATATAAATAAAGTTTGATTTGATTTGATTTGATTTGATATATGAAATACTGAACTCTCTTTGTGATGATCATTGTTTTGGTAAAAACAACAAATATTGACTGTTACAGGAATCTTTCTGAAACTATGTATATGCTGTCATTCCTTAACTTGTGCGATCGGCATGGTCCACTGCAACTCTGAGCTCAAACAATCCACCAGCATCAACCTCCCAATATCTTGGATTACAGGCGTGCGCCAACGCACACGGCAGGGACGTTTCACATTTTTCGGTCTTTTGAGATGAGTTTGACACGTCCAAATGAAAAAGACTATGATAAGAAACAATCTCTGGTCCATTTAAAGTGGATCCAATGTCTTTGCTCTGATAGCAGTTTAAGATTCAAGATTTTCTGACTCCTGTCAGTGACTGAAGTTATGTTTCCCCCTATCAACTATCCTATCAACCTTAATGGCTGAGGTTATGGCTATCATGAATGCTCGACCTCTGGTCCCAATCTCATACGATGCTGAGGTACCTGAAATACTTTCACCCGCCACTCTGCTCACCCAGAAGGCGATTGTTTCTCCTGCACCATTGGGAGACTTTGAGTTGGATCATCTGTGCAAGGTACAATGGCGCCAGGTCCAGAGCTTGGCAGACTCCTTCTGGAAAAGGTGGAGGTCGGAGTACTTGGCAACCCTTCAACCACGCAGGAAGTGGACTTCAGAGAAGCCTGACCTCCAAGAAGGTGACATTGTTTTGGTAAAGGACGTTCAAGCAAAACGTAATGAGTGGCCTCTTGGACATATAGTTAAGGCCATCGTCAGCTCGGACGGCAAGGTCCGTAAGGTCATAGTGAAGACTCTTAGCCAAGGGACGATTAAAGAGTATCTTAGACCTATTAGTGATGTTGTTTGTCTTATGCCACTGAAAAGGTGTAAATAGTGGTATAACATAGGTATACCAAGCGGGGAGTGTTCTGACTCCTGTCAGTGACTGAAGTTATGTTTCCCCCTGTTGGTGATTTTGAGTTACTGCAGTTTAATGATCCGTTGCAGAGTGCATGCAGGCTCTCAGTGCTCCACCACAGAAGTTGGTTGTCTGAGCCTTAAAGTGGAACCAACAGTGAGTAACCTATAATTGAGAACGTTTGTTTAGTTGTTTGTGGCACTGTGATTTAAGTATAGTGTTTGAGACATTTGTTTTGAGTACGAAAAACGTGCTAACGATGCTAATGCTAACCGCGAGGCTAACCGCTAGCATTAGGCTAGTTAAGCTACTGTGGCTAATTCAGTTCTTTGTGAAGCCTCATTTAGGCTATGTGTTCTTGCAGTTTACTGTGCTTATGTTCTGCTATGTTACTCACCTGTAGAAGCATACTGTAAAAAGGATGCTGACTTTATTTAATAGAGTATTTTATTTACCTGATTTATAACCTGGAAAGGAAGAAGAGTGTTGTTGCATACATTTAATTGCATTTGTAACATTGTGTTTATTTTATTGTGTTGCAGTTTTACAAAAATATGACTGAGAAGATTCAGTAAAGCGACTTGAGTCAAATCTACTTGGTCTCTCAAATTTGTTCGCTATCTGTCAGCCAGGACAGAATAGTAAAATGTTGACCACACCACAGGAAAAGGCAATTGAACAACTGTGAAAAGCACGCAGAAACATTGCAAGATGAGCGACCAAGGAGAGCGTCGGTCACAACTGGAGACGAGGTCTCGAGTCTCAGCTTCACAAAGGTCTTCCAGAACATCATCCCGGACTTCAGCCACAAGTGCAGCACTGGCAAGGGCCAGAGCTAAGGCAGAAGCAGCAAAAATTAAAGTATCCTTTGCAGAAAAAGAGGCGGCCATGATGAAAGAAAAAGCTGCAATAGAAGCAAGTCTTCACGTGCTGAAACAAGAAAAAGAAGCGACTGCAGCATCAAAAGAGGCAGCAATATTGGAAGAAGCAGCAGCAGCCAGCGAATATGAGGGAGAATGCTCTCATGGTGGGTTAAAGGGTTTAGCTCTTGAAGATCCACAACAACGTACCAAAGACTATATAGAAACACAGTCATTTGATGTACATGCTCCACAAGAGTTTCAAGATGCTTTGCCGCTGCAACCAGTTGTTCATCATGACACAGTGAAAACACAACCCCCAAGCCATAGGGCACAAGATACACTGTATGAGTCCTTCAATGAGGGAAGTGAACACAAACGCATTGCTGGAAGAGGCTACGCACCTCCCCACACCCGTAGGGTATCGTTGCCAGAGCAGGATTGCTCACCTGTTACTCCTGGCACTCAAAAGAGGTATACAGCAGCTACTCTTCCAACCTCTCCCACTGCTCAGTATAAGAAATACTCACCTTCAACACCTCACACCCCTGACTTGGCCCAGTATCTCATGAGAAGAGAAATGGTGAGCTCTGGACTCCTCGCCTTTGATGATAGCCCAGAAAATTATTGGGCGTGGAAAGCATCTTTCCTCGCAGCCACAAAGGAGCTCAACCTATCTGAGCAGGAAGAGCTCAACCTACTGGTCAAATGGCTGGGGCCCGAGTCATCATCTCAAGCCAAGCGGATAAGGTCAGTACATGTAAATAATCCTCGAGCAGGTGTTTATATGGTATGGGAGCGCTTGGAGGAAACATATGGAAGTCCAGAGGTGATTGAAGGTGCCCTACTGAATGAACTAGACACTTTCCCATCTATTTCTAACAAGGACACACACAAGCTCAGGGACTTAGGTGACTTGTTAAGAGAGATAGGAGCTGCAAAAGCTGAGGGATTCTTACCTGGACTCATGTTTCTGGATACAGCTAGAGGTGTGAATCCAATAGTCGAAAAGCTTCCCTTCTCACTGCGGGAACGCTGGATCACACAAGGATCCAGATATAAGAAAGATTATCATGTTCCTTTCCCACCATTCAACTTTTTTGTTGACTTTGTATGTTCCCAGGCTAAGACCCGCAACGACCCCAGTTTTGCATTTAACCTTTCCTCTACTCCCAACCAACTCAAGGTTGAAAAGGCACCAAACTACTTCCGAAAAGCAGCTGTGACAGTTAGGAAAACTGATGTCGCTGCCACAACTAGTTCATCTTATAACAGCACAACTGTGAAGAAGAATGAACCGGACAAACAGTGCCCCGTACATAACAAACCTCACCCGCTGTCAAAATGCAGTGGGTTTCGAGGAAAACATCTTGATGACAGGAAAACATACTTAAAGGAGAATTTCATTTGTTTTCGATGTTGTGCTAGCACCAAACATATGGCCAAAGATTGCAAGAGCATGCTTAAATGCACAGAGTGTGAAAGTGAAAAACATATTTCAGCCATGCATCCAGGTCCAGCTCCATGGTTGTTTGGTGGACAGGCTGAATACTCACCTGAGGACAAGCAAAGCGGGGAGAGTGAAGATCTTGCAACCCCGATAGTCACTTCCAAGTGCACCGAGATATGCAGCGGTGCCAAGCCCATATCCTGTTCAAAAATCTGCTTGGTCAAGGTTTCTCACACCGACTATCCAAGTAAGTCTCACAGGGTGTACGCAGTACTAGATGACCAAAGCAATCGGTCTCTAGTAAAATCAGAGTTCTTTGATCTGTTGAACATTAAAAGCAGTGCATCCCCCTACACTCTAAAGACATGCTCCGGCACAGTGGAGACTGCAGGGAGAAAAGCGAGCAACATCATAGTGGAATCACTTGATGGGAAAACCAAGGTGACACTTCCCACCTTGTTAGAGTGTAACTACTTGCCGGATGACAGATCAGAAATCCCGACTCCTGAGTGCACTCAATATTTTCCTCACCTCAGACCAGTGGCTGATAAGATCCCGCCACTTGACACCACTGCTCCGATCTTGCTGCTGCTAGGCAGGGATATTTTGAGTTTGCACAAGGTACGTGAACAACGTAACGGGCCTCACAACTCACCGTACGCCCAGCGTCTTGACCTTGGCTGGGTCATAGTTGGGGAGTTATGCCTAGGTGGAGCTCGAGGGACAGAGGAAGTCAACACCTACAAGACATACCTCCTTCAAAGTGGACGTTCCTCTTTCCTTAAGCCATGCACCAACAACATCCACATAAAGGAAAAGTTCAAGAGTCGGACTCAGGGTGGTCTTCAAATGCCATCTCACAGTGAGGCGATCTGTGAAGAGACATGTCAGGATGGTCTGGGAAAAAACGTGTTTCAGAAAACACCTGAGGATGAAAAACCAGCCTTGTCAGTCGATGACAGAGATTTTCTGAGGATTATGGACAATGAAATGTACATGGATGATGAAAACCACTGGGTGGCTCCACTACCTTTTCGTTCACTTCACAGGCTCCTTTCGAATAACAGAGAACAGGCCTCCCAGAGACTTCTCTCTCTCCAGCGGCCATTCAGAAGGAGACCTGACATGAAAGAGCACTTCTTTGACTTCATGCAGAAGGTCATTGACAACCGCCAGGCAGAACCAGCTCCTCAACTACAGCGAGGGCAGGAGTGTTGGTATTTGCCGACTTTTGGTGTATACCACCCCCAGAAACCAGGGAAAATAAGAGTGGTTTTTGATTCCAGCGCGGATTATAAAGGAACATCATTGAATGATGTGCTTCTCAGTGGACCCAACCTTAACAACACTCTAGTTGGTGTTCTACTAAGGTTCAGGAGGGAGCGAATAGCCATCACAGCCGATGTAGAACAAATGTTCTATGGGTTCAAAGTCAGAGAGGACCATCGCAATTTCCTCCGGTTTCTGTGGCACCGAGATAATGATCCGGATAAGGAGATTATTGACTACTGGATGACTGTGCACGTGTTCGGGAACAGCCCGTCCCCAGCTGTAGCAACATATGGGATGGGGAAAGCTGCAGAACATGGAGAAACCGAACATGGCACAGATGCAAAAGATTTCGTCTACAGAAATTTTTATGTCGACGATGGACTCGCCTCAGTGTCGAACGAGGTTGAAGCTATCGATCTCCTGCAGCGCACCAAGACCCTGCTGGCTGAGTCCAACTTAAGACTTCACAAGATCGCTTCAAATAGCACAAGCGTGGAGGCCTTTCCTATAGAGGAACGAGCAAGTGACTTTAAGGATTTAGATTTGGGAGCTGACCCTTTGCCCCTACAGAGGAGTTTGGGTTTAAGCTGGGAACTCCAGACTGACAGTTTCACCTTCAGAGTTTCTAGAGATGTGAAACCATTCACTCGGAGAGGTATACTGTCCACTGTAAACAGTCTCTATGATCCCCTTGGATTTGCTTCCCCCAAGGCAAAGCATTGGTAAGAGACATTTCTTCAGAGCAGTATGAGTGGGACACACCTCTCCCACCAGAGAAAGAGATACAGTGGAAGGCATGGACAAACTTCTTAACTGAGCTGGAACAAGTTCACATTCAGAGGGCATACGTTTCAGTCTCCGTGGTGTGTCGTAAATGGACAGAACTATGTGTTTTTGCGGACGCGTCTACTATGGCTATAGCTGCTGTAGCCTACCTGCGTGTCTTGGACTCCGAAAAATGGCATGTAGGCTTTATAATGGGAAAGTCAAAGCTGGCTCCTTACCCCATGCACACCATACCACGCCTTGAGTTGTGTGCTGCAGTCCTGGCAGTTGAGCTGGCAGAAGTGATCCAGTCTGAACTAGATATAGAGTTGCAGGCAGTCAGGTTCTTCACAGACAGTCGTGTCGTGCTGGGGTACATCTACAACAGTTCACGAAGGTTCTATACCTATGTAGCTAATCGAGTAGCCCGCATTCGGAGCTCCACCGAACCAAAACAGTGGCAGTACGTGTTAACTGACAAAAATCCTGCAGACCATGGAACCAGGCCTTTTTCAGCAGCTTACTTGGCCTCATCCATTTGGTTGCTGGGTCCTCCTTTTCTCAGTCAGCCGAGTCCAAGACAGGATGATGAAGTAGAGTCATTTGAGCTTGTGCAGCCAGATGTAGACAAAGACATCAGGCCCCAAGTCACCTGTCTCGTAACTAAGACCACAGCGCTGTCACTTGGGGCAGCAAGGTTTGAACGCTTTTCTGTTTGGAAGAGCCTAGTAAGAGGCATAGCAAGTCTTGTTCATGTAGCCAAGTCATTCTCCAAAGAGAGTAGGACTGATAGATGTAAGGGGTGGCATCACTGCAGTCAGCCACTCACCACAGAGCGTTGTCAAGCAAAGATGTGTATTTTCAAGGCTGTGCAGGAGGATGTGTATAAAGAGGAGCTGAAATGCTTAACTCAAGTTACCAAAGTGCGCTGCCAAAGTCCCCTTGCGAAGCTGGATCCCTTCATTGAGAAGAGTGGTTTGATCAGAGTTGGAGGTCGGATACACAGAGCAGATTTGGAAGACCACGAGAAGCATCCACTCATCCTACCAGCTGGCCATCATGTAACCACTCTCCTGGTCCGACACTATCATGACAAAGTAGCCCACCAAGGTCGCCACTTCACAGAGGGTGCATTGCACACTTCTGGTGTCTGGATAGTAGGAGGGAGGAGACTCATCTCTAGCATTATATTCAAATGCATCATCTGCAAGAAGTTGAAAGGCAAGAAAGAAGTCCAAAAGATGTCTGACCTGCCAACTGACAGGTTGGCAATGGACCCGCCCTTTACTCATGTAGGGCTTGATGTTTTTGGTCCATGGAGTGTCACCACCCGGCAGACACGAGGTGGAGCTGTCGAGAGCAAGAGGTGGGCGGTCATTTTTGCTTGTCTAAGTACAAGAGCTGTGCACCTTGAAGTTATTGAATCCATGTCGACCTCAAGCTTTATCAACGCCTTGAGGCACTTCCTATCCATACGTGGACCTGTCAAACACCTCAGGTCCGATAGAGGCACCAATTTCATTGGGGCATGTAGAGAACTTCAAGTAAACACTGACGACCCTGAGATCAAGAACTACCTGCAGGAGCAGGGATGTACGTGGACCTTCAATGCTCCCCACTCCTCGCACATGGGAGGAGCTTGGGAGAGGCTAATCGGAGTGGCAAGACGCATCTTGGATGGACTGCTAGTAAAAGATGGTGCTACCAGACTGTCTCATGAAGTCCTATCAACCTTAATGGCTGAGGTTATGGCTATCATGAACGCTCGACCTCTGGTCCCAATCTCATACGATGCTGAGGTACCTGAAATACTTTCACCCGCCACTCTGCTCACCCAGAAGGCGAGTGTTTCTCCTGCACCATTGGGAGACTTTGAGTTGGATCATCTGTGCAAGGTACAATGGCGCCAGGTCCAGAGCTTGGCAGACTCCTTCTGGAAAAGGTGGAGGTCGGAGTCTTTGTCTTTGTGATGATCATTGGTTTGGTAAAAACAACAAATATTGACTGTTACAGGAATCTTTCTGAAACTGTGTATACGCTGTCATTCCTTGAAAATGGGAAAAAAAATACAGGGAAATTAACTGGAAAAAAAGTAGCTTCTTTCCATCCATAATTGGTAGTGTGGCCGAGAGGTCTAAGGCGCTGGATTTAGGCTCCAGTCTCGGAAGAGGCGTGGGTTCAAATCCCACCACTGCCATCAAGGCTTCAAAGATATGTTGAAGACTATGTGATATATCAAATACTGAACTTTCTTTGTGATGATCATTGGTTTGGTAAAAACAACAAATATTGACTGTTACAGGAATCTTTCTGAAACTATGTATACGCTGTCATTCCTTAACTTGTGTGATCGGCATGGTCCACTGCAACTCTGAGCTCAAACAATCCACCAGCATCAACTTCCCAATATCTTCCATTACAGGCGTGCGCCAATGCACACGGCAGGGACGTTTCACATTTTTCGGTCTTTTGAGATGAGTTTGACACGTCCAAACGAAGCAGACTATGATAAGAAACAATCTCTGGTCCATTTAAAGTGGATCCAATGTCTTTGTTCTGATAGCAGTCTGAGATTCAAGATGGGAACCATTTTGAGTTAATGCACAAACCTATGAGTGGATGGAGACTTGACATCATCTTTGTTGTGAATTGACATGAAAATGGGAAAAATACAGGGAAATTAACTCGAAAAAAAAAGTTGCTTTTTTCCATCCATAAGTGGTAGTGTGGCCGAGCGGTCTAAGGCGCTGGATTAAGGCTCCAGTCTCGGAAGAGGCGTGGGTTCAAATCCCACCACTGCCATCAAGGCTTCAAAGATATGTTGATGACTGTGTGTTACATCAATTACTAAACTTTCTTTGTGATGATCATTGTTTTGGTAAAAACAACAAATATTGACTGTTACAGGAATCTTTCTGAAACTATGTATACGCTGTCATTCCTTAACTTGTGCGATCGGCATGGTCCACTGCAGCTCTGAGCTCAAACAATCCACCAGCCTCAACCTCCCAATATCTTGGATTACAGGCGTGCGCCAATGCACACGGTGGGGAAGTTTCACATTTTTCGGTCTTTTGAGATGAGTTTGACACGTCCAAACGAAGTAGACTATGATAAGAAACAATCTCTGGTCCATTTAAAGTGGATCCAATGTCTTTGTTCTGATAGCAGTCTGAGATTCAAGATGGGAACCATTTTGAGTTAATGCACAAACCTATGAGTGGATGGAGACTTGAGATCATCTTTGTTGTGAATTGACATGAGAATGGGAAAAAATACAGGGAAATTAACTGGAAAAAAGCAGCTTTTTTCCATCCATAAGTGGTAGTGTGGCCGAGAGGTCTAAGGCGCTGGATTTAGGCTCCAGTTCTCGGAAGAGGCGTGGGTTCAAATCCCACCACTGCCATCAAGGCTTCAAACATATGTTGAAGACTATGTGTTATATCAAGTACTGAATTTTCTTTTTGATGATCATTGTTTTGGTAAAAACAACAAATATTGACTGTTACAGGAATCTTTCTGAAACTATGTATACGCTGTCATTCCTTAACTTGTGCGATCGGCATGGTCCACTGCAACTCTGAGCTCAAACAATCCACCAGCATCAACCTCCCAATATCTTGGATTACAGGCGTGCGCCAATGCAAACGGCAGGGACGTTTCACATTTTTCGGTCTTTTGAGATGAGTTTGACACGTCCAAACGAAGCAGACTATGATAAGAAACAATCTCTGGTCCATTTAAAGGGGATCAAATGTCTATGTTCTGATAGCAGTCTGAGATTCAAGATGGGAACCATTTTGAGTTAATGCACAAACCTATGAGTGGATGGAGACCTGATATCATCTTTGTTGTGAATTGACATGAAAACGGGACTAAAATACAGGGAAATCAACGGGGAAAAAAAAGTAGCTTTTTTCCATCCATAAGTGGTAGTGTGGCCGAGCGGTCTAAGGCGCTGGATTAAGGCTCCGGTCTCGGAAGAGGCGTGGGTTCAAATCCCACCACTGCCATCAAGGCTTCAAAGATATGTTGAAGACTATGTGTTACATCAAATACTGAACTTTCTTTGTTATGATCATTGGTTTGGTAAAAACAACAAATATTGACTGTTACAGGAATCTTTCAAATATTGACTGTTACAGGAATCTTTCTGAAACTTAACTTAACTTGTGCGATCGGCATGGTCCACTGCAACTCTGAGCTCAAACAATCCACCAGCCTCAACCTCCCAATATCTTGGATTACAGGCGTGCGCCAATGCACACGGTGGGGAAGTTTCACATTTTTCGGTCTTTTGAGATGAGTTTGACACGTCCAAACGAAGTAGACTATGATAAGAAACAATCTCTGGTCCATTTAAAGTGGATCCAATGTCTTTGTTCTGATAGCAGTCTGAGATTCAAGATGGGAACCATTTTGAGTTAATGCACAAACCTATGAGTGGATGGAGACTTGAGATCATCTTTGTTGTGAATTGACATGAGAATGGGAAAAAATACAGGGAAATTAACTGGAAAAAAGCAGCTTTTTTCCATCCATAAGTGGTAGTGTGGCCGAGAGGTCTAAGGCGCTGGATTTAGGCTCCAGTCTCGGAAGAGGCGTGGGTTCAAATCCCACCACTGCCATCAAGGCTTCAAACATATGTTGAAGACTATGTGTTATATCAAGTACTGAATTTTCTTTTTGATGATCATTGTTTTGGTAAAAACAACAAATATTGACTGTTACAGGAATCTTTCTGAAACTATGTATACGCTGTCATTCCTTAACTTGTGCGATCGGCATGGTCCACTGCAACTCTGAGCTCAAACAATCCACCAGCATCAACCTCCCAATATCTTGGATTACAGGCGTGCGCCAATGCAAACGGCAGGGACGTTTCACATTTTTCGGTCTTTTGAGATGAGTTTGACACGTCCAAACGAAGCAGACTATGATAAGAAACAATCTCTGGTCCATTTAAAGGGGATCAAATGTCTATGTTCTGATAGCAGTCTGAGATTCAAGATGGGAACCATTTTGAGTTAATGCACAAACCTATGAGTGGATGGAGACTTGATATCATCTTTGTTGTGAATTGACATGAAAACGGGACTAAAATACAGGGAAATCAACGGGGAAAAAAAAGTAGCTTTTTTCCATCCATAAGTGGTAGTGTGGCCGAGCGGTCTAAGGCGCTGGATTAAGGCTCCGGTCTCGGAAGAGGCGTGGGTTCAAATCCCACCACTGCCATCAAGGCTTCAAAGATATGTTGAAGACTATGTGTTACATCAAATACTGAACTTTCTTTGTTATGATCATTGGTTTGGTAAAAACAACAAATATTGACTGTTACAGGAATCTTTCAAATATTGACTGTTACAGGAATCTTTCTGAAACTTAACTTAACTTGTGCGATCGGCATGGTCCACTGCAACTCTGAGCTCAAACAATCCACCAGCATCAACCTCCCAATATCTTGGATTACAGGCGTGCGCCAATGCAAACGGCAGGCAAGTTTCACATTTTTCGGTCTTTTGAGATGAGTTTGACACGTCCAAACGAAGCAGACTATGATAAGAAACAATCTCTGGTCCATTTAAAGGGGATCAAATGTCTATGTTCTGATAGCAGTCTGAGATTCAAGATGGGAATCCTTTTGAGTTAATGCACAAACCTATGAGTGGATGGAGACTTGAGATCACCTTTGTTGTGAATTGACATGAAAACGGGAAAAAATACAGGGAAATTAACTGGAAAAAAAGTTGCTTTTTTCAGTCCGAAAGTGGTAGTGTGGCCGAGAGGTCTAAGGCGCTGGATTTAGGCTCCAGTCTCAGAAGAGGCGTGGGTTCAAATCCCACCACTGCCATTAAGGCTTCAAACATATAATAATAATAATAATAATAATAATTCATTTTATTTAGCGGCGCCTTTCATGTCACCCACGGTCACCTTACAGAATAAAAACAAAACAATAGAATACAGGAAATACAATAGAAATACAATAGAAATTATAATACATACACACATACACAATACATACAATAGACAACCGAGGAGCAACAGTACAGATAACAGAACAGTATGGTGGGAAGTAGTGTGTGGTGACCGGTCAAAGTGAATGGGCAAGTTTAAACAGGTGAGTCTTGAGTTGCGTTTTAAATGTGGTGATGGAGTCTATTTGTCTTATGTATGGGGGGAGGGAGTTCCAGAGTCTGGGTGCCGTGCAACTGAAAGCTCGGGCACCCATGCTAAGGTGTGAGGTGGGAGTGAAAAGAAGTCCAGCAGAGGTTGAGCGGAGGGTGCGGGAGGGAGTGTAATCTTTTAGTAGGTCACAGAGGGTGATGATCCGGGCGGCCGAGTTCTGTATGAGTTGTAGTTTGTTGGTGAGTTTGGTTGGGAGGCCAGTGAGGAGAGCATTACAGTAATCGATACGGGATGTGACGAATGAGTGGACCAGGATTTCGGTGCTGGATTGGGACAGTGCTGGACGGAGTCTGGAGATGTTGCGGAGGTGGAAGAATGCAGTCCGGGTGATGTTATGGATGTGAGGTGCAAATATGTTGAAGACTATGGGCCAAATCCACAGGATTGCGCAGCTTTTGCGGCAGCTAAACCGGTGCAAATGAGACAAAAAGAGAGCGTCTAATTCACAAAGCACCCGCAAAGGGCGAATTGCTCCACAAACTGCGCTGCCAAGCAAATAGTGGCAGTCTGCGCCGGTGCCATTTGCATGCATACAAATTAGGTAATATTCATAAATTCGGCGCAAAATTGCCCCCTTTCTATGCAAATAAGCCTCATTGCAAAAAGCGCCTAATTCAGAAAGGCCAGCGCTATTTACCACACGCAAAAATAGTGGAGCAAATACCGTCTTTCATAAGCGTGTATTAACTGCGCGCAAAATCACTCTTCACTCCCCCTGCAGCTCTTTTTCTCTCTCTCTTCAATATGATTCAAGCCTGTGTGATACTGAATGATATTAAGGGTGAAATCTACATTCAGACATGACTGTAGACAATCAGATCAAGTGGGGTTGTGGACTTATCGGATTTAAAAATAAAAGTAACAGGACGGAGTTCAGGATTCATCCATACAGTAAGGGGCTGCTTTATTACAAACAATTCCACCATATAAACATATAAATCTAGAATGTGTGTGTTTAACAGCTGACCTGTAGGTGTGTGTAGCAAAACACAGAACATGAATTACCGTCAGATCCTGATCTGGGACCTCATCTATAAAGCTTGCTTGCGCACAAAAGGGGCTGAAAGATGCGGTGACGCGCACTGAACGGTGCGCGTTGCTCTGCGTCGATTTAACGCGGAACCATAAATCAGCCTTGAACAGCACTGAGGGAGGAGGGAGGAGGGGGAGCGGGGCTCTTCGCACGTAAATCCACAAAGATCAGATTGCGCCCGCAAATAGCGCTGTGAATTGCGCTGCATTTGCGCCCGCAATTTGCCCCGCTTTAAGGTCCTATTCACAAAAGATTTTGCTCTAATGATATACCGGCGCAAACACGCCCATAAATCTCTGCACCTGAGTGCAATTTGCCCTTTTCTGAGTAGGTGAGCGGAGCTGTTTCCAGTGTTCTCCGTAATTCAGCACACAGATTGGTCCATAATGAAAACTTCAGAGAGCACAACAGCCTCAACTTTCACGTATTTGTACTTCTCTAGTATTTCGCATGTAGCTAGATAGATAGATAGAACTTTATTCATCCCCAAAGGGAAATTCAATCGTCCAGCAGCTCATCAAAACATAAACATAAAAATCAACCACACTTCCATTCAGACAATAAAAGCACATTCATAATATTAAAATAAACATATAAGGTTTAAAAAAAAGAGTGCACTGGCCACCATCGTGTGGTAGAACATAGCCATCATCTCCACACACACAATCAAAAGACCTCAGTGTCTGTATGACATAAGCTAATGAAATGTCAAATGTTAAGAGGCTGTGCGCATTTACGCACAAGGCACAGCACCAGTAACTTCATTAACACCGGATCGGGATCAGATCAGGATCTAATGGTAATTCATGTTCTTTTTGTTTTGCTACACACACCTACAGGCCAGCTGTTAAACACACACATTCTAGATTTATATGTTTATATGGTGGAATTGTTTGTAATAAAGCAGCCCCTTATGTATGGATGAATCCTGAACTCCGTCCTGTTACTTTTATTTTTAAATCCGATAAGTCCACAACCCCACTTGATCTGACTGTCTACAGTCATGTCTGAATGTAGATTTCACCATTAATATCATTCAGTATCACACAGGCTTGAATGACATTGGAGAGAGAGAAAGAAACAGAGACAGACGGGGAGTGAGGAGTTTGCGCGCAGTTTAATACACGCTTCTGAAACACGGTATTTGCTCCACTATTTTTGCGTGTGGCAAATAGCTCTGGCCTTTCTGAATTAGGCGCTTTTTGCAATGAGGCTTATTTGCATAGAAAGGGGGCAATTTTGCGCCGAATGTATGAATATTACCTAATTTGCATGCATGCAAATGGCACCGGCGCAGACTGCCACTATTTGCTTGGCAGCGCAGTTTGTGGAGCAATTCGCCCTTTGCGGGTGCTTTAATTAGACGCTCTCTTTTTGTCTCATTTGCACCGGTTTAGCGGCCGCAAAAGCCGCGCAATCCTTTTGTCAGGATTTATCACATATCACAACATATATCAGACTTATAATAAAAATAGCGCTGATCGTGTCCCTCTGTGTTTGAAGCGTCAGTCAGGACTCTGCTGGTGCTGCTGCAGCCGCGATGACACGCCGGGAACCTCCTCCACTGCTTTAGGACAGAACAAATGAGGGGCTTCGTATAGCGTTTAGGGGCTCCACGGAGCCCCTCATTTCTTCCCTAAAGGGACACAGATTTTTTTATAGGCCTAATGAGTTTTACGCGCGCGTGAAACCTTTACGTGCGGGTAAGCCTAAATTATGGTTCCGCGTCACCAACGCAGAGCCTACGGCGTAGGGTACACGGCGACGCGCGCCTACGCCGTAGGCTCTGCGTTGGTGACGCAGAACCATAAACCCGCCCTGAGCAGCTCTGAGGGGAGACGGGAGAGGAGGAGGGGGGGCGGGGGGTGAAGTGGGTCTGCCGGGCCCTTCTCACAGGGTGTGATTTGCAGTTAATGGCTGATCCTACCGTTAGTTTTTAAACTGTAAAAAGTGGGGGGGACAAAAACATGATTTTGAAAAGACGGGGGGACATGCCCCCCCCCCTGTTGCGCCGGGGCACTCACGGCGTTCCGCGCAGCAACGGCGTTCTGCTACTCACTCGCTTTATTTTATATTATGTATTTTTCTACTTTTACTGTGACCACCAAATAATGTCGTTTTCCTGTCGTCCACCTCATCCACAACATCTCGATCTCAGATCTCAGTGAAATTCAGTGGCACTGTGGCTCGACTTTATTTTTTATTTCTGCAGTTTCCATTATGGACCAATCTGTGTGCTGAAATATGGAGAACACTGGAAACAGCTCCGCTCACTCAGACAAGTGCAAATTGCACTCAGCCGCAAAACTTTATGGGCGTGTTTGCTCCGGTATATCATTAGAGCAAAATCTTTTGTGAATAGGACCTTAAAGCGGGGCAAATTGCGGGCGCTAAAGCAGCGCAATTCACAGCGCTATTTGCGGGCGCAATCTGTTCTTTGTGGATTTACCCCTATGTGTTATATCAAATACTGAATTTTCTTTGTGATGATCATTGTTTTGGTAAAAACAACAAATATTGACTGTTACAGGAATCTTTCTGAAACTATGTATACGCTGTCATTCCTTAACTTGTGCGATCGGTATGGTCCACTGCAACTCTGAGCTCAAACAATCCACCAGCATCAACCTCCCAAGATCTTGGATTACAGGCGTGCGCCAATGCACACGGCAGGGACGGTTCACATTTTTCGGTCTTTTGAGATGAGTTTGACACGTCCAAACGAAGCAGACTATGATAAGAAACAATCTCTGGTCCATTTAAAGGGGATCAAATGTCTATGTTCTGATAGCAGTCTGAGATTCAAGATGGGAATCCTTTTGAGTTAATGCACAAACCTATGAGTGGATGGAGACTTGAGATCACCTTTGTTGTGAATTGACATGAAAACGGGAAAATATACAGGGAAATTAACTGGAAAGAAAGTAGCTTTTTTCAGTCCGAAAGTGGTAGTGTGGCCGAGAGGTCTAAGGCGCTGGATTTAGGCTCCAGTCTCGGAAGAGGCGTGGGTTCAAATCCCACCACTGCAATTAAGGCTTCAAACATATGTTGAAGACTATGTGTTATATCAAATACTGAATTTTCTTTGTGATGATCATTGTTTTGGTAAAAACAACAAATATTGACTGTTACAGGAATCTTTCTGAAACTATGTATACGCTGTCATTCCTTAACTTGTGCGATCGGCATGGTCCACTGCAGGTCTGAGCTCCAACAATCCACCACCATCAACCTCCCAATACCTTTGATTACAGGCATGCGCCAATGCACACGTCAGGGAAGTTTCACATTTTTCGGTCTTTTGAGATGAGCTTGACACGTCCAAACGAAGCAGACTATGATAAGAAACAATCTCTGGTCCATTTAAAGTGGATCCAATGTCTTTGTTCTGATAGCAGTCTGAGATTCAAGATGTGAACCATTTTGAGTTAATGCACAAACCTATGAGTGGATGGAGACTTGAGATCATCTTTGTTGTGAATTGACATGAAAATGGGAAAAATACAGGGAAATTAACTCGAAAAAAAAATTGCTTTTTTCCATCCATAAGTGGTAGTGTGGCCGAGCGGTCTAAGGCGCTGGATTAAGGCTCCAGTCTCGGAAGAGGCGTGGGTTCAAATCCCACCACTGCCATCAAGGCTTCAAAGATATGTTGATGACTATGTGTTACATAAAATACTACGCTTTTGTTGTGCATCTCGGGTAGCTTGGCTGTCCAGTTATCGAAGGCTAATGATAATTCTATTAAAGAATTATTAATAATTAATAAAGTGGACTATTTATCAATTTGAATTATCAAAATGATAATAATTCTCGGGGCACCACCCCCGATGCCTTACTCCGGGGGAAATTTGATAACTAAACAGCAGAAAATCAGTCTCAATATGATTTGAATTATCCTGCAGAACAGCAAATCTTACTATATCTTACAGAATAACAATGAAGGCGTGATATCCGAACACTAGGCTCTCCTTAAACAAATCAATTTGTGACCAAAGCTTGCATGAAATAACAACAACCACTCGTTAAAAATCAATCAGAATTTATTTACATACGGGTATCAAAGAAGATGTGAATAGATACCCAATAAATCCTGACGGCACACTACTTAAGAATTATAAAACAATTAATTAACTAGGAAAACAACAATCAATAAAAAAAATGAAATGAAAGTTCAATGCATGGAATGGGAAAAAGAAATCAAAGCAATAATAAAAATGATGATAAAGAACACAATAATGATAACGTACAGTAATACGCATACAGTAATCTCATTAAACATAAGTTCAGCTTTACACCGTTCTAACTGACTGATCGCCCACACGCCACCTCACGTCTCCTCTGGATTCTGGATCTGGGCTGCGGGCTCTGTCGGGGTTCCAGTCCGATGCGGCCTCGTTTCTCTCGGCTCCACCATGCGGCTCGGCTCGGCTCAGTCCTGTGGAGACCCCACGGGCAGGACGATCCTGCAGGGGTTCCCCGGGGCGGGCAGCTGCTCAGCTTGCTCTCCACGTTACTCCTTTGAAAAGAGATGCAGTCTTTCTGCGTCTCACAGCCGGGCAGGTCTCTCCGATCACGGAGCCGCTTGACGCGTCTCCAGGCGTGCGAGGACAGTCCACTGGAATCAGGGCCGTCGCCGTCTTTCACCAAGGCGCGGGCTCACGGATCTGGAAGAATCTGGCTTCCGGGCTAAGGGAACTCAAGCAGAGAAAAGGTTAAGAGGAGCAGGAGGGCCGGAGCGCTGCCTCGCTCCGTGACCGCAGCGGATCTCCAGGCCAAGCTGGAGCGAGAGCATGCAGAGCATGGGCCGGCCGTGGAGCAACGCTCCGCTGGATCTTCTCTCCCCCCTCCCAGGGGGGGAGGAGGAGATGGGATCTTTGGCACGCAGCCAAAGGTCTAGCTGCTCAGGATGAGAGGGTGATCGGAAGAGAGCGAGAAAGGGAGCAGCTGCAGAGTTTTGATCCTACGCGCGCTGCGGTGACGTCATCGGTGCCTCGTTTGTGATTGGATGCGCGCCGCTTGTAGGCGCCGCCCCCCTCCCACACAAGGCATGCTGGGGGTTGTAGTTCATGGCAACGGAGGCCTGTTCAAAGAGGCACATTAAAGCTGGTTCCAGGCTGGGGGGGTTGCTGGTATTTAAGAAGCAGTACCATTTTGGAGGCCTGGTTTTCGGGCTCCGCTGTGTCCGGCTCCCCCCCAGGGGGTGTCGTAAATCCCCAGGGAGTCTGTTTCACTGGCAGAAACTTTCCTTGCTTGCTTTGATCTGTTTTGACCCCCCCTCTAGGGGTCATAAACTTGCTATCTCGGGCTAGGCAGTGGGGGTCGCAAACGGACTATCTCGGCCGAGATCACCAGGAGGCACATTGCAGCCGATTTTCAGCTGAGCCGTTTCAAAGTTGAATATACACATTCACAAAGTGTTCATACATTTTATAAGTTCACATGGGCACATGGGCGAGCACAACACTTTCTTTGTGATGATCATTGGTTTGGTAAAAACAACAAATATTGACTGTTACAGGAATCTCTCTGAAACTATGTATACGCTGTCATTCCTTAACTTGTGCAATTGGCATGGTCCACTGCAACTCTGAGCTCAAACAATCCACCAGCATCAACCTCCCAATATCTTGGATTACAGGCGTGCGCCAATGCAAACGGCAGGGACGTTTCACATTTTTCGATCTTTTGAGATGAGTTTGACACGTCCAAACGAAGCAGACTATGATAAGAAACAATCTCTGGTCCATTTAAAGGGGATCAAATGTCTATGTTCTGATAGTGTGATGGCCTGTTATATTGTGTCTCAGTCCCTCTCTCTCTGTTTTCCTCTTCGAGGTGGAGCCAGCTGATTGCTAGATCTGGAGCACCTGGGCTGGGTGCTCCTCAGGAAGAGAAAAGGCTGGGGCTTCAGTCTTTCTCCCTCTCTCTCTTTTCATCCTGGCAGCACTCCTTTTGGTTTTGTTGAGCCTTTTGCACACACAACACCCTACAGCACATTTACACACATCCACATGCATACTACTGATTTTACTGACTTTACACATCCCATTCCTTATCTTATTTGTTTACCTTAATAAATATCTTAATTTACTAGTACGTTGCGTCCTTTCCCCTTCTTTTGTCATGGCCTTTGAGCCAGGGTTGTGACAAATGGGGGCTCGTCCATAGCTGTTTGGTGAGTAACCGGCGTGACAAATGGGGGCTCGTGCCGTGTTTTTCCCGGTTATTTTGTGTCTAGGTAAGCTTTAATGAGTGAAGTGTGCGCCATTGTTTAATACCTAGTTGTGCAGTTTAGTGCTTGCAGCTTTAGGTTTGATAAAGTTGTAGCAGCTTGTTAAGGGCCTGTTTTGGGCTGCAGTTTGGTTTGGCACAGGTGTGCGTAATTAGTTTGGAGTGCGTGCCCACAGTTTTGTTAGTGCAGGTGGCTGCACGGTTGTTTGTTTGTTTAAGGGAAAGGACTTTAAGTTTGGAGTGCTTTTGCAGGGTAAGTAACTAAGTTTGTTTGTGGCTTTGCACGAAGTTTTGGGTTACTTACCTGTTTCTTTTGAGGGAGCTTTTTGGCTTGTCTGTCCTGTTTGCGCTATTTTCAGCTGGACCGACAGGGTGGCTGTGCGTAGTTGTCTGTGAATTGGTGCGGAGTTTTTCTTATTTTAGTTTGAGTTGGAGATTGCCGGTAGTCCTGTTATCGGTTTTGTTTGGTTATGGGTTTACCTTGGTTTTTCTTATTTAGTGGGGAAAGTACGTGGTCCGACAGCCCATTGCGTGGCTGGCCCTGTGCTGACCCTTCTTTTGTTCTTTTTGGCTGGGATCTCCATCTCCTTTTGTTTCATTATTTTTGGGTTAACCTTTTCACTTTGTTTTGGAAAAAATAGCGGGGAACTCCAAGCCGAGCGGAGGATTATTCCTCTTTGGTGCACACAGTTGCTTGTCGGGTCCGGTTGTGTGCGTAAAGTTTGTTCTTGTTGTTCGGTCTGAGTATTTATCATGTCTGTGGTGGACGCATTTATTGCCAATCCGTCTCAGGAGGCTTTGGATGCGCTTTCAAAGGAGCAGTTGCTCGCGGTTGCAGATCATTTTTCAGTGGAGGTTGTGGGAGACAGGCGTCTCAAGGATAATATTAAAACTGCTATAAAATCTAAGTTGGTGTCGCTTGAGCTCATGTCAGGCGAGGAAGAAGTGGTTTTTGATTCAGATTTTGGTGAGGCCACTGCTTCTGTTGCACCTACGGTGGCTGTGCCTGCACACGGGTTAACTTTTGAGCAGCAGAGGGAGATTTTGTTGTTACAACTTAGAAAACATGAATTGGAAAATATAACGCATGAATTGGAAAGTAAAACACATGAATTGGAAAGTAAAACACGGATTGAAATAGCGAGATTTCGCCATGAGTCAGAGATGGCACAGTTGGAGTTGCAGAAGCATGTGTCTGTTAAGGGCGAGCAGGGGTCTAAGTCTTCTGTGGATCGCTTTGATATAAACAATTTGCGTTGGCTGCCGCAGTTTAATGCAAGGGATCCAGATACTTTTTTTCTACTGTTTGAGCGTGTGTCCAAGGCTAGAAATTGGTCTGATGCAGACTGCGCCCTGATGTTACAGTGTGTCCTCTCAGGGAAAGCGCAGGAGGCTTATTCGTCTTTGAGCCTTGAGGACAGCTCTAGTTACGTTAAGATAAAAGCGGCGGTGCTTAAAGTATACGAACTCGTGCCGGAGGCATATCGCCAGCGATTTCGGTCCTGGGAGAGGAAAAATGGTCAGACCTATGTGGAGTTCACTAGGGACCTGTCCACTCACTTTAAGCGGTGGTTAGCTGCGCTTGACGTCACTGAGTTTAACAGTTTGTGTGATCTGATGATTCTGGAGCAGTTGAAAAATTCTTTGCCAGAACGCATAGCCACGTACATCATAGAGCAGAAAGTCACTACTGCTGCTGATGCTGCTGTATCAGCGGATGAGTATATGCTGCTTCATAAAAGCAGTTTCAGGGAGCGCCCTGTTGCTCGTGATGTTGGGGGGCGTGGAACTGGGGCTGATGACACGTTTGAGAGGCAGCGTTCAAAGAAAGCTGGTTTTGGGAGGTTTGACTCCAAGGCAGGTGGCAGTTTTGACAGTGGCAATGTTTGTAACTATTGCCATGAGAAAGGGCACTGGAAGGCGGATTGTCCTGTGTTAAAATCTAAAGCTGGGGGAAGGAGATCTGGTGTTAGGCCTGCTGCCTTTGCTGCACCTGTTAAGAGTTGCTGTGTGTCGGAGGTGTTTGTTCCTCACTCCTGTGAACCAGATGTGTTGGCAGCTTATGCTCATTTCGTTCGTGATGGTTTTGTGTCACTTGTAGGGAGTGATGTGAAGGTCCCCATTAAAATTCTGAGGGATACTGGGGCGTATGATTCCTACATTGTTGACTCCGTTTTACCTTTGTCTGAAGAGTCTGACACTGGTGACCGTGTTCTCAGTCGGGGGATGGGGTTAAAAATTCTCCCTGTTCCGTTGCATAAAATGTTCCTTGAATGTGAGCTGGTTAAAGGCGAGGTGGCTGTTGGGGTGCGGCCGGCGTTGCCTATTGATGGTGTGCATTTGATTTTGGGCAACGGCCTTGCTGGTAGACGGGTTTGGTCTGATACTCCGTCCACACCTCTCGCCGACCCGCCTCCATCGCCTGTAGTTACATCTTGTCAGTCTGAGTTTGTGTCTGAGGAGAGCTCCGGTGTGTTGCCAGACGTTTCGTCATCATGCGTAATTACGCGAGCTATGAGCAACGCTGATCCGGTAGGGCCTGACAGTAACAGTGATGTAGCTCTAGAGGTTCCTTTGTTATCTGAACTGCCTTTATCCTTGTCACACGGGGAAGTTGTACAGGAGCAGCGTAATGATTTGTCATTGAAAGAGGTGTTTGAGCGTGCCTTGTCTGCTTCGGAAATATCTAGTGCTGCACATGGTTACTTGGTGCATAATGACGTGCTTTTCAGGAAGTGGGTCCCTGTTGTTAATGAGTGTGTGAAGGGTGACGTTTTCCAGTTGGTAGTGCCAGTGAAGTTCCGTCCTCTTGTCTTGAAGGTGGCACATGATGAGTGTGGACACTTTGGTGTGTGCAAAACGTATTTGAACATTTTGAAACACTTCTTTTGGCCGCGCGTTAAGCATGATGTGTCCGCGTACATTAAAACCTGCCATGTTTGTCAGCTAACTGGAAAGCCTAATCAGAGTCTCAAGCCGGCGCCGCTGCAACCTATCCCGGTTGCGAGTGAGCCTTTTACGCACCTCATTGTGGACTGTGTGGGTCCGTTGCCGCCGTCCACGTCTGGCTGTAAATATCTGCTGACGGTGATGTGTCAGAGCACCCGCTATCCGGCGGCATATCCTTTGAGGTCGATTACAACTAAGGCTGTGGTTAAGGCATTGTCGCAGTTTTTTCAGTGTTTGGTATCCCCAAAGTGGTTCAGAGTGACCAGGGGTCAAACTTTTCGTCTAACTTGTTTGGGCAAGTGTTGAGGCTGCTGCGTATTAGACAGAACCAATCGACAGCTTATCATGCGCAGAGCCAGGGGGCCCTCGAGCGGTTCCATCAGACGCTTAAGTCTCTCCTACGTGCCTATTGCACGGAGATGGATAGAGACTGGGAAGAGGGGCTCCCGTGGCTCATGTTGGCTGCGCGAGAGGCAGTGCAAGAAAGCACAGGATTTAGCCCAAATGAGTTGGTCTTTGGACATGTTGTGCGGGGTCCGTTAGCAGTGCTGAAGGGGGACTGCGTTGATACTGACCCGCCTAGCAGTTTGTTGGAATATGTAAACGGGTTCCGTCATCGATTGTTTGTTGCTGGTTGTATGGCACGGGAAAAATTGTCTGTGTCCCAAGAAAAAATGAAAAAGTTGTATGACCGTCGTTTCGTGCGTCATGACTACAGTCCAGGCGACCAGGTTCTGGCACTTTTGCCTATCGTTGGTTCGCCTTTCCAAGCAAAATATACAGGTCCATACAGTGTGGTTGAAAAGGTCTCTGATTTGAACTATATTATAGCAACACCCGGTCGGCGGAAAGCTAAACGTCTTTGTCATATAAATCTTTTGAAGCCGTATTACACCCGTGCTGAGCCGAGTTTGAGTCAGGAGCTGAGTGACGGGGTGCGCCCGGCTCTTGCTGTGGCTTCGCTGGCGGATGAATGTGACGGTGTGCCAGAGCCGGATGAAAGCTTGCTGTGCGGGCGGTTAAGAAATTCGGACTCGCTTGATAATTTGGACCAGTTGTTGGGTCACCTGTCCGCGTCGCAGCGCAGTGAACTGACATGTTTGGTGCGTAAGTATCCCTGTTTGTTCAGTGACATTCCCACGCAGACCGACTGGATTGAGCATGAGGTGGATGTTGGAGATGCTCGGCCCATTAAACAACAGTTTTACCGGGTGGCGCCGGGTAAACGTGAGCATTTAGATGGGGAGGTTGAGTATATGCTCCAAAATAATATAGCTGCTCCGTCGTCATCTAGTTGGTCTTCGCCTTGTATTTTGGTGCCGAAGCATGATGGCACACCTCGATTTTGTACAGACTTCCGCAAAGTAAATGCTGTTACAAAGTCTGATTCATTTCCATTACCACGAATAGACGATTGTATTGACCAGGTAGGCTCGGCCAAATTTGTCAGCAAGTTCGATCTGCTTAAGGGTTATTGGCAGGTGCCTCTGTCTGAGCGTGCGCAAGAGGTCTGTGCATTCATCACTCCGTCTGGCCTGTACAGTTATAAGGTTATGCCTTTTGGGCTTAAGAATGCCCCTGCGACGTTCCAACGACTAATGAACCGGATAGTGTCGGGTTTGCAGGGTTGCTCAGTCTATCTCGATGATCTGGTTGTTTATAGCGATACGTGGCACTCGCATCTTCAGCGTATTCGGGCGCTGTTTGACCGGTTGGCTGAAGCGCGCCTTACTGTCAACCTTGCCAAGTGCGTCTTTGCGCGAGCTACAGTGACGTACCTCGGCCGGGTGGTGGGACAGGGCTGTGTGGCTCCAGGCCAAGGTCGTGGCTGTGGCCAAGTATCCACAACCCACTACGAAAAAAGAACTGCAAAGGTTCCTGGGTTTAGTGGGTTATTATAGGTGTTTTTGCAAAAACTTCTCCACTGTTGTGTTCCCATTGACTGAATTGTTAAAGGCCAAGGCTAAATTTGTCTGGTCAGCTGAATGCCAGCAAGCTTTTGATAGTGTAAAATCTTTATTGTGTTCTTCTCCTGTATTAGCAGCTCCATGTTTTGACCAGGTATTTATGCTCCAAGTGGACGCCAGCCAGGTGGGAGCAGGTGCCGTCCTGCTGCAGGGGGGAAACCAGGGTGTGGTGAGACCAGTCAGCTTCTTCTCTAGGAAGTTTAATAGTTATCAGTCAAACTATTCTGTAATAGAGAAGGAAGCGTTGGCACTTGTTTGGGCCTTACAACATTTTGAAGTTTATGTTGGAGGAGCTCGAGCACCCCTGGTGGTTTTCACTGACCACAACCCTCTGACATTTCTTCGGTCTCTTAGATGTCCCAATCAGAGGCTTGTAAGATGGTCTCTATTTTTGCAGGCCTATGACCTGGACATTAGACATATAAAAGGAACAGACAATGTTATTGCAGATGCATTATCACGTGCACCTTTGTGTTAGTTTGTCCTTGTGTTATTCAAGTCAAATAACTGTCTGTTCTGCCTGTTAAACTGCTCTGTGCTCTCATCCTCTTAATCTGCTTCTCAGGTACCAGGGTTGCTGAGATGGGGCACAGTGGTGGGCTGCAGGCAGGATGACGGTGATAGGCTTGTGTTTTGTCATTAGTGTGATTTGTTCTTTGGTTGTGGGTGAAGGCCAATGGTTCCATGGGAAACATTGACTTTATGGGGGGGGGTGTGATGGCCTGTTATATTGTGTCTCAGTCCCTCTCTCTCTGTTTTCCTCTTCGAGGTGGAGCCAGCTGATTGCTAGATCTGGAGCACCTGGGCTGGGTGCTCCTCAGGAAGAGAAAAGGCTGGGGCTTCAGTCTTTCTCCCTCTCTCTCTTTTCATCCTGGCAGCACTCCTTTTGGTTTTGTTGAGCCTTTTGCACACACAACACCCTACAGCACATTTACACACATCCACATGCATACTACTGATTTTACTGACTTTACACATCCCATTCCTTATCTTATTTGTTTACCTTAATAAATATCTTAATTTACTAGTACGTTGCGTCCTTTCCCCTTCTTTTGTCATGGCCTTTGAGCCAGGGTTGTGACAATAGCAGTCTGAGATTCAAGATGGGAATCCTTTTGAGTTAATGCACAAACCTATGAGTGGATGGAGACTTGAGATCACCTTTGTTGTGAATTGACATGAAAACGGGAAAAAATACAGGGAAATTAACTGGAAAAAAAGTAGCTTTTTTCAGTCCGAAAGTGGTAGTGTGGCCGAGAGGTCTAAGGCGCTGGATTTAGGCTCCAGTCTCGGAAGAGGCGTGGGTTCAAATCCCACCACTGCCATTAATGTTTCAAACATATGTTGAAGACTATGTGTTATATCAAATACTGAATTTTCTTTGTGATCATTGTTTTGGTAAAAACAACAAATATTGACTGTTAAGGGGAATCTTTCTGAAACTATGTATACGCTGTCATTCCTTAACTTGTGCGATCGGTATGGTCCACTGCAACTCTGAGCTCAAACAATCCACCAGCATCAACCTCCCAAGATCTTGGATTACAGTCAAAACCTCAAACAATCCACCACCATCAACCTCCCAATATCTTGGATTACAGACGTGCGCCAATGCACACGGCAGGGACGTTTCACATTTTTCGGTCTTTTGAGATGAGTTTGACACGTCCAAATGAAGCAGACTATGATAAGAAACAATCTCTGGTCCATTTAAAGTGGATCAAATGTCTATGTTCTGATAGCAGTCTGAGATTCAAGATGGGAACCATTTTGAGTTAATGCACAAACCTATGAGTGGATGGAGACTTGAGATCATCTTTGTTGTGAATTGACATGAAAATGGGAAAAAATACAGGGAAATTAACTGGAAAAAAAGCAGCTCTTTTCCATCCATAAGTGGTAGTGTGGCCGAGAGTTCTAAGGTGCTGGATTTAGGCTCCAGTCTCGGAAGAGGCGTGGGTTCAAATCCCACCACTGCCATCAAGGCTTCAAAGATATGTTGAAGACTGTGTGTTACATCAAATACTACACTTTCTTTGTGATGATCAGTGTTTTGGTAAAAACAACAAATATTGACTCTTACAGGAATCTTTCTGAAACTATGTATACGCAGTCATTCCTTAACTTGTGCGGTCGGCATGGTCCACTGCAGCTCTGAGCTCAAACAATCCATCAGCCTCAACCTCCCAATATCTTGGATTACAGGCGTGTGCCAATGCACACGGCAGGGACGTTTCACATTTTTCGGTCTTTTGAGATGAGTTTGACACGTCCAAACGAAGCAGACTATGATAAGAAACAATCTCTGGTCCATTTAAAGGGGATCAAATGTCTTTGTTCTGATAGCAGTCTGAGATTCAAGATGGGAACCATTTTGAGTTAATGCACAAACCTATGAGTGGATGGAGACTTGAGATCATGTTTGTTGTGAATTGACATGAAAACGGGAAAAAAACAGGGAAATTAACTGGAAAAAAAGCAGCTTTTTTCCGTCCATAAGTGGTAGTGTGGCCGAGCGGTCTAAGGCGCTGGATTAAGGCTCCAGTCTCGGAAGAGGCGTTGGTTCAAATCCCACCACTGCCATCAAGGCTTCAACGATATGTTGAAGACTATGTGTTACATCAAATACTGAACTTTCTTTGTGATGATCATTGGTTTGGTAAAAACAACAAATATTGGCAGGGTTTCCCAGATCAGTTAAGTAGTTCTTAACAGCGAAAGACTTCTTTCAAACCTTCTTAAGGAGCCTGTGAAAGAAAATCGCGTTTCCCAGAGTCGCTCTTAGCTTAAGTATCTCTTTCATTAAGAAGGAAATGAAAGATGCTGCTGACCCAGTCTTTACAACCATCTTAGTGAACAAAGACTCACAGATCCAGCCGCGTCAGGCAAAACAATATTACACCAAGCAATGAGATATTAAAACAATGCACCCCGCACAAGTTTTGATCTATTTTATACTTTAGATTTATATTGTTTAGCATTTATTGGTGACAGCAAAGGGGGGAAAAAAAGAAAAATAAGGAATAACAAGTGTGTTCCTGTATATGCTTTATGCATTACGCACAAATAAAACGATCATCATGAATATCATTTATTTGATGATTTGGCTGCTATACATCATGTTCTCGCTGCAAATCAACCGCGTCACCGTGCGCGAAGCAGAACTGTTTTTATGAACGCATTCGTGCGTCAGCACTTCAATCCCCTGGACGTGCTGTCGGACCGCGCTGTCCAGGCAGCCGGGACACCGATCCTCCTGCGCCGCGCCCGAGCGCATCTATGTGATGACAGGGAAGCAGCAGCTGATCAACGGGATCCTTTGATGAATCGTTCATTACAGTCTCAAATATAATCAATGGTGTCGGTTTATATTAAAGAATCTTTTTGCCCAGAAGAAAAAAGAGCGAAGACAACGACCCATAACTATTTTCTTCTCTTGAAAAAACCCACCTGCGGGATGCAGCAGCATCAGAAGAGCAGGAATACGTGCGTGGCGGGGATGATCTCTGCAATCTGAAGCCCTCTATAATTGTAAAAAGAATTTCACTTATCACGGGTTTTTTTTGGAACATAGCCCCTGCGAAAAACCAGGGATTGCTGTAATTCCACGTTGCGATTTGCGAAACTCGCCTTCTCTTGGCTCATGTTTTTGAACGCACACACCCGCCCACCACGTTTCCTCCCGGTTTCTGCGTGTGGGGAAAAAAAGCCTCACTGTAGCCAGAAATAACGGAGTAACGCACCGTTTGGATGAAAAAGGGTCATTGAATTATATTTATCATCTTAATTTTTCATTATAACGCACAGGCAGCAGGGAATTAGTGCGTTAGGTAGCAGTGCTGCGTGTGAAAATGCGCTGATAGTGATCGGTGATCGATTTGCCTGGCATCGATTGATTTGGTTTCAGAACCGGACAGCTGCTCCAAAGAGCTTCTGAAAGAGCGAAACTAAAGAACGGTGTTAAGAAGTCATCTGGGAAACACCCATATCTTAGGGTTCTCTCTTAGTTCAAACCTTCTTTGAACCTCTCTTAAATCCTTAAGAGAGGTTGGATCTGGGAAACCCGGCCATTGACTGTTACAGGAATCTTTCAAATATTGACTGTTACAGGAATCTTTCTGAAACTATGTATACGCTGTCATTCCTTAACTTGTGCGATCGGCATGGTCCACTGCAACTCTGAGCTCAAACAATCCACCAGCATCAACCTCCCAATATCTTGGATTACAGGCGTGCGCCAATGCAAACAGCAGGGACGTTTCACATTTTTCGGTCTTTTGAGATGAGTTTGACACGTCCAAACGAAGCAGACTATGATAAGAAACAATCTCTGGTCCATTTAAAGGGGATCAAATGTCTATGTTCTGATAGCAGTCTGAGATTCAAGATGGGGATCCTTTTGAGTTAATGCACAAACCTATGAGTGGATGGAGACTTGAGATCACCTTTGTTGTGAATTGACATGAAAACGGGAAAAAATACAGGGAAATTAACTGGAAAAAAAGTAGCTTTTTTCAGTCCGAAAGTGGTAGTGTGGCCGAGAGGTCTAAGGCGCTGGATTTAGGCTCCAGTCTCGGAAGAGGCGTGGGTTCAAATCCCACCACTGCCATTAATCTTTCAAACATATGTTGAAGACTATGTGTTATATCAAATACTGAATTTTCTTTGTGATGATCATTGTTTTGGTAAAAACAACTAATATTGACTGTTACAGGAATCTTTCTGAAACTATGTATACGCTGTCATTCCTTAACTTGTGCGATCGGTATGGTCCACTGCAACTCTGAGCTCAAACAATCCACCAGCATCAACCTCCCAAGATCTTGGATTACAGGCGTGCGCCAATGCACACGGCAGGGACGTTTCACATTTTTCGGTCTTTTGAGATGAGTTTGACACGTCCAAACGAAGCAGACTATGATAAGAAACAATCTCTGGTCCATTTAAAGGGGATCAAATGTCTATGTTCTGATAGCAGTCTGAGATTCAAGATGGGAACCATTTTGAGTTAATGCACAAACCTATGAGTGGATGGAGACTTGAGATCATCTTTGTTGTGAATTGACATGAAAATGGGAAAAAATACAGGGAAATTAACTCGAAAAAAAGCTGCTTTTTTCCGTCCATAAGTGGTAGTGTGGCCGAGCGGTCTAAGGCGCTGGATTAAGGCTCCAGTCTCGGAAGAGGCGTGGGTTCAAATCCCACCACTGCCATCAAGGCTTCAAAGATATGTTGATGACTATGTGTTACATCAAATACTACACTTTCTTTGTGATGATCATTGTTTTGGTAAAAACAACAAATATTGACTGTTACAGGAATCTTTCTGAAACTATGTATACGCTGTCATTCCTTAACTTGTGCGATCGGTATGGTCCACTGCAACTCTGAGCTCAAACAATCCACCAGCATCAACCTCCCAAGATCTTGGATTACAGGCGTGCGCCAATGCACACGGCAGGGACGTTTCACATTTTTCGGTCTTTTGAGATGAGTTTGACACGTCCAAACGAAGCAGACTATGATAAGAAACAATCTCTGGTCCATTTAAAGGGGATCAAATGTCTATGTTCTGATAGCAGTCTGAGATTCAAGATGGGAACCATTTTGAGTTAATGCACAAACCTATGAGTGGATGGAGACTTGAGATCATCTTTGTTGTGAATTGACATGAAAATGGGAAAAAATACAGGGAAATTAACTGGAAAAAAAGCAGCTCTTTTCCATCCATAAGTGGTAGTGTGGCCGAGAGTTCTAAGGTGCTGGATTTAGGCTCCAGTCTCGGAAGAGGCGTGGGTTCAAATCCCACCACTGCCATCAAGGCTTCAAAGATATGTTGAAGACTGTGTGTTACATCAAATACTACACTTTCTTTGTGATGATCATTGTTTTGGTAAAAACAACAAATATTGACTCTTACAGGAATCTTTCTGAAACTATGTATACGCAGTCATTCCTTAACTTGTGCGGTCGGCATGGTCCACTGCAGCTCTGAGCTCAAACAATCCATCAGCCTCAACCTCCCAATATCTTGGATTACAGGCGTGTGCCAATGCACACGGCAGGGACTTTTCACATTTTTCGGTCTTTTGAGATGAGTTTGACACGTCCAAACGAAGCAGACTATGATAATAAACAATCTCTGGTCCATTTAAAGGGGATCAAATGTCTTTGTTCTGATAGCAGTCTGAGATTCAAGATGGGAACCATTTTGAGTTAATGCACAAACCTATGAGTGGATGGAGACTTGAGATCATGTTTGTTGTGAATTGACATGAAAACGGGAAAAAAAACAGGGAAATTAACTGGAAAAAAAGCAGCTTTTTTCCGTCGATAAGTGGTAGTGTGGCCGAGCGGTCTAAGGCGCTGGATTAAGGCTCCAGTCTCGGAAGAGGCGTGGGTTCAAATCCCACCACTGCCATCAAGGCTTCAAAGATATGTTGATGACTATGTGTTACATAAAATACTACGCTTTCATTGTGATGATCATTGTTTTGGTAAAAACAACAAATATTGACTGTTACAGGAATCTTTCAAATATTGACTGTTACAGGAATCTTTCTGAAACTATGTATACGCTGTCATTCCTTAACTTGTTCGATCGGCATGGTCCACTGCAGCTCTGAGCTCAAACAATCCACCAGCATCAACCTCCCAATATCTTGGATTACACGCGTGCGCCTATGCAAACGGCAGGGACGTTTCACATTTTTCGGTCTTTTGAGATGAGTTTGACACGTCCAAACGAAGCAGACTATGATAAGAAACAATCTCTGGTCCATTTAAAGGGGATCAAATGTCTATGTTCTGATAGCAGTCTGAGATTCAAGATGGGAATCCTTTTGAGTTAATGCACAAACCTATGAGTGGATGGAGACTTGAGATCACCTTTGTTGTGAATTGACAAAAAACGGGAAAAAATACAGGGAAATTAACTGGAAAGAAAGTAGCTTTTTTCAGTCCGAAAGTGGTAGTGTGGCCGAGAGGTCTAAGGCGCTGGATTTAGGCTCCAGGTCTCGGAAGAGGCCTGGGTTCAAATCCCACCACTGCCATTAAGGCTTCAAACATATGTTGAAGACTATGTGTTATATCAAATACTGAATTTTCTTTGTGATGATCATTGTTTTGGTAAAAACAACAAATATTGACTGTTACAGGAATCTTTCTGAAACTATGTATACGCAGTCATTCCTTAACTTGTGCGATCGGCATGGTCCACTGCAGGTCTGAGCTCCAACAATCCACCACCATCAACCTCCCAATACCTTTGATTACAGGCGTGCGCCAATGCACACGTCAGGGAAGTTTCACATTTTTCGGTCTTTTGAGATGAGCTTGACACGTCCAAACGAAGCAGACAATGATAAGAAACAATCTCTGGTCCATTTAAAGTGGATCCAATGTCTTTGTTCTGATAGCAGTCTGAGATTCAAGATGGGAACCATTTTGAGTTAATGCACAAACCTATGAGTGGATGGAGACTTGAGATCATGTTTGTTGTGAATTGACATGAAAACAGGAAAAAAAACAGGGAAATTAACTGGAAAAAAAGCAGCTTTTTTCCGTCCATAAGTGGTAGTGTGGCCGAGCGGTCTAAGGCGCTGGATTAAGGCTCCAGTCTCGGAAGAGGCGTGGGTTCAAATCCCACCACTGCCATCAAGGCTTCAAAGATATGTTGATGACTATGTGTTACATAAAATACTACGCTTTCTTTGTGATGATCATTGTTTTGGTAAAAACAACAAATATTGACTGTTACAGGAATCTTTCAAATATTGACTGTTACAGGAATCTTTCTGAAACTATGTATACGCTGTCATTCCTTAACTTGTGCGATCGGCATGGTCCACTGCAACTCTGAGCTCAAACAATCCACCAGCATCAACCTCCCAATATCTTGGATTACAGGCGTGCGCCAATGCACACGGCAGGGACGTTTCACATTTTTCGGTCTTTTGAGATGAGTTTGACACGTCCAAACGAAGCAGACTATGATAAGAAACAATCTCTGGTCCATTTAAAGGGGATCAAATGTCTATGTTCTGATAGCAGTCTGAGATTCAAGATGGGAACCATTTTGAGTTAATGCACAAACCTATGAGTGGATGGAGACTTGAGATCATGTTTGTTGTGAATTGACATGAAAACGGGAAAAAATACAGGGAAATTAACTGGAAAAAAAGCAGCTTTTTTCCATCCATAAGTGGTAGTGTGGCCGAGCGGTCTAAGGCGCTGGATTAAGGCTCCAGTCTCGGAAGAGGCGTGGGTTCAAATCCCACCACTGCCATCAAGGCTTCAAAGATGTGTTGATGACTATGTGTTACATAAAATACTACGCTTTCTTTGTGATGATCATTGTTTTGGTAAAAACAACAAATATTGACTGTTACAGGAATCTTTCAAATATTGACTGTTACAGGAATCTTTCTGAAACTATGTATACGCTGTCATTCCTTAACTTGTTCGATCGGCATGGTCCACTGCAGCTCTGAGCTCAAACAATCCACCAGCATCAACCTCCCAATATCTTGGATTACAGGCGTGCGCCTATGCAAACGGCAGGGACGTTTCACATTTTTCGGTCTTTTGAGATGAGTTTGACACGTCCAAACGAAGCAGACTATGATAAGAAACAATCTCTGGTCCATTTAAAGGGGATCAAATGTCTATGTTCTGATAGCAGTCTGAGATTCAAGATGGGAATCCTTTTGAGTTAATGCACAAACCTATGAGTGGATGGAGACTTGAGATCACCTTTGTTGTGAATTGACATGAAAACGGGAAAAAATACAGGGAAATTAACTGGAAAGAAAGTAGCTTTTTTCAGTCTGAAAGTGGTAGTGTGGCCGAGAGGTCTAAGGTGCTGGATTTAGGCTCCAGGCTCGGAAGAGGCGTGGGTTCAAATCCCACCACTGCCATTAAGGCTTCAAGCATATGTTGAAGACTATGTGTTATATCAAATACTGAATTTTCTTTGTGATGATCATTGTTTTGGTAAAAACAACAAATATTGACTGTTACAGGAATCTTTTGAAACTATGTATACGCAGTCATTCCTTAACTTGTGCGATCGGCATGGTCCACTGCAGGTCTGAGCTCCAACAATCCACCACCATCAACCTCCCAATACCTTTGATTACAGGCGTGCGCCAATGCACACGTCAGGGAAGTTTCACATTTTTCGGTCTTTTGAGATGAGCTTGACACGTCCAAACGAAGCAGACTATGATAAGAAACAATCTCTGGTCCATTTAAAGTGGATCCAATGTCTTTGTTCTGATAGCAGTCTGAGATTCAAGATGGGAACCATTTTGAGTTAATGCACAAACCTATGAGTTGATGGAGACTTGAGATCATCTTTGTTGTGAATTGACATGAAAATGGGAAAAAGTACAGGGAAATTAACTGGAAAAAAAAGTAGCTTTTTTCCATCCATAAGTGGTAGTGTGGCCGAGCGGTCTAAGGCGCTGGATTAAGGCTCCAGTCTCGGAAGAGGCGTGGGTTCAAATCCCACCACTGCCATCAAGGCTTCAACGATATGTTGAAGACTATGTGTTACATCAAATACTGAACTTTCTTTGTGATGATCATTGGTTTGGTAAAAACAACAAATATTGGCAGGGTTTCCCAGATCAGTTAAGTAGTTCTTAACAGCGAAAGACTTCTTTCAAACCTTCTTAAGGAGCCTGTGAAAGAAAATCGCGTTTCCCATAGTCGCTCTTAGCTTAAGTATCTCTTTCATTAAGAAGGAAATGAAAGATGCTGCTGACCCAGTCTTTACAACCATCTTAGTGAACAAAGACTCACAGATCCAGCCGCGTCAGGCAAAACAATATTACACCAAGCAATGAGATATTAAAACAATGCACCCCGCACATGTTTTGATCTATTTTATACTTTAGATTTATATTGTTTAGCATTTATTGGTGACAGCAAAGGGGGAAAAAAAAGAAAAATAAGGAATAACAAGTGTGTTCCTGTATATGCTTTATGCATTACGCACAAATAAAACGATCATCATGAATATCATTTATTTGATGATTTGGCTGCTATACATCATGTTCTCGCTGCAAATCAACCGCGTCACCGTGCGCGAAGCAGAACTGTTTTTATGAACGCATTCGTGCGTCAGCACTTCAATCCCCTGGACGTGCTGTCGGACCGCGCTGTCCAGGCAGCCGGGACACCGATCCTCCTGCGCCGCGCCCGAGCGCATCTATGTGATGACAGGGAAGCAGCAGCTGATCAACGGGATCCTTTGATGAATCGTTCATTACAGTCTCAAATATAATCAATGGTGTCGGTTTATATTAAAGAATCTTTTTGCCCAGAAGAAAAAATAGCGAAGACAACGACCCATAACTATTTTCTTCTCTTGAAAAAACCCACCTGCGGGATGCAGCAGCATCAGAAGAGCAGGAATACGTGCGTGGCGGGGATGATCTCTGCAATCTGAAGCCCTCTATAATTGTAAAAAGAATTTCACTTATCACGGGTTCTTTTTGGAACATAGCCCCTGCGAAAAACCAGGGATTGCTGTAATTCCACGTTGCGATTTGCGAAACTCGCCTTCTCTTGGCTCATGTTTTTGAACGCACACACCCGCCCACCACGTTTCCTCCCGGTTTCTGCGTGTGGGGAAAAAAAGCCTCACTGTAGCCAGAAATAACGGAGTAACGCACCGTTTGGATGAAAAAGGGTCATTGAATTATATTTATCATCTTAATTTTTCATTATAACGCACAGGCAGCAGGGAATTAGTGCGTTAAGTAGCAGTGCTGCGTGTGAAAATGCGCTGATAGTGATCGGTGATCGATTTGCCTGGCATCGATTGATTTGGTTTCAGAACCGGACAGCTGCTCCAAAGAGCTTCTGAAAGAGCGAAACTAAAGAACGGTGTTAAGAAGTCATCTGGGAAACACCCATATCTTAGGGTTCTCTCTTAGTTCAAACCTTCTTTGAACCTCTCTTAAATCCTTAAGAGAGGTTGGATCTGGGAAACCCGGCCATTGACTGTTACAGGAATCTTTCAAATATTGACTGTTACAGGAATCTTTCTGAAACTATGTATACGCTGTCATTCCTTAACTTGTGCGATCGGCATGGTCCACTGCAACTCTGAGCTCAAACAATCCACCAGCATCAACCTCCCAATATCTTGGATTACAGGCGTGCGCCAATGCAAACAGCAGGGACGTTTCACATTTTTCGGTCTTTTGAGATGAGTTTGACACGTCCAAACGAAGCAGACTATGATAAGAAACAATCTCTGGTCCATTTAAAGGGGATCAAATGTCTATGTTCTGATAGCAGTCTGAGATTCAAGATGGGGATCCTTTTGAGTTAATGCACAAACCTATGAGTGGATGGAGACTTGAGATCACCTTTGTTGTGAATTGACATGAAAACGGGAAAAAATACAGGGAAATTAACTGGAAAAAAAGTAGCTTTTTTCAGTCCGAAAGTGGTAGTGTGGCCGAGAGGTCTAAGGCGCTGGATTTAGGCTCCAGTCTCGGAAGAGGCGTGGGTTCAAATCCCACCACTGCCATTAATCTTTCAAACATATGTTGAAGACTATGTGTTATATCAAATACTGAATTTTCTTTGTGATGATCATTGTTTTGGTAAAAACAACAAATATTGACTGTTACAGGAATCTTTCTGAAACTATGTATACGCTGTCATTCCTTAACTTGTGCGATCGGTATGGTCCACTGCAACTCTGAGCTCAAACAATCCACCAGCATCAACCTCCCAAGATCTTGGATTACAGGCGTGCGCCAATGCACACGGCAGGGACGTTTCACATTTTTCGGTCTTTTGAGATGAGTTTGACACGTCCAAACGAAGCAGACTATGATAAGAAACAATCTCTGGTCCATTTAAAGGGGATCAAATGTCTATGTTCTGATAGCAGTCTGAGATTCAAGATGGGAACCATTTTGAGTTAATGCACAAACCTATGAGTGGATGGAGACTTGAGATCATCTTTGTTGTGAATTGACATGAAAATGGGAAAAATACAGGAAAATTAACTCGAAAAAAAGATGCTTTTTTCCATCCATAAGTGGTAGTGTGGCCGAGCGGTCTAAGGCGCTGGATTAAGGCTCCAGTCTCGGAAGAGGCGTGGGTTCAAATCCCACCACTGCCATCAAGGCTTCAAAGATATGTTGATGACTATGTGTTACATCAAATACTACACTTTCTTTGTGATGATCATTGTTTTGGTAAAAACAACAAATATTGACTGTTACAGGAATCTTTCTGAAACTATGTATACGCTGTCATTCCTTAACTTGTGCGATCGGTATGGTCCACTGCAACTCTGAGCTCAAACAATCCACCAGCATCAACCTCCCAAGATCTTGGATTACAGGCGTGCGCCAATGCACACGGCAGGGACGTTTCACATTTTTCGGTCTTTTGAGATGAGTTTGACACGTCCAAACGAAGCAGACTATGATAAGAAACAATCTCTGGTCCATTTAAAGGGGATCAAATGTCTATGTTCTGATAGCAGTCTGAGATTCAAGATGGGAACCATTTTGAGTTAATGCACAAACCTATGAGTGGATGGAGACTTGAGATCATCTTTGTTGTGAATTGACATGAAAATGGGAAAAAATACAGGGAAATTAACTGGAAAAAAAGCAGCTCTTTTCCATCCATAAGTGGTAGTGTGGCCGAGAGTTCTAAGGTGCTGGATTTAGGCTCCAGTCTCGGAAGAGGCGTGGGTTCAAATCCCACCACTGCCATCAAGGCTTCAAAGATATGTTGAAGACTGTGTGTTACATCAAATACTGAACTTTCTTTGTGATGATCTTTGTTTTGGTAAAAACAACAAATATTGACTCTTACAGGAATCTTTCTGAAACTATGTATACGCAGTCATTCCTTAACTTGTGCGGTCGGCATGGTCCACTGCAGCTCTGAGCTCAAACAATCCATCAGCCTCAACCTCCCAATATCTTGGATTACAGGCGTGTGCCAATGCACACGGCAGGGACTTTTCACATTTTTCGGTCTTTTGAGATGAGTTTGACACGTCCAAACGAAGCAGACTATGATAATAAACAATCTCTGGTCCATTTAAAGGGGATCAAATGTCTTTGTTCTGATAGCAGTCTGAGATTCAAGATGGGAACCATTTTGAGTTAATGCACAAACCTATGAGTGGATGGAGACTTGAGATCATGTTTGTTGTGAATTGACATGAAAACGGGAAAAAAAACAGGGAAATTAACTGGAAAAAAAGCAGCTTTTTTCCGTCCATAAGTGGTAGTGTGGCCGAGCGGTCTAAGGCGCTGGATTAAGGCTCCAGTCTCGGAAGAGGCGTGGGTTCAAATCCCACCACTGCCATCAAGGCTTCAAAGATATGTTGATGACTATGTGTTACATAAAATACTACGCTTTCTTTGTGATGATCATTGTTTTGGTAAAAACAACAAATATTGACTGTTACAGGAATCTTTCAAATATTGACTGTTACAGGAATCTTTCTGAAACTATGTATACGCTGTCATTCCTTAACTTGTTCGATCGGCATGGTCCACTGCAGCTCTGAGCTCAAACAATCCACCAGCATCAACCTCCCAATATCTTGGATTACACGCGTGCGCCTATGCAAACGGCAGGGACGTTTCACATTTTTCGGTCTTTTGAGATGAGTTTGACACGTCCAAACGAAGCAGACTATGATAAGAAACAATCTCTGGTCCATTTAAAGGGGATCAAATGTCTATGTTCTGATAGCAGTCTGAGATTCAAGATGGGAATCCTTTTGAGTTAATGCACAAACCTATGAGTGGATGGAGACTTGAGATCACCTTTGTTGTGAATTGACAAAAAACGGGAAAAAATACAGGGAAATTAACTGGAAAGAAAGTAGCTTTTTTCAGTCCGAAAGTGGTAGTGTGGCCGAGAGGTCTAAGGCGCTGGATTTAGGCTCCAGTCTCGGAAGAGGCCTGGGTTCAAATCCCACCACTGCCATCAAGGCTTCAAACATATGTTGAAGACTATGTGTTATATCAAATACTGAATTTTCTTTGTGATGATCATTGTTTTGGTAAAAACAACAAATATTGACTGTTACAGGAATCTTTCTGAAACTATGCATACGCAGTCATTCCTTAACTTGTGCGATCGGCATGGTCCACTGCAACTCTGAGCTCCAACAATCCACCACCATCAACCTCCCAATACCTTTGATTACAGGCGTGCGCCAATGCACACGTCAGGGAAGTTTCACATTTTTCGGTCTTTTGAGATGAGCTTGACACGTCCAAACGAAGCAGACTATGATAAGAAACAATCTCTGGTCCATTTAAAGTGGATCCAATGTCTTTGTTCTGATAGCAGTCTGAGATTCAAGATGGGAACCATTTTGAGTTAATGCACAAACCTATGAGTGGATGGAGACTTGAGATCATGTTTGTTGTGAATTGACATGAAAACAGGAAAAAGTACAGGGAAATTAACTGGAAAAAAAAGTAGCTTTTTTCCATCCATAAGTGGTAGTGTGGCCGAGCGGTCTAAGGCGCTGGATTAAGGCTCCAGTCTCGGAAGAGGCGTGGGTTCAAATCCCACCACTGCCATCAAGGCTTCAAAGATGTGTTGATGACTATGTGTTACATAAAATACTACGCTTTCTTTGTGATGATCATTGTTTTGGTAAAAACAACAAATATTGACTGTTACAGGAATCTTTCAAATATTGACTGTTACAGGAATCTTTCTGAAACTATGTATACGCTGTCATTCCTTAACTTGTTCGATCGGCATGGTCCACTGCAGCTCTGAGCTCAAACAATCCACCAGCATCAACCTCCCAATATCTTGGATTACAGGCGTGCGCCTATGCAAACGGCAGGGACGTTTCACATTTTTCGGTCTTTTGAGATGAGTTTGACACGTCCAAACGAAGCAGACTATGATAAGAAACAATCTCTGGTCCATTTAAAGGGGATCAAATGTCTATGTTCTGATAGCAGTCTGAGATTCAAGATGGGAATCCTTTTGAGTTAATGCACAAACCTATGAGTGGATGGAGACTTGAGATCACCTTTGTTGTGAATTGACATGAAAACGGGAAAAAATACAGGGAAATTAACTGGAAAGAAAGTGGCTTTTTTCAGTCTGAAAGTGGTAGTGTGGCCGAGAGGTCTAAGGCGCTGGATTTAGGCTCCAGGCTCGGAAGAGGCGTGGGTTCAAATCCCACCACTGCCATCAAGGCTTCAACGATATGTTGAAGACTATGTGTTACATCAAATACTGAACTTTCTTTGTGATGATCATTGGTTTGGTAAAAACAACAAATATTGGCAGGGTTTCCCAGATCAGTTAAGTAGTTCTTAACAGCGAAAGACTTCTTTCAAACCTTCTTAAGGAGCCTGTGAAAGAAAATCGCGTTTCCCAGAGTCGCTCTTAGCTTAAGTATCTCTTTCATTAAGAAGGAAATGAAAGATGCTGCTGACCCAGTCTTTACAACCATCTTAGTGAACAAAGACTCACAGATCCAGCCGCGTCAGGCAAAACAATATTACACCAAGCAATGAGATATTAAAACAATGCACCCCGCACAAGTTTTGATCTATTTTATACTTTAGATTTATATTGTTTAGCATTTATTGGTGACAGCAAAGGGGAAAAAAAAAGAAAAATAAGGAATAACAAGTGTGTTCCTGTATATGCTTTATGCATTACGCACAAATAAAACGATCATCATGAATATCATTTATTTGATGATTTGGCTGCTATACATCATGTTCTCGCTGCAAATCAACCGCGTCACCGTGCGCGAAGCAGAACTGTTTTTATGAACGCATTCGTGCGTCAGCACTTCAATCCCCTGGACGTGCTGTCGGACCGCGCTGTCCAGGCAGCCGGGACACCGATCCTCCTGCGCCGCGCCCGAGCGCATCTATGTGATGACAGGGAAGCAGCAGCTGATCAACGGGATCCTTTGATGAATCGTTCATTACAGTCTCAAATATAATCAATGGTGTCGGTTTATATTAAAGAATCTTTTTGCCCAGAAGAAAAAAGAGCGAAGACAACGACCCATAACTATTTTCTTCTCTTGAAAAAACCCACCTGCGGGATGCAGCAGCATCAGAAGAGCAGGAATACGTGCGTGGCGGGGATGATCTCTGCAATCTGAAGCCCTCTATAATTGTAAAAAGAATTTCACTTATCACGGGTTCTTTTTGGAACATAGCCCCTGCGAAAAACCAGGGATTGCTGTAATTCCACGTTGCGATTTGCGAAACTCGCCTTCTCTTGGCTCATGTTTTTGAACGCACACACCCGCCCACCACATTTCCTCCCGGTTTCTGCGTGTGGGGAAAAAAAGCCTCACTGTAGCCAGAAATAACAGAGTAACGCACCGTTTGGATGAAAAAGGGTCATTGAATTATATTTATCATCTTAATTTTTCATTATAACGCACAGGCAGCAGGGAATTAGTGCGTTAGGTAGCAGTGCTGCGTGTGAAAATGCGCTGATAGTGATCGGTGATCGATTTGCCTGGCATCGATTGATTTGGTTTCAGAACCGGACAGCTGCTCCAAAGAGCTTCTGAAAGAGCGAAACTAAAGAACGGTGTTAAGAAGTCATCTGGGAAACACCCATATCTTAGGGTTCTCTCTTAGTTCAAACCTTCTTTGAACCTCTCTTAAATCTTTAAGAGAGGTTGGATCTGGGAAACCCGGCCATTGACTGTTACAGGAATCTTTCAAATATTGACTGTTACAGGAATCTTTCTGAAACTATGTATACGCTGTCATTCCTTAACTTGTGCGATCGGTATGGTCCACTGCAACTCTGAGCTCAAACAATCCACCAGCATCAACCTCCCAATATCTTGGATTACAGGCGTGCGCCAATGCACACGGCAGGGACGTTTCACATTTTTCGGTCTTTTGAGATGAGTTTGACACGTCCAAACGAAGCAGACTATGATAAGAAACAATCTCTGGTCCATTTAAAGGGGATCAAATGTCTATGTTCTGATAGCAGTCTGAGATTCAAGATGGGAACCATTTTGAGTTAATGCACAAACCTATGAGTGGATGGAGACTTGAGATCATCTTTGTTGTGAATTGACATGAAAATGGGAAAAAATACAGGAAAATTAACTGGAAAAAAAGCAGCTCTTTTCCATCCATAAGTGGTAGTGTGGCCGAGAGTTCTAAGGTGCTGGATTTAGGCTCCAGTCTCGGAAGAGGCGTGGGTTCAAATCCCACCACTGCCATCAAGGCTTCATAGATATGTTGAAGACTGTGTGTTACATCAAATACTACACTTTCTTTGTGATGATCATTGTTTTGGTAAAAACAACAAATATTGACTCTTACAGGAATCTTTCTGAAACTATGTATACGCAGTCATTCCTTAACTTGTGCGGTCGGCATGGTCCACTGCAGCTCTGAGCTCAAACAATCCATCAGCCTCAACCTCCCAATATCTTGGATTACAGGCGTGTGCCAATGCACACGGCAGGGACTTTTCACATTTTTCGGTCTTTTGAGATGAGTTTGACACGTCCAAACGAAGCAGACTATGATAATAAACAATCTCTGGTCCATTTAAAGGGGATCAAATGTCTTTGTTCTGATAGCAGTCTGAGATTCAAGATGGGAACCATTTTGAGTTAATGCACAAACCTATGAGTGGATGGAGACTTGAGATCATGTTTGTTGTGAATTGACATGAAAACGGGAAAAAAAACAGGGAAATTAACTGGAAAAAAAGCAGCTTTTTTCCGTCCATAAGTGGTAGTGTGGCCGAGCGGTCTAAGGCGCTGGATTAAGGCTCCAGTCTCGGAAGAGGCGTGGGTTCAAATCCCACCACTGCCATCAAGGCTTCAAAGATATGTTGATGACTATGTGTTACATAAAATACTACGCTTTCTTTGTGATGATGATTGTTTTGGTAAAAACAACAAATATTGACTGTTACAGGAATCTTTCAAATATTGACTGTTACAGGAATCTTTCTGAAACTATGTATACGCTGTCATTCCTTAACTTGTTCGATCGGCATGGTCCACTGCAGCTCTGAGCTCAAACAATCCACCAGCATCAACCTCCCAATATCTTGGATTACACGCGTGCGCCTATGCAAACGGCAGGGACGTTTCACATTTTTCGGTCTTTTGAGATGAGTTTGACACGTCCAAACGAAGCAGACTATGATAAGAAACAATCTCTGGTCCATTTAAAGGGGATCAAATGTCTATGTTCTGATAGCAGTCTGAGATTCAAGATGGGAATCCTTTTGAGTTAATGCACAAACCTATGAGTGGATGGAGACTTGAGATCACCTTTGTTGTGAATTGACAAAAAACGGGAAAAAATACAGGGAAATTAACTGGAAAGAAAGTAGCTTTTTTCAGTCTGAAAGTGGTAGTGTGGCCGAGAGGTCTAAGGCGCTGGATTTAGGCTCCAGGCTCGGAAGAGGCGTGGGTTCAAATCCCACCACTGCCATTAAGGCTTCAAGCATATGTTGAAGACTATGTGTTATATCAAATACTGAATTTTCCTTGTGATGATCATTGTTTTGGTAAAAACAACAAATATTGACTGTTACAGGAATCTTTTGAAACTATGTATACGCAGTCATTCCTTAACTTGTGCGATCGGCATGGTCCACTGCAGGTCTGAGCTCCAACAATCCACCACCATCAACCTCCCAATACCTTTGATTACAGGCGTGCGCCAATGCACACGTCAGGGAAGTTTCACATTTTTCGGTCTTTTGAGATGAGCTTGACACGTCCAAACGAAGCAGACTATGATAAGAAACAATCTCTGGTCCATTTAAAGTGGATCCAATGTCTTTGTTCTGATAGCAGTCTGAGATTCAAGATGGGAACCATTTTGAGTTAATGCACAAACCTATGAATTGATGGAGACTTGAGATCATCTTTGTTGTGAATTGACATGAAAATGGGAAAAAGTACAGGGAAATTAACTGGAAAAAAAAGTAGCTTTTTTCCATCCATAAGTGGTAGTGTGGCCGAGCGGTCTAAGGCGCTGGATTAAGGCTCCAGTCTCGGAAGAGGCGTGGGTTCAAATCCCACCACTGCCATCAAGGCTTCAACGATATGTTGAAGACTATGTGTTACATCAAATACTGAACTTTCTTTGTGATGATCATTGGTTTGGTAAAAACAACAAATATTGGCAGGGTTTCCCAGATCAGTTAAGTAGTTCTTAACAGCGAAAGACTTCTTTCAAACCTTCTTAAGGAGCCTGTGAAAGAAAATCGCGTTTCCCAGAGTCGCTCTTAGCTTAAGTATCTCTTTCATTAAGAAGGAAATGAAAGATGCTGCTGACCCAGTCTTTACAACCATCTTAGTGAACAAAGACTCACAGATCCAGCCGCGTCAGGCAAAACAATATTACACCAAGCAATGAGATATTAAAACAATGCACCCCGCACAAGTTTTGATCTATTTTATACTTTAGATTTATATTGTTTAGCATTTATTGGTGACAGCAAAGGGGGAAAAAAAAGAAAAATAAGGAATAACAAGTGTGTTCCTGTATATGCTTTATGCATTACGCACAAATAAAACGATCATCATGAATATCATTTATTTGATGATTTGGCTGCTATACATCATGTTCTCGCTGCAAATCAACCGCGTCACCGTGCGCGAAGCAGAACTGTTTTTATGAACGCATTCGTGCGTCAGCACTTCAATCCCCTGGACGTGCTGTCGGACCGCGCTGTCCAGGCAGCCGGGACACCGATCCTCCTGCGCCGCGCCCGAGCGCATCTATGTGATGACAGGGAAGCAGCAGCTGATCAACGGGATCCTTTGATGAATCGTTCATTACAGTCTCAAATATAATCAATGGTGTCGGTTTATATTAAAGAATCTTTTTGCCCAGAAGAAAAAAGAGCGAAGACAACGACCCATAACTATTTTCTTCTCTTGAAAAAACCCACCTGCGGGATGCAGCAGCATCAGAAGAGCAGGAATACGTGCGTGGCGGGGATGATCTCTGCAATCTGAAGCCCTCTATAATTGTAAAAAGAATTTCACTTATCACGGGTTCTTTTTGGAACATAGCCCCTGCGAAAAACCAGGGATTGCTGTAATTCCACGTTGCGATTTGCGAAACTCGCCTTCTCTTGGCTCATGTTTTTGAACGCACACACCCGCCCACCACGTTTCCTCCCGGTTTCTGCGTGTGGGGAAAAAAAGCCTCACTGTAGCCAGAAATAACAGAGTAACGCACCGTTTGGATGAAAAAGGGTCATTGAATTATATTTATCATCTTAATTTTTCATTATAACGCACAGGCAGCAGGGAATTAGTGCGTTAAGTAGCAGTGCTGCGTGTGAAAATGCGCTGATAGTGATCGGTGATCGATTTGCCTGGCATCGATTGATTTGGTTTCAGAACCGGACAGCTGCTCCAAAGAGCTTCTGAAAGAGCGAAACTAAAGAACGGTGTTAAGAAGTCATCTGGGAAACACCCATATCTTAGGGTTCTCTCTTAGTTCAAACCTTCTTTGAACCTCTCTTAAATCCTTAAGAGAGGTTGGATCTGGGAAACCCGGCCATTGACTGTTACAGGAATCTTTCAAATATTGACTGTTACAGGAATCTTTCTGAAACTATGTATACGCTGTCATTCCTTAACTTGTGCGATCGGCATGGTCCACTGCAACTCTGAGCTCAAACAATCCACCAGCATCAACCTCCCAATATCTTGGATTACAGGCGTGCGCCAATGCAAACAGCAGGGACGTTTCACATTTTTCGGTCTTTTGAGATGCGTTTGACACGTCCAAACGAAGCAGACTATGATAAGAAACAATCTCTGGTCCATTTAAAGGGGATCAAATGTCTATGTTCTGATAGCAGTCTGAGATTCAAGATGGGGATCCTTTTGAGTTAATGCACAAACCTATGAGTGGATGGAGACTTGAGATCACCTTTGTTGTGAATTGACATGAAAACGGGAAAAAATACAGGGAAATTAACTGGAAAAAAAGTAGCTTTTTTCAGTCCGAAAGTGGTAGTGTGGCCGAGAGGTCTAAGGCGCTGGATTTAGGCTCCAGTCTCGGAAGAGGCGTGGGTTCAAATCCCACCACTGCCATTAATCTTTCAAACATATGTTGAAGACTATGTGTTATATCAAATACTGAATTTTCTTTGTGATGATCATTGTTTTGGTAAAAACAACAAATATTGACTGTTACAGGAATCTTTCTGAAACTATGTATACGCTGTCATTCCTTAACTTGTGCGATCGGTATGGTCCACTGCAACTCTGAGCTCAAACAATCCACCAGCATCAACCTCCCAAGATCTTGGATTACAGGCGTGCGCCAATGCACACGGCAGGGACGTTTCACATTTTTCGGTCTTTTGAGATGAGTTTGACACGTCCAAACGAAGCAGACTATGATAAGAAACAATCTCTGGTCCATTTAAAGGGGATCAAATGTCTATGTTCTGATAGCAGTCTGAGATTCAAGATGGGAACCATTTTGAGTTAATGCACAAACCTATGAGTGGATGGAGACTTGAGATCATCTTTGTTGTGAATTGACATGAAAATGGGAAAAAATACAGGGAAATTAACTGGAAAAAAAGCAGCTCTTTTCCATCCATAAGTGGTAGTGTGGCCGAGAGTTCTAAGGTGCTGGATTTAGGCTCCAGTCTCGGAAGAGGCGTGGGTTCAAATCCCACCACTGCCATCAAGGCTTCAAAGATATGTTGAAGACTGTGTGTTACATCAAATACTACACTTTCTTTGTGATGATCATTGTTTTGGTAAAAACAACAAATATTGACTCTTACAGGAATCTTTCTGAAACTATGTATACGCAGTCATTCCTTAACTTGTGCGGTCGGCATGGTCCACTGCAGCTCTGAGCTCAAACAATCCATCAGCCTCAACCTCCCAATATCTTGGATTACAGGCGTGTGCCAATGCACACGGCAGGGACTTTTCACATTTTTCGGTCTTTTGAGATGAGTTTGACACGTCCAAACGAAGCAGACTATGATAATAAACAATCTCTGGTCCATTTAAAGGGGATCAAATGTCTTTGTTCTGATAGCAGTCTGAGATTCAAGATGGGAACCATTTTGAGTTAATGCACAAACCTATGAGTGGATGGAGACTTGAGATCATGTTTGTTGTGAATTGACATGAAAACGGGAAAAAAAACAGGGAAATTAACTGGAAAAAAAGCAGCTTTTTTCCGTCCATAAGTGGTAGTGTGGCCGAGCGGTCTAAGGCGCTGGATTAAGGCTCCAGTCTCGGAAGAGGCGTGGGTTCAAATCCCACCACTGCCATCAAGGCTTCAAAGATATGTTGATGACTATGTGTTACATAAAATACTACGCTTTCTTTGTGATGATCATTGTTTTGGTAAAAACAACAAATATTGACTGTTACAGGAATCTTTCTGAAACTATGTATACGCTGTCATTCCTTAACTTGTTCGATCGGCATGGTCCACTGCAGCTCTGAGCTCAAACAATCCACCAGCATCAACCTCCCAATATCTTGGATTACAGGCGTGCGCCTATGCAAACGGCAGGGACGTTTCACATTTTTCGGTCTTTTGAGATGAGTTTGACACGTCCAAACGAAGCAGACTATGATAAGAAACAATCTCTGGTCCATTTAAAGGGGATCAAATGTCTATGTTCTGATAGCAGTCTGAGATTCAAGATGGGAACCATTTTGAGTTAATGCACAAACCTATGAGTGGATGGAGACTTGAGATCATGTTTGTTGTGAATTGACATGAAAACGGGAAAAAATACAGGGAAATTAACTGGAAAAAAAGCAGCTTTTTTCCATCCATAAGTGGTAGTGTGGCCGAGCGGTCTAAGGCACTGGATTAAGGCTCCAGTCTCGGAAGAGGCGTGGGTTCAAATCCCACCACTGCCATCAAGGCTTCAAAGATGTGTTGATGACTATGTGTTACATAAAATACTACGCTTTCTTTGTGATGATCATTGTTTTGGTAAAAACAACAAATATTGACTGTTACAGGAATCTTTCAAATATTGACTGTTACAGGAATCTTTCTGAAACTATGTATACGCTGTCATTCCTTAACTTGTTCGATCGGCATGGTCCACTGCAGCTCTGAGCTCAAACAATCCACCAGCATCAACCTCCCAATATCTTGGATTACAGGCGTGCGCCTATGCAAACGGCAGGGACGTTTCACATTTTTCGGTCTTTTGAGATGAGTTTGACACGTCCAAACGAAGCAGACTATGATAAGAAACAATCTCTGGTCCATTTAAAGGGGATCAAATGTCTATGTTCTGATAGCAGTCTGAGATTCAAGATGGGAACCATTTTGAGTTAATGCACAAACCTATGAGTGGATGGAGACTTGAGATCATCTTTGTTGTGAATTGACATGAAAATGGGAAAAAATACAGGGAAATTAACTGGAAAAAAAGCAGCTCTTTTCCATCCATAAGTGGTAGTGTGGCCGAGAGTTCTAAGGTGCTGGATTTAGGCTCCAGTCTCGGAAGAGGCGTGGGTTCAAATCCCACCACTGCCATCAAGGCTTCAAAGATATGTTGAAGACTGTGTGTTACATCAAATACTACACTTTCTTTGTGATGATCATTGTTTTGGTAAAAACAACAAATATTGACTCTTACAGGAATCTTTCTGAAACTATGTATACGCAGTCATTCCTTAACTTGTGCGGTCGGCATGGTCCACTGCAGCTCTGAGCTCAAACAATCCATCAGCCTCAACCTCCCAATATCTTGGATTACAGGCGTGTGCCAATGCACACGGCAGGGACTTTTCACATTTTTCGGTCTTTTGAGATGAGTTTGACACGTCCAAACGAAGCAGACTATGATAATAAACAATCTCTGGTCCATTTAAAGGGGATCAAATGTCTTTGTTCTGATAGCAGTCTGAGATTCAAGATGGGAACCATTTTGAGTTAATGCACAAACCTATGAGTGGATGGAGACTTGAGATCATGTTTGTTGTGAATTGACATGAAAACGGGAAAAAAAACAGGGAAATTAACTGGAAAAAAAGCAGCTTTTTTCCGTCCATAAGTGGTAGTGTGGCCGAGCGGTCTAAGGCGCTGGATTAAGGCTCCAGTCTCGGAAGAGGCGTGGGTTCAAATCCCACCACTGCCATCAAGGCTTCAAAGATATGTTGATGACTATGTGTTACATAAAATACTACGCTTTCTTTGTGATGATCAATGTTTTGGTAAAAACAACAAATATTGACTGTTACAGGAATCTTTCAAATATTGACTGTTACAGGAATCTTTCTGAAACTATGTATACGCTGTCATTCCTTAACTTGTTCGATCGGCATGGTCCACTGCAGCTCTGAGCTCAAACAATCCACCAGCATCAACCTCCCAATATCTTGGATTACACGCGTGCGCCTATGCAAACGGCAGGGACGTTTCACATTTTTCGGTCTTTTGAGATGAGTTTGACACGTCCAAACGAAGCAGACTATGATAAGAAACAATCTCTGGTCCATTTAAAGGGGATCAAATGTCTATGTTCTGATAGCAGTCTGAGATTCAAGATGGGAATCCTTTTGAGTTAATGCACAAACCTATGAGTGGATGGAGACTTGAGATCACCTTTGTTGTGAAAGGACAAAAAACGGGAAAAAATACAGGGAAATTAACTGGAAAGAAAGTAGCTTTTTTCAGTCCGAAAGTGGTAGTGTGGCCGAGAGGTCTAAGGCGCTGGATTTAGGCTCCAGTCTCGGAAGAGGCCTGGGTTCAAATCCCACCACTGCCATTAAGGCTTCAAACATATGTTGAAGACTATGTGTTATATCAAATACTGAATTTTCTTTGTGATGATCATTGTTTTGGTAAAAACAACAAATATTGACTGTTACAGGAATCTTTCTGAAACTATGTATACGCAGTCATTCCTTAACTTGTGCGATCGGCATGGTCCACTGCAGGTCTGAGCTCCAACAATCCACCACCATCAACCTCCCAATACCTTTGATTACAGGCGTGCGCCAATGCACACGTCAGGGAAGTTTCACATTTTTCGGTCTTTTGAGATGAGCTTGACACGTCCAAACGAAGCAGACTATGATAAGAAACAATCTCTGGTCCATTTAAAGTGGATCCAATGTCTTTGTTCTGATAGCAGTCTGAGATTCAAGATGGGAACCATTTTGAGTTAATGCACAAACCTATGAGTGGATGGAGACTTGAGATCATGTTTGTTGTGAATTGACATGAAAACAGGAAAAAAAACAGGGAAATTAACTGGAAAAAAAGCAGCTTTTTTCCGTCCATAAGTGGTAGTGTGGCCGAGCGGTCTAAGGCGCTGGATTAAGGCTCCAGTCTCGGAAGAGGCGTGGGTTCAAATCCCACCACTGCCATCAAGGCTTCAAAGATATGTTGATGACTATGTGTTACATAAAATACTACGCTTTCTTTGTGATGATCATTGTTTTGGTAAAAACAACAAATATTGACTGTTACAGGAATCTTTCAAATATTGACTGTTACAGGAATCTTTCTGAAACTATGTATACGCTGTCATTCCTTAACTTGTGCGATCGGCATGGTCCACTGCAACTCTGAGCTCAAACAATCCACCAGTATCAACCTCCCAATATCTTGGATTACAGGCGTGCGCCAATGCAAACAGCAGGGACGTTTCACATTTTTCGGTCTTTTGAGATGCGTTTGACACGTCCAAACGAAGCAGACTATGATAAGAAACAATCTCTGGTCCATTTAAAGGGGATCAAATGTCTATGTTCTGATAGCAGTCTGAGATTCAAGATGGGGATCCTTTTGAGTTAATGCACAAACCTATGAGTGGATGGAGACTTGAGATCACCTTTGTTGTGAATTGACATGAAAACGGGAAAAAATACAGGGAAATTAACTGGAAAAAAAGTAGCTTTTTTCAGTCCGAAAGTGGTAGTGTGGCCGAGAGGTCTAAGGCGCTGGATTTAGGCTCCAGTCTCGGAAGAGGCGTGGGTTCAAATCCCACCACTGCCATTAATCTTTCAAACATATGTTGAAGACTATGTGTTATATCAAATACTGAATTTTCTTTGTGAAGATCATTGTTTTGGTAAAAACAACAAATATTGACTGTTACAGGAATCTTTCTGAAACTATGTATACGCTGTCATTCCTTAACTTGTGCGATCGGTATGGTCCACTGCAACTCTGAGCTCAAACAATCCACCAGCATCAACCTCCCAAGATCTTGGATTACAGGCGTGCGCCAATGCACACGGCAGGGACGTTTCACATTTTTCGGTCTTTTGAGATGAGTTTGACACGTCCAAACGAAGCAGACTATGATAAGAAACAATCTCTGGTCCATTTAAAGGGGATCAAATGTCTATGTTCTGATAGCAGTCTGAGATTCAAGATGGGAACCATTTTGAGTTAATGCACAAACCTATGAGTGGATGGAGACTTGAGATCATCTTTGTTGTGAATTGACATGAAAATGGGAAAAATACAGGGAAATTAACTCGAAAAAAAAAGTTGCTTTTTTCCATCCATAAGTGGTAGTGTGGCCGAGCGGTCTAAGGCGCTGGATTAAGGCTCCAGTCTCGGAAGAGGCGTGGGTTCAAATCCCACCACTGCCATCAAGGCTTCAAAGATATGTTGATGACTATGTGTTATATCAAATACTACACTTTCTTTGTGATGATCATTGTTTTGGTAAAAACAACAAATATTGACTGTTACAGGAATCTTTCTGAAACTATGTATACGCAGTCATTCCTTAACTTGTGCGATCGGCATGGTCCACTGCAGCTCTGAGCTCAAACAATCCACCAGCATCAACCTCCCAATATCTTGGATTACAGGCGTGCGCCAATGCACACGGCAGGGACGTTTCACATTTTTCGGTCTTTTGAGATGAGTTTGACACGTCCAAACGAAGCAGACTATGATAAGAAACAATCTCTGGTCCATTTAAAGTGGATCCAATGTCTTTGTTCTGATAGCAGTCTGAGATTCAAGATGGGAACCATTTTAAGTTAATGCACAAACCTATGAGTGGATGGTGACTTGAGATCATCTTTGTTGTGAATTGACATGAAAATGGGAAAAAATACAGGGAAATTAACTGGAAAAAAGCAGCATTTTTCCCATCCATAAGTGGTAGTGTGGCCGAGCGGTCTAAGGCGCTGGATTTAGGCTCCAGTCTCGGAAGAGGCGTGGGTTCAAATCCCACCACTGCCATCAAGGCTTCAAAGATATGTTGAAGATTACATGTTACATCAAATACTACACTTTCTTTGTGATGATCATTGTTTTGGTAAAAACAACAAATATTGACTCTTACAGGAATCTTTCTGAAACTATGTATACGCAGTCATTCCTTAACTTGTGCGATCGGCATGGTCCACTGCAACTCTGAGCTCAAACAATCCACCACCATCAACCTCCCAATATCTTTGATTACAGACGTGCGCCAATGCACACGGCAGGGACGTTTCACATTTTTCGGTCTTTTGAGATGAGTTTGACACGTCCAAACGAAGCAGACTATGATAAGAAACAATCTCTGGTCCATTTAAAGTGGATCAAATGTCTATGTTCTGATAGCAGTCTGAGATTCAAGATGGGAACCATTTTGAGTTAATGCACAAACCTATGAGTGGATGGAGACTTGAGATCATCTTTGTTGTGAATTGACATGAAAATGGGAAATATACAGGGAAATTAACTTGAAAAAAAGCTGCTTTTTTCAGTCCATAAGTGGTAGTGTGGCCGAGCGGTCTAAGGCGCTGGATTAAGGCTCCAGTCTGGGAAGAGGCGTGGGTTCAAATCCCACCACTGCCATCAAGGCTTCAAAGATATGTTGATGACTATGTGTTACATCAAATACTACACTTTCTTTGTGATGATCATTGTTTTGGTAAAAACAACAAATATTGACTGTTACAGGAATCTTTCTGAAACTATGTATACGCAGTCATTCCTTAACTTGTGCGATCGGCATGGTCCACTGCAGCTCTGAGCTCAAACAATCCACCAGCATCAACCTCCCAATATCTTGGATTACAGCCGTGCGCCAATGCACACGGCAGGGAAGTTTCACATTTTTCGGTCTTTTGAGATGAGTTTGACACGTCCAAAGGAAGCAGACTATGATAAGAAACAATCTCTGGTCCATTTAAAGTGGATCCAATGTCTTTGTTCTGATAGCAGTCTGAGATTCAAGATGGGAACCATTTTAAGTTAATGCACAAACCTATGAGTGGATGGAGACTTGAGATCATCTTTGTTGCAGTGTTGGGTGTAACGCGTTACAAAGTAACGCGTTACTGTAACGGGATTACATGCGCCAGTAACGCAGTAATGTAACGCGTTACAGTTGTAATTTGGGTAATCCCGTTACAGTTACTCTAAGACAAAAAAAAATACGTTACATTAGTTACTTTAAGCTTTTCAGCTACATGTAGAACGGGAGAACAAAAAAGAAAATCAAAATTGCCTTTCATGTGTCTTCATGCGCTGCTCAACACTTGTCTGACTTAACGGGATTTTACGGGATTTTACGGGATTTTACGTGACCTAGTAGTCATTTAAGCGCGAGTTCATGAAGAGAAGAAGCGCGAGTTCATGAAGAGAAGAAGCGAACAATGGAAAAAGCGAACATGGAAGAAGCGAACATGGAAGAGCCGCTCAGGACGTCTTTTGACGGGTGGAGATATGCGCACTATTTCAAATTTGTTGAGCTAAAGGGAAAGAATGTGACAGTGAAGTGTAAACTCTGCCCTGGCCAGAGGCAACTATCCACTGCCACAAACAGCACCTCAAATCTGTCGAAGCACCTGCAGCGGCAACATGCTAACACCAAGCTAGTGGCTAAAGAAGGACGGACCCCGAGTGACGCTGAGGAAAACAAGCCGACACCATCCAAGCAGATGAGACTTGATTTTCAAAAACATGCATCGACAACAGTCGAGATACAGAGGCTTGTAGCAGCATACGTCGTGGAAGAGATGTTGCCTATTTCAACAGTGGAATCACCGAGTTTCCGTAACATCCTGAGCAAAATACAGGTGAGGAAGCCGCTTTCATCAGACAGGAAAACTTTTGCAAGCTACCTGGATAAGTGCTATGTCAAGATGGAAACTGAACTTAAAAAAACTTTTGAGAGTTTAGAGTATGTGTCAACTACCGCTGACATCTGGACTAGCCACAATAAAAGCTATTTAGGTATGACTGCCCACTGGATTAACCCAAGCAATATCCAGCGTGAGAAAGCTGCAATTGCCTGCAGAAGAGTAAAAGGACGACACACGTATGATGTTGTAGCCGGCGAAATTGAACAGGTTCACTCAGCGTATGGATTGTCTCACAAGGTGACTGCTACTGTAACTGACAACGGGTCAAATTTTATTAAAGCTTTCAAAATGTTTGAGACAGCGCCAGATTCAGACGAGGAGATTGAGGATGAAGATGTGAGGTTCACAGATGTTGAAGATGTGCTCTCCAGCGGTGCCGATGCAGAGGGACAGTTTTCTCTGCCCCCCCACCTGAGATGTGCATCGCACACACTTAATTTGATTTCGAGTAATGATGCTGACAAATGGCTCACAGCAAACTGCGACTCCAGAGCTGTTTACAGAAGTGCAACCGGGAAGTGTTCTGCCCTCTGGAATAAAACCAGCCGTTCTACTGTGGCATCTGAACTTGTTGAGAGTATATGCAAAAGAAAACTCATCGTACCAACAACAACAAGATGGAACTCCTTCCATGATGCCCTGTCCCGCATCATTGACATTCCCATCTCAGAGTTGAACACTCTATGCAGTCGACTAGAAATGAAAGCCTTGACTGAACGGGAATATCAGTTCCTTAAGGAATACTGCACAGTCATGAAACCGCTCACAGTGGCTTTGGACATATTACAAGGCGAAGATAACTGCTATTATGGCAGTCTCATGCCAACGCTGGAGATTCTGATGTCAAGGACACTGGCACTGCAAGGTGGGCTCTCCCAGATGACAGCAGGCCTGCCTAATGCCATAGTACAGGTATGATGTTTTCTAATCTTGAATTTGAAAGTCAAAAGCATTATTTTATGAATTTTATGCATGTATTTATTTTGTTTATTTTTTACAGGGACAGTACAAATTAAAAGTAATTGCATCAGAGTTAATTGCTGATCAATTTCTTTGACCTTAGGCAGGCAGACAAAAATCACATCAGAAGTATATTATTAAGACAATAAAATGAATTAAAGCTGCAAGCAGCGATGAACGGGCCCTCGCACTCACCGCCACTGCCCCCCATAAGCATATCAGAAATGACACCACCCATGACTTCCTATATCAAACCGTTCAAAAGTTATAGCAGAAAAAAGGGACAACCAATCAGAAGAAGGGGCGGGGCTAATTCAGGCCAATGAAGGTCAAGGACTCCATACAGAATCTGATGACACCACCCACGACTCTCTATGTCAAACCATTCAAAAGTTATAGCAGAAAATCGGGACAACCAATCAGAAGAAGAGGCGGGGCTAATTTGCACCAATTATGGTCAAGGACTCAATACGAAGTCCCATGACACCACCCACGACTCTTTATGTCAAACCATTCAAAAGTTATGGCACAGAAAAGTATTCTAGGGGGCGCTGTTGAGCCGTTAGGCCACGCCCATTAATGCAAACCATGAAATATCAAATTTATCACCAGGCCTGGCTTGCATGCAAAATTTGGTGACTTTTGGAGAACTATCAAATATGGACCAATCAGATGAAGGGGGGGAACGCTTTTTGGCGTCTAGTGTCGCCACGGTAAAACACTTTTGAAAGAGAAATGTAATGCGGGTAGTCGCAAGATGAAGACGCACATTTTGATGTATAACACACCTGGGTGCACGTTACGGTTCGGGCCGTATTAATTGCCGAAAGAATGGCATAAATTGCGCCAAAATTACACAATTAATTCACAATGGCCGACTTCCTGTTCAGTTTCGGCCATGGTACCAAGAGACTTTTCTTTAAGTTGCGACATGATACAGGTGTGTACCGATTTTCGTGCATGTACGTCAAACCGTATTGTGGGGCTTGAGGCACAAAGTTTTCCGGGGGGCGCTGTTGAGCCATTTTGCCACGCCCATTAATGCAAACCATGAAATATCAAATTTTTCGCCAGGCCTGCCTTGCATGCAAAATATGGTGACTTTTGGGGAACTATCAAATATGGACCAATCAGATGAAGGGGGGCGCGCTTTTTGGCGTCTAGCGTCACCACGGTAACACTTTTGAAAGAGAAAAGTAATGCGCGTAGTCGCAGGATAGAGACGCACATTTTGATGTATAACACACCTGGGTGTACATTACGGTTCGGGCCGTATTAATTCTCGAAGGAATGGCTCATATTGCTCCAAAATTACGCGATTAATTCAGAATGTTCAAAATGGCCGACTTCCTGTTCGGTTTCGGCCATGGCGCCAAGAGACTTTTCTTTAAGTTGCAACATGATGCAGGTGTGTACCGATTTTCATGCATGTACGTCAAACCGTATTGTGGGGCTTGAGGCGCAAAGTTTTTTCTGTCTGAACCAACCAGATGAAGGGTGGGCGCGCTTTTTGGCGTCTAGCGTCGCCACGGTAACGCTTTTGAAAGAGAAAAGTAATGCGTGTTGTCGCAGGATGGAGACGCACATTTTGATGTATAACACACTTGGGGGCACGTTACGGTTCGGGCCGTATTAACTGCCGAAGGAATGGCATAAATTGCGCCAAAGTGACACAATTAATTCAAAATGGCTGACTTCCTGTTCGGTTTCGGCCATGTCGCCAAGAGACTTTTCTTTAAGTTGTGTACTGATACAGGTGTGTAGCGATTTTCGTGCATGTCTGTCAAACCGTATTGTGGGGCTTGAGGCACAAAGTTTTCCGGGGGGCGCTGTTGAGCCATTTTGCCACGCCCATTAATGCAAACCATTAAATATCAAATTTTTCGCCAGGCCTGACTTACATGCAAAATTTGGTGACTTTTTGGGCACGTTTAGGGGGGCAAAAAGGCCCTCCTTTCGTCAGAAGAAAGAAAGAAAGAAAAATTCCTACAGATACAATAGGTCCTTCGCACTGAAGGTGCTCGGGCCCTAATAAAAGGTCCATTCATGTGGACAGTACACTTCATAAGATATTACATACATATAAAAATCTAATAAATGAATGTACACTACATGAAGCACCATAAAATGTAAATGCATTATTATTCTTAAATAATTTTTTGAAGTGAACCCACAGATATATCACAATCCCTCATTTACTCACATGGCAATAACAGATAAGTAGATTAATCTTATATTGTGCACTGCAAATTATACTGTACACAGCCACGCTCATTAAATCTTTCCATATCAAATTTGCAGGCCATCAAGAAGCGATTTGAGCTGGTGCTGGACAGCAAAGATGCCCTCCTAGCTGCTGTCACACTACCAAGGTTTAAAATGCGGTGGCTGAAAGAAGAAGAGAGGAGAGATGGCTTAAAGACATTGCTGATCACTGAATGCCGTGCTTCCTCCCACAACGAGCAGGTTGTACATACACCTCAGACACCCACCTCCAGCACAAGCAGGAATGACTTTTTTGACTTTGAGGAGGAGGATCTAGCCCCCTACAACTACGAAACTGAAGTCATTGACTATTTGCAGTCGGGGTCAGAGATGGATATCCTGCACCGTTTCCCCACAATAAAAACTTTATCACTGAAGTACAACACAGCGACACCCTCTAGTGCACTGATTGAGAGGCTCTTTAGCCTAGGCAGCCTGGTACTGACTCCGAGGAGGAACAGGTTGTCCGACAAACGGTTTGAGAGACTCCTCCTGCTGAGGTATAACCATTTCTTTGATAAGCACGTTGAGTAGGATGAAAAAAAAATCTACTGTAACGCTGTAGTTCACATGTTCAGTTATGTTCAATTGAAATCTCATTCATTGTCTGATATTGTGATGAGGGCCATTATCTTATTTTGTTTATTGATATAATTTAAAATAACTTTGTTTGCACTCGGTGGTTGGAAGGACGACTTCTTAAGTTATTTATTGTTTGTTGCATTAAAGATAGAGAGATCCTGTGTATGTCCTCCTCATTAGAATACACATTTGTGCTGATCTGGGCACTGCAGTAATAAGGTTCCAACTACAGGACTGTCTCAGAAAATTAGAATATTGTGATAAAGTTCTTTATTTTCTGTAATGCAATTTTAAAAAACAAAAATGTCATACATTCTGGATTCATTACAAATCAACTGAAATATGGATTCATTACAAATCAACTGAAATATTGCAAGAAAAGAATATTCTAAATTTTTGAGATAGGATATTTGAGTTTTCTTAAACTGTAAACCATAATCAGCAATATTAAAATAATAAAAGGCTTGCAATATTTCACTTGATTTGTAATGAATCCAGAATGTATGACTTTTTTGTAATTGCATTACAGAAAATCACAATATTCTTATTTTCTGAGACAGTCCTGTATATGCGACACCCTCTAGTACACCGGTTGAGAGGCTCTTTAGCCTGGGCAGCCTGGTACTGACTCCGAGGAGGAACAGGTTGTCCGACAAACGGTTTGAGAGACTCCTCCTGCTGAGGTATAACCATTTCTTGGATAAGCACGTTGAGTAGGATGAAAAAAAAAATCTACTGTAACGCTGTAGTTCACATGTTCAGTTATGTTCAATTGAAATCTCATTCATTGTCTGATATTGTGATGAGGGCCATTATCTTATTTTGTTTATTGATATAATTTAAAATAACTTTGTTTGCACTCGGTGGTTGGAAGGACGACTTCTTAAGTTATTTATTGTTTGTTGTATTAAAGTGCATAAAAGAGAGATCCTGTGTATGTCCTCCTCATTACATTACACATTTGTGCTGATCTGGGCACTGCAGTAATAAGGTTCCCAGGGTTTTTCCTGGCTCTAATTGACGCAGAGGTGGCACCATCCTGATCACACGCGTGCGGGTAAACCGTGCCTTCAACTGGCTCAAGCAAACACTTTTTACAAGATATTTTGCATTTTGGGAGTTCTAATAGGATTTAAAATTTATTTATTTATTCTTTATTTCATTAATTGATAAAATAAAACAATTTAATATAAACAAAAACATTCCTAAATTCTGAATGAAAGGGAGCAGAAAGAAAAAGAATCTTATTTAATCTGTCCCTTTTTCCCAAGAAACCAATTTACAAAGAATGTAATTATATGAAAAATAGATGTAAAAACAATATGACAATCATCAAGTTGAAGCATTATTTTATTAACATAAAAATATAAATACAAATATAAGAACTCAATCTTACCAAAAATAAAAAGGAAAAAAAAAAACTGCCCATGGAACAAGAGAAGATCTTCACTGATGAAAATGGTTTTCTAGAACGAGTTACTTTTTAAGTGACTGTCTTATTTTAAATGTAATGATTTTTTTTGGACTAGAAATAAAACATTTTGACTGGAGATAAGACAAGTAGCCTCGGTAAGATTTTGAGTTTTTGTAGGGTTTCAGACATTTACTGACAAATCTTGCAACCAGACAGAGAACATTTCAGCCTCCTATTTTTCCATCCGTAGATCCTCATGCTCCTTGTAGTCCAAGGCCTCCTGGTCTGGTCCATGGATGGTCCTGGTCATGGTCCTGGTCCTGGTCCTGGTCTGGGTCATCATGGCCTCCTTACAACAGACATCCAAATGCCTCTCCTTCAGTCTGCTGTGCAGATGTGTCTTCACCTTAAACAAAACAATTCATGCATTAAGTATTTTTGTATTTATTTTGATACAGACATACATAGTGATAGTGCCTGCTCCATGGGGACACAGTGCTTTTGGCATAAATAACAGACCAAACCTTCCTCAGTAAGCCCGACCCAGGTAAATTGGTTCAGCCACCGTTTGTCAAACCCACTGGCTCTGTGTTTTTGAGAAGATCTGTAGAGATGAATAAAAAGTCATGTTTAAATCACGTACAAGTTGGCTTCGCGTTGATATGCTCCATAATGACTTGGAAACTGACTGAAAGCTGATTTATGCCTCTGCGTTACACCAACGCAGAACCTACTGCGTACTGTGCACGTCGCCGCGTACCCTGCGCCGTAGGTTCCGCGTCGATTTAACGCAGAAACATAAATCAGGCTTAACGTTCCCCTCGCCTCCCGTCCTGCACTCTGACCCTCGCTATCACCTTTCATGCATATTTGTGCACTACTTTCAGCCCTGACAAAATTGCCGCATCTCGTCGGTAACATGATGTATTACTTTTTAACTGCCTGTAACGTTAATTGCACTGTTTCACCTGCACTCTTGCTTCTCCTAGTCGCCAGGTCGCCTTTAAAGTACTGTGTATATACCGAATATAAGACTTATAAACAACAAGACATGCTCGGATGCTAAAGAAACAATATTTACCTGTTTGAACAGCCAGGGAAAACCAGGACGACGATTTTTAGTACAACAAATAGCGGAAAAACAAGGAAAATAATTCTGGAGATTTCGTCTTCTTCTGCTGGTGCTGTGTCGTTGATACAGCGCCCCCATAGCGGCGCAATGCTGCAACTGCAGTCAAAATAACATCCATCCAGTCCAACGCCTGCTATACCAGAAAATAACAATTTTCATGACGTCGGAGTTTTGACAGCTGGGGGCGGCACGAAATGAGGCGGCCTCCTACTTTGAATGCAGGAAAAACACTGGTTCCAACTACAGGACTGTCTCAGAAAATTAGAATATTGTGATAAAGTTCTTTATTTTCTGTAATGCAATTTAAAAAAAAAAAAAAAAAAAAAAAAAAAAAGTCATACATTCTGGATTCATTACAAATCAACTGAAATATTGCAAGCCTTTTATTATTTTAATATTGCTGATTATAGCTTACAGTTTAAGATTCCCAGAATATTCTAAATGTTTTGAGATAGGATATTTGAGTTTTCTTAAGCTGCCATGATCAGCAATATTAAAATAATAAAAGGCTTGCAATATTTCAGTGGATTTGTAATGAATCCAGAATGTATGACATTTTTGTTTTTGTAATTGCATTACAGAAAATCACAATATTCTTATTTTCTGAGACTGTCCTGTATATGTTGTTCATTGGCAAATTGAGTTATGGTGCAGCTCAGGTGATATTGCGGAGTAATCCAAAAGTAATGTAACTAGTAGTGTAACTAGTTACTTTCAGCAACCAGTAACTAAGTAGTGTAAGGGATTACTTGTTTTAAAAGTAACTAGTAATATGTAATGGATTACTTTTTTTGAGTAACTACCCCAACACTGCTTTGTTGTGAATTGACATGAAAATGGGAAAAAATACAGGGAAATTAACTGGAAAAAAGCAGCTTTTTTCCCATCCATAAGTGGTAGTGTGGCCGAGCGGTCTAAGGCGCTGGATTAAGGCTCCAGTCTCGGAAGAGGCGTGGGTTCAAATCCCACCACTGCCATCAAGGCTTCAAAGATATGTTGATGACTATGTGTTACATCAAATACTACACTTTCTTTGTGATGATCATTGGTTTGGTAAAAACAACAAATATTGACTGTTACAGGAATCTTTCTGAAACTATGTATACGCAGTCATTCCTTAACTTGTGCGATCGGCATGGTCCACTGCAACTCTGAGCTCAAACAATCCACCAGCATCAACCTCCCAATATCTTGGATTACAGGCGTGCGCCAATGCACATGGCAGGGACGTTTCACATTTTTCGGTCTTTTGAGATGACTTTGACACGTCCAAACGAAGCAGACTATGATAAGAAACAATCTCTGGTCCATTTAAAGGGGATTAAATGTCTATGTTCTGATAGCAGTCTGAGATTCAAGATGGGAACCATTTTGAGTTAATTCACAAACCTATGAGTGGATGGAGACTTGAGATCATCTTTGTTGTGAATTGACATGAAAATGGGAAAAAATACAGGGAAATTAACTGGAAAAAAAGCAGCTCTTTTCCATCCATAAGTGGTAGTGTGGCCGAGCGGTCTAAGGCGCTGGATTAAGGCTCCAGTCTCGGAAGAGGCGTGGGTTCAAATCCCACCACTGCCATCCAGGCTTCAAAGATATGTTGATGACTATGTGTTACATCAAATACTACACTTTCTTTGTGATGATCATTGGTTTGGTAAAAACAACAAATATTGACTGTTACAGGTATCTTTCTGAAACTATGTATACGCAGTCATTCCTTAACTTGTGCGATCGGCATGGTCCACTGCAACTCTGAGCTCAAACAATCCACCAGCATCAACCTCCCAATATCTTGGATTACAGCCGTGCGCCAATGCAAACGGCAGGGACGTTTCACATTTTTCGGTCTTTTGAGATGAGTTTGACACGTCCAAACGAAGCAGACTATGATAAGAAACAATCTCTGGTTCAGTTTAAAGGGGATCCAATGTCCTTGTTCTGATAGCAGTCTGAGATTCAAGATGGGAATCCTTTTGAGTTAATGCACAAACCTATGAGTGGATTGAGACTTGAGATCATCTTTGTTATGAATTGACATGAAAACGGGAAAAAATACAGGGAAATTAACTGTAAAAAAAAAGTAGCTTTTTTCCATCCATAAGTGCTAGTGTGGCCGAGCGGTCTAAGGCGCTGGATTAAGGCTCCAGTCTCAGAAGAGGCGTGGGTTCAAATCCCACCACTGCCATCCAGGCTTCAAAGATATGTTGATGACTTTGTATTACATCAAATACTACACTTTCTTTGTGATGATCATTGTTTTGGTAAAAACAACAAATATTGACTGTTACAGGAATCTTTCTGAAACTATGTATACGCTGTCATTCCTTAACTTGTGCGATCGGTATGGTCCACTGCAACTCTGAGCTCAAACAATCCACCAGCATCAACCTCCCAAGATCTTGGATTACAGGCGTGCGCCAATGCAAACGGCAGGGACGTTTCACATTTTTCGGTCTTTTGAGATGAGTTTGACACGTCCAAACGAAGCAGACTATGATAAGAAACAATCTCTGGTCCATTTAAAGGGGATCAAATGTCTATGTTCTGATAGCAGTCTGAGATTCAAGATGGGAACCATTTTGAGTTAATGCACAAACCTATGAGTGGATGGAGACTTGAGATCATCTTTGTTGTGAATTGACATGAAAATGGGAAATATACAGGGAAATTAACTTGAAAAAAAGCTGCTTTTTCCCATCCATAAGTGGTAGTGTGGCCGAGCGGTCTAAGGCGCTGGATTTAGGCTCCAGTCTCGGAAGAGGCGTGGGTTCAAATCCCACCACTGCCATCAAGGCTTCAAAGATATGTTGAAGACTGTGTGTTACATCAAATACTACACTTTCTTTGTGATGATCATTGTTTTGGTAAAAACAACAAATATTGACTCTTACAGGAATCTTTCTGAAACTATGTATACGCTGTCATTCCTTAACTTGTGCGATCGGTATGGTCCACTGCAACTCTGAGCTCAAACAATCCACCACCATCAACCTCCCAATATCTTTGATTACAGACGTGCGCCAATGCACACGGCAGGGACGTTTCACATTTTTCGGTCTTTTGAGATGAGTTTGACACGTCCAAACGAAGCAGACTATGATAAGAAACAATCTCTGGTCCATTTAAAGTGGATCAAATGTCTATGTTCTGATAGCAGTCTGAGATTCAAGATGGGAACCATTTTGAGTTAATGCACAAACCTATGAGTGGATGGAGACTTGAGATCATCTTTGTTGTGAATTGACATGAAAATGGGAAATATACAGGGAAATTAACTTGAAAAAAAGCTGCTTTTTTCAGTCCATAAGTGGTAGTGTGGCCGAGCGGTCTAAGGCGCTGGATTAAGGCTCCAGTCTCGGAAGAGGCGTGGGTTCAAATCCCACCACTGCCATCAAGGCTTCAAAGATATGTTGATGACTATGTGTTACATCAAATACTACACTTTCTTTGTGATGATCATTGTTTTGGTAAAAACAACAAATATTGACTGTTACAGGAATCTTTCTGAAACTATGTATACGCTGTCATTCCTTAACTTGTGCGATCGGTATGGTCCACTGCAACTCTGAGCTCAAACAATCCACCAGCATCAACCTCCCAATATCTTGTATTACAGGCGTGCGCCAATGCACACGGCAGGGACGTTTCACATTTTTCGGTCTTTTGAGATGAGTTTGACACGTCCAAACGAAGCAGACTATGATAAGAAACAATCTCTGGTCCATTTAAAGGGGATCAAATGTCTATGTTCTGATAGCAGTCTGAGATTCAAGATGGGAACCATTTTGAGTTAATGCACAAACCTATGAGTGGATGGAGACTTGAGATCATCTTTGTTGTGAATTGACATGAAAATGGGAAAAATACAGGAAAATTAACTCGAAAAATAGCTGCTTTTTTCTGTCCATAAGTGGTAGTGTGGCCGAGCGGTCTAAGGCGCTGGATTAAGGCTCCAGTCTCGGAAGAGGCGTGGGTTCAAATCCCACCACTGCCATCAAGGCTTCAAAGATATGTTGATGACTATGTGTTACATCAAATACTACACTTTCTTTGTGATGATCATTGTTTTGGTAAAAACAACAAATATTGACTGTTACAGGAATCTTTCTGAAACTATGTATACGCTGTCATTCCTTAACTTGTGCGATCGGTATGGTCCACTGCAACTCTGAGCTCAAACAATCCACCAGCATCAACCTCCCAATGTCTTGGATTACAGGCGTGCGCCAATGCACACGGCAGGGACGTTTCACATTTTTCGGTCTTTTGAGATGAGTTTGACACGTCCAAACGAAGCAGACTATGATAAGAAACAATCTCTGGTCCATTTAAAGGGGATCAAATGTCTATGTTCTGATAGCAGTCTGAGATTCAAGATGGGAACCATTTTGAGTTAATGCACAAACCTATGAGTGGATGGAGACTTGAGATCATCTTTGTTGTGAATTGACATGAAAATGGGAAAAATACAGGGAAATTAACTCGAAAAAAAAAGTTGCTCTTTTCCATCCATAAGTGGTAGTGTGGCCGAGCGGTCTAAGGCGCTGGATTAAGGCTCCAGTCTCGGAAGAGGCGTGGGTTCAAATCCCACCACTGCCATCAAGGCTTCAAAGATATGTTGATGACTATGTGTTACATCAAATACTACACTTTCTTTGTGATGATCATTGTTTTGGTAAAAACAACAAATATTGACTGTTACAGGAATCTTTCTGAAACTATGTATACGCAGTCATTCCTTAACTTGTGCGATCGGCATGGTCCACTGCAACTCTGAGCTCAAACAATCCACCAGCATCAACCTCCCAATATCTTGGATTACAGGCGTGCGCCAATGCACACGGCAGGGAAGTTTCACATTTTTCTGTCTTTTGAGATGAGTTTGACACGTCCAAACGAAGCAGACTATGATAAGAAACAATCTCTGGTCCATTTAAAGTGGATCCAATGTCTTTGTTCTGATAGCAGTCTGAGATTCAAGATGGGAACCATTTTAAGTTAATGCACAAACCTATGAGTGGATGGAGACTTGAGATCATCTTTGTTGTGAATTGACATGAAAATGGGAAAAAATACAGGGAAATTAACTGGAAAAAAGCAGCATTTTTCCCATCCATAAGTGGTAGTGTGGCCGAGCGGTCTAAGGCGCTGGATTTAGGCTCCAGTCTCGGAAGAGGCGTGGGTTCAAATCCCACCACTGCCATCAAGGCTCCAAAGATATGTTGAAGACTGTGTGTTACATCAAATACTACACTTTCTTTGTGATGATCATTGTTTTGGTAAAAACAACAAATATTGACTCTTACAGGAATCTTTCTGAAACTATGTATACGCAGTCATTCCTTAACTTGTGCGATCGGCATGGTCCACTGCAACTCTGAGCTCAAACAATCCACCACCATCAACCTCCCAATATCTTTGATTACAGACGTGCGCCAATGCACACGGCAGGGACGTTTCACATTTTTCGGTCTTTTGAGATGAGTTTGACACGTCCAAACGAAGCAGACTATGATAAGAAACAATCTCTGGTCCATTTAAAGTGGATCAAATGTCTATGTTCTGATAGCAGTCTGAGATTCAAGATGGGAACCATTTTGAGTTAATGCACAAACCTATGAGTGGATGGAGACTTGAGATCATCTTTGTTGTGAATTGATTTATTTATTTTCTGTAATGCAATTTTAAAAAACAAAAATGTCATACATTCTGGATTCATTACAAATCAACTGAAATATGGATTCATTACAAATCAACTGAAATATTGCAAGAAAAGAATATTCTAAATTTTTGAGATAGGATATTTGAGTTTTCTTAAACTGTAAACCATAATCAGCAATATTAAAATAATAAAAGGCTTGCAATATTTCACTTGATTTGTAATGAATCCAGAATGTATGACTTTTTTGTAATTGCATTACAGAAAATCACAATATTCTTATTTTCTGAGACAGTCCTGTATATGCGACACCCTCTAGCCCTCTAACGCTGTAGTTCACATGTTCAGTTATGTTCAATTGAAATCTCATTCATTGTCTGATATTGTGATGAGGGCCATTATCTTATTTTGTTTATTGATATAATTTAAAATAACTTTGTTTGCACTCGGTGGTTGGAAGGACGACTTCTTAAGTTATTTATTGTTTGTTGTATTAAAGTGCATAAAAGAGAGATCCTGTGTATGTCCTCCTCATTACATTACACATTTGTGCTTATCTGGGCACTGCAGTAATAAGGTTCCCAGGGTTTTTCCTGGCTCTAATTGACGCAGAGGTGGCACCATCCTGATCACACGCGTGCGGGTAAACCGTGCCTTCAACTGGCTCAAGCAAACACTTTTTACAAGATATTTTGCATTTTGGGAGTTCTAATAGGATTTAAAATTTATTTATTTATTCTTTATTTCATTAATTGATAAAATAAAACAATTTAATATAAACAAAAACATTCCTAAATTCTGAATGAAAGGGAGCAGAAAGAAAAAGAATCTTATTTAATCTGTCCCTTTTTCCCAAGAAACCAATTTACAAAGAATGTAATTATATGAAAATTAGATGTAAAAACAATATGACAATCATCAAGTTGAAGCATTATTTTATTAACATAAAAATATAAATACAAATATAAGAACTCAATCTTACCAAAAATAAAAAGGAAAAAAAAAAACTGCCCATGGAACAAGAGAAGATCTTCACTGATGAAAATGGTTTTCTAGAACGAGTTACTTTTTAAGTGACTGTCTTATTTTAAATGTAATGATTTTTTTTGGACTAGAAATAAAACATTTTGACTGGAGATAAGACAAGTAGCCTCGGTAAGATTTTGAGTTTTTGTAGGGTTTCAGACATTTACTGACAAATCTTGCAACCAGACAGAGAACATTTCAGCCTCCTATTTTTCCATCCGTAGATCCTCATGCTCCTTGTAGTCCAAGGCCTCCTGGTCTGGTCCATGGATGGTCCTGGTCATGGTCCTGGTCCTGGTCCTGGTCTGGGTCATCATGGCCTCCTTACAACAGACATCCAAATGCCTCTCCTTCAGTCTGCTGTGCAGATGTGTCTTCACCTTAAACAAAACAATTCATGCATTAAGTATTTTTGTATTTATTTTGATACAGACATACATAGTGATAGTGCCTGCTCCATGGGGACACAGTGCTTTTGGCATAAATAACAGACCAAACCTTCCTCAGTAAGCCCGACCCAGGTAAATTGGTTCAGCCACCGTTTGTCAAACCCACTGGCTCTGTGTTTTTGAGAAGATCTGTAGAGATGAATAAAAAGTCATGTTTAAATCACGTACAAGTTGGCTTCGCGTTGATATGCTCCATAATGACTTGGAAACTGACTGAAAGCTGATTTATGCCTCTGCGTTACACCAACGCAGAACCTACTGCGTACTGTGCACGTCGCCGCGTACCCTGCGCCGTAGGTTCCGCGTCGATTTAACGCAGAACCATAAATCAGGCTTAACGTTCCCCTCGCCTCCCGTCCTGCACTCTGACCCTCGCTATCACCTTTCATGCATATTTGTGCACTACTTTCAGCCCTGACAAAATTGCCGCATCTCGTCGGTAACATGATGTATTACTTTTTAACTGCCTGTAACGTTAATTGCACTGTTTCACCTGCACTCTTGCTTCTCCTAGTCGCCAGGTCGCCTTTAAAGTACTGTGTATATACCGAATATAAGACTTATAAACAACAAGACATGCTCGGATGCTAAAGAAACAATATTTACCTGTTTGAACAGCCAGGGAAAACCAGGACGACGATTTTTAGTACAACAAATAGCGGAAAAACAAGGAAAATAATTCTGGAGATTTCGTCTTCTTCTGCTGGTGCTGTGTCGTTGATACAGCGCCCCCATAGCGGCGCAATGCTGCAACTGCAGTCAAAATAACATCCATCCAGTCCAACGCCTGCTATGCCAGAAAATAACAATTTTCATGACGTCGGAGTTTTGACAGCTGGGGGCGGCACGAAATGAGGCGGCCTCCTACTTTGAATGCAGGAAAAACACTGGTTCCAACTACAGGACTGTCTCAGAAAATTAGAATATTGTGATAAAGTTCTTTATTTTCTGTAATGCAATTTAAAAAAAAAAAAAAAAAAAAAAAAAAAAGTCATACATTCTGGATTCATTACAAATCAACTGAAATATTGCAAGCCTTTTATTATTTTAATATTGCTGATTATAGCTTACAGTTTAAGATTCCCAGAATATTCTAAATGTTTTGAGATAGGATATTTGAGTTTTCTTAAGCTGCCATGATCAGCAATATTAAAATAATAAAAGGCTTGCAATATTTCAGTGGATTTGTAATGAATCCAGAATGTATGACATTTTTGTTTTTGTAATTGCATTACAGAAAATCACAATATTCTTATTTTCTGAGACTGTCCTGTATATGTTGTTCATTGGCAAATTGAGTTATGGTGCAGCTCAGGTGATATTGCGGAGTAATCCAAAAGTAATGTAACTAGTAGTGTAACTAGTTACTTTCAGCAACCAGTAACTAAGTAGTGTAAGGGATTACTTTTTTTAAAAGTAACTAGTAATATGTAATGGATTACTTTTTTTGAGTAACTACCCCAACACTGCTTTGTTGTGAATTGACATGAAAATGGGAAAAAATACAGGGAAATTAACTGGAAAAAAGCAGCTTTTTTCCCATCCATAAGTGGTAGTGTGGCCGAGCGGTCTAAGGCGCTGGATTAAGGCTCCAGTCTCGGAAGAGGCGTGGGTTCAAATCCCACCACTGCCATCAAGGCTTCAAAGATATGTTGATGACTATGTGTTACATCAAATACTACACTTTCTTTGTGATGATCATTGGTTTGGTAAAAACAACAAATATTGACTCTTACAGGAATCTTTCTGAAACTATGTATACGCAGTCATTCCTTAACTTGTGCGATCGGCATGGTCCACTGCAACTCTGAGCTCCAACAATCCACCAGCATCAACCGCCCAATATCTTGGATTACAGGCGTGCGCCAATGCACATGGCAGGGACGTTTCACATTTTTCGGTCTTTTGAGATGAGTTTGACACGTCCAACGAAGCAGACTATGATAAGAAACAATCTCTGGTCCATTTAAAGGGGATTAAATGTCTATGTTCTGATAGCAGTCTGAGATTCAAGATGGGAACCATTTTGAGTTAATGCACAAACCTATGAGTGGATGGAGACTTGAGATCATCTTTGTTGTGAATTGACATGAAAATGGGAAAAAATACAGGGAAATTAACTGGAAAAAAGCAGCTCTTTTCCATCCATAAGTGGTAGTGTGGCCGAGAGTTCTAAGGTGCTGGATTTAGGCTCCAGTCTCGGAAGAGGTGTGGGTTCAAATCTCACCACTGCCATCAAGGTTCCAAAGATATGTTGATCACTTCGTGTTACATCAAATACTAAACTTTCTTTGTGATGATCATTGGTTTGGTAAAAACAACAAATATTGACTGTTAAAGGAATCTTTCTGAAACTATGTATACGCAGTCATTCCTTAACTTGTGCGATCGGGATGGTCCACTGCAGCTCTGAGCTCAAACAATCCACCAGCATCAACCGCCCAATATCTTGTATTACAGGCGTGCGCCAATGCACACGGCAGGGACGTTTCACATTTTTCGGTCTTTTGAGATGAGTTTGACACGTCCAAACGAAGCAGACTATGATAAGAAACAATCTCTGGTCCATTTAAAGTGGATCAAATATCTATTTTCTGATAGCAGTCTGAGATTCAAGATGGGAACCATTTTGAGTTAATGCACAAACCTATGAGTGGATGGAGACTTGAGATCATCTTTGTCGTGAATTGACATGAAAATGGGAAAAAATACAGGGAAATTAACTGGAAAAAAAGCAGCTTTTTTCCATCCATAAGTGCTAGTGTGGCCGAGCGGTCTAAGGCGCTGGATTTAGGCTCCAGTCTCGGAAGAGGCGTGGGTTCAAATCCCACCCCTGCCATCAAGGCTCCAAAGATGTGTTGATCACTATGTGTTACATCAAATACTACACTTTCTTTGTGATGATCATTGTTTTGGTTAAAACAACAAATATTGACTGATACAGGAATCTTTCTTAAACTATGTATACGCAGTCATTCCTTAACTTGTGCGATCGGCATGGTCCACTGCAGCTCTGAGCTCAAACAATCCACCCGCCTCAACCTCCCAATATCTTGGATTACAGGCGTGCGCCAATGCAAACGGCAGGGACGTTTCACATTTTTCGGTCTTTTGAGATGAGTTTGACACGTCCAAACGAAGCAGACTATGATAAGAAACAATCTCTGGTTCAGTTTAAAGGGGATCCAATGTCCTTGTTCTGATAGCAGTCTGAGATTCAAGATGGGAATCCTTTTGAGTTAATGCACAAACCTATGAGTGGATGGAGACTTGAGATCATCTTTGTTATGAATTGACATGAAAACGGGAAAAAATACAGGGAAATTAACTGGAAAAAAAAAGTAGCTTTTTTCCATCCATAAGTGGTAGTGTGGCCGAGCGGTCTAAGGCGCTGGATTAAGGCTCCAGTCTCAGAAGAGGCGTGGGTTCAAATCCCACCACTGCCATCCAGGCTTCAAAGATATGTTGATGACTTTGTATTACATCAAATACTACACTTTCTTTGTGATGATCATTGTTTTGGTAAAAACAACAAATATTGACTGTTACAGGAATCTTTCTGAAACTATGTATACGCAGTCATTCCTTAACTTGTGCGATCAGCATGGTCCACTGCAGCTCTGAGCTCAAACAATCCACCAGCATCAACCTCCCAATATCTTGGATTACAGGCGTGCGCCAATGCACACGGCAGGGACGTTTCACATTTTTCGGTCTTTTGAGATGAGTTTGACACGTCCAAACGAAGCAGATTATGATAAGAAGAAACAATCTCTGGTCCATTTAAAGTGGATCAAATATCTATGTTCTGATAGCAGTCTGAGATTCAAGATGGGAAACATTTTGAGTTGATGCACAAACCTATGAGTGGATGGAGACTTGAGATCATCTTTGTTGTGAATTGACATGAAAATGGGAAAAAATACAGGGAAATTAACTGGAAAAAAAGCAGCTTTTTTCCATCCAAAAGTGGTAGTGTGGCCGAGCGGTCTAAGGGGCTGGATTAAGGGTCCAGTTCTCGGAAGAGGCGTGGGTTCAAATCCCACCACTGCCATCAAGGCTTCAAAGATATGTTGAAAACTATGTGTTATATCAAATACTGAACTTTCTTTGTGATGATCATTGGTTTGGTAAAAACAACAAATTTTGACTATTACAGGAATCTTTCTGAAGCTATGTATACGCTGTCATTCCTTAACTTGTGCGATCGGCATGGTCCACTGCAACTCTGAGCTCAAACAATCCACCAGCATCAACCTCCCAATATCTTGGATTACAGGCGTGCGCCAATGCACATGGCAGGGACGTTTCACATTTTTCGGTCTTTTGAGATGAGTTTGACACGTCCAACGAAGCAGACTATGATAAGAAACAATCTCTGGTCCATTTAAAGGGGATTAAATGTCTATGTTCTGATAGCAGTCTGAGATTCAAGATGGGAACCATTTTGAGTTAATGCACAAACCTATGAGTGGATGGAGACTTGAGATCATCTTTGTTGTGAATTGACATGAAAATGGGACAAAATACAGGGAAATTAACTGGAAAAAAGCAGCTCTTTTCCATCCATAAGTGGTAGTGTGGCCGAGAGTTCTAAGGTGCTGGATTTAGGCTCCAGTCTCGGAAGAGGTGTGGGTTCAAATCTCACCACTGCCATCAAGGTTCCAAAGATATGTTGATCACTTCGTGTTACATCAAATACTAAACTTTCTTTGTGATGATCATTGGTTTGGTAAAAACAACAAATATTGACTGTTAAAGGAATCTTTCTGAAACTATGTATACGCAGTCATTCCTTAACTTGTGCGATCGGGATGGTCCACTGCAGCTCTGAGCTCAAACAATCCACCAGCATCAACCTCCTAATATCTTGTATTACAGGCGTGCGCCAATGCACACGGCAGGGACGTTTCACATTTTTCGGTCTTTTGAGATGAGTTTGACACGTCCAAACGAAGCAGACTATGATAAGAAACAATCTCTGGTCCATTTAAAGTGGATCAAATATCTATTTTCTGATAGCAGTCTGAGATTCAAGATGGGAACCATTTTGAGTTAATGCACAAACCTATGAGTGGATGGAGACTTGAGATCATCTTTGTCGTGAATTGACATGAAAATGGGAAAAAATACAGGGAAATTAACTGGAAAAAAAGCAGCTTTTTTCCATCCATAAGTGCTAGTGTGGCCGAGCGGTCTAAGGCGCTGGATTTAGGCTCCAGTCTCGGAAGAGGCGTGGGTTCAAATCCCACCCCTGCCATCAAGGCTCCAAAGATGTGTTGATCACTATGTGTTACATCAAATACTACACTTTCTTTGTGATGATCGTTGTTTTGGTTAAAACAACAAATATTGACTGATACAGGAATCTTTCTTAAACTATGTATACGCAGTCATTCCTTAACTTGTGCGATCGGCATGGTCCACTGCAGCTCTGAGCTCAAACAATCCACCCGCCTCAACTTCCCAATATCTTGGATTACAGGCGTGCGCCAATGCACACGGCAGGGACGTTTCACATTTTTCGGTCTTTTGAGATGAGTTTGACACGTCCAAACGAAGCAGACTATGATAAGAAGAAACAATCTCTGGTCCATTTAAAGTGGATCAAATATCTATGTTCTGATAGCAGTCTGAGATTCAAGATGGGAAACATTTTGAGTTGATGCACAAACCTATGAGTGGATGGAGACTTGAGATCACCTTTGTTGTGAATTGACATTAAAACGGGAAAAATACAGGGAAATTAACTGGAAAAAAAAAGTAGCTTTTTTCCATCCATAAGTGGTAGTGTGGCCGAGCGGTCTAAGGGGCTGGATTAAGGGTCCAGTCTCGGAAGAGGCGTGGGTTCAAATCCCACCACTGCCATCAAGGCTTCAAAGATATGTTGAAAACTATGTGTTATATCAAATACTGAACTTTCTTTGTGATGATCATTGGTTTGGTAAAAACAACAAATATTGAATGTTACAGGAATCTTTCTGAAACTATGTATACGCTGTCATTCCTTAACTTGTGCGATCGGCATGGTCCACTGCAGCTCTGAGCTCAAACAATCCACCAGCATCAACCTCCCAATATCTTGGATTACAGGCTTGCGCCAATGCACACGGCAGGGACGTTTCACATTTTTCGGTCTTTTGAGATGAGTTTGACACAGGTCCAAACGAAGCAGACTATGATAAGAAACAATCTCTGGTCCAGTTTAAAGGGGATCCAATGTCCTTGTTCTGATAGCAGTCTGAGATTCAAGATGGGAATCCTTTTGAGTTAATGCACAAACCTATGAGTGGATGGAGACTTGAGATCATCTTTGTTATGAATTGACATGAAAACGGGAAAAAGTACAGGGAAATTAACTGTAAAAAAAAAGTAGCTTTTTTCCATCCATAAGTGGTAGTGTGGCCGAGCGGTCTAAGGCGCTGGATTAAGGCTCCAGTCTTGGAAGAGGCGTGGGTTCAAATCCCACCACTGCCATCAAGGCTCCAAAGATATGTTGATGACTATGTGTTACATCAAATACTACACTTTCTTTGTGATGATCATTGTTTTGGTTAAAACAACAAATATTGACTGATACAGGAATCTTTCTGAAACTATGTATACGCAGTCATTCCTTAACTTGTGCGATCGGCATGGTCCACTGCAACTCTGAGCTCAAACATTCCACCAGCATCAACCTCCCAATATCTTGGATTACAGGCGTGCGCCAATGCAAACGGCAGGGACGTTTCACATTTTTCGGTCTTTTGGGATGAGTTTGACACGTCCAAACGAAGCAGACTATGATAAGAAACAATCTCTGGTCCAGTTTAAAGGGGATCCAATGTCCTTGTTCTGATAGCAGTCTGAGATTCAAGATGGGAATCCTTTTGAGTTAATGCACAAACCTATGAGTGGATGGAGACTTGAGATCATCTTTGTTATGAATTGACATGAAAACGGGAAAAAATACAGGGAAATTAACTGGAAAAAAAAAGTAGCTTTTTTCCATCCATAAGTGGTAGTGTGGCCGAGCGGTCTAAGGCGCTGGATTTAGGCTCCAGTCTCGGAAGAGGCGTGGGTTCAAATCCCACCCCTGCCATCAAGGCTCCAAAGATGTGTTGATCACTATGTGTTACATCAAATACTACACTTTCTTTGTGATGATCGTTGTTTTGGTTAAAACAACAAATATTGACTGATACAGGAATCTTTCTTAAACTATGTATACGCAGTCATTCCTTAACTTGTGCGATCGGCATGGTCCACTGCAGCTCTGAGCTCAAACAATCCACCCGCCTCAACTTCCCAATATCTTGGATTACAGGCGTGCGCCAATGCACACGGCAGGGACGTTTCACATTTTTCGGTCTTTTGAGATGAGTTTGACACGTCCAAACGAAGCAGACTATGATAAGAAACAATCTCTGGTCCATTTAAAGTGGATCCAATGTCTATGTTCTGATAGCAGTCTGAGATTCAAGATGGGAAACATTTTGAGTTGATGCACAAACCTATGAGTGGATGGAGACTTGAGATCACCTTTGTTGTGAATTGACATTAAAACGGGAAAAATACAGGGAAATTAACTGGAAAAAAAAAGTAGCTTTTTTCCATCCATAAGTGGTAGTGTGGCCGAGCGGTCTAAGGGGCTGGATTAAGGGTCCAGTCTCGGAAGAGGCGTGGGTTCAAATCCCACCACTGCCATCAAGGCTTCAAAGATATGTTGAAAACTATGTGTTATATCAAATACTGAACTTTCTTTGTGATGATCATTGGTTTGGTAAAAACAACAAATATTGAATGTTACAGGAATCTTTCTGAAACTATGTATACGCTGTCATTCCTTAACTTGTGCGATCGGCATGGTCCACTGCAGCTCTGAGCTCAAACAATCCACCAGCATCAACCTCCCAATATCTTGGATTACAGGCTTGCGCCAATGCACACGGCAGGGACGTTTCACATTTTTCGGTCTTTTGAGATGAGTTTGACACAGGTCCAAACGAAGCAGACTATGATAAGAAACAATCTCTGGTCCAGTTTAAAGGGGATCCAATGTCCTTGTTCTGATAGCAGTCTGAGATTCAAGATGGGAATCCTTTTGAGTTAATGCACAAACCTATGAGTGGATGGAGACTTGAGATCATCTTTGTTATGAATTGACATGAAAACGGGAAAAAGTACAGGGAAATTAACTGTAAAAAAAAAGTAGCTTTTTTCCATCCATAAGTGGTAGTGTGGCCGAGCGGTCTAAGGCGCTGGATTAAGGCTCCAGTCTTGGAAGAGGCGTGGGTTCAAATCCCACCACTGCCATCAAGGCTCCAAAGATATGTTGATGACTATGTGTTACATCAAATACTACACTTTCTTTGTGATGATCATTGTTTTGGTTAAAACAACAAATATTGACTGATACAGGAATCTTTCTGAAACTATGTATACGCAGTCATTCCTTAACTTGTGCGATCGGCATGGTCCACTGCAACTCTGAGCTCAAACATTCCACCAGCATCAACCTCCCAATATCTTGGATTACAGGCGTGCGCCAATGCAAACGGCAGGGACGTTTCACATTTTTCGGTCTTTTGGGATGAGTTTGACACGTCCAAACGAAGCAGACTATGATAAGAAACAATCTCTGGTCCAGTTTAAAGGGGATCCAATGTCCTTGTTCTGATAGCAGTCTGAGATTCAAGATGGGAATCCTTTTGAGTTAATGCACAAACCTATGAGTGGATGGAGACTTGAGATCATCTTTGTTATGAATTGACATGAAAACGGGATTCCCAGATCAGTTAAGTAGCTCTTAACAGCGAAAGACTTCTTTCAAACCTTCTTAAGGAGCCTGCGAAAGAAAATCGCGTTTCCCAGAGTCGCTCTTAGCTTAAGAATCTCTTTCATTAAGAAGGAAATGAAAGATGCTGCTGACCCAGTCTTTACAACCATCTTAGTGAATTAGTTTTATACTTTATATTTATATTGTTTAGCATTCATTGATGACAGCAAAGGGGGAAAAAAAAGAAAAATAAGGAATAACAACTGTGTTCCGGTATATGATTTATGCATTACGCAAAAATAAAACGATCATCATGAATATCATTTATTTGATAATTTGGCTGCTATACGGCATGTTCTCGCTGCAAATCAACCGTGTCGCCGTGCGCGAAGCAGAACTGTTTTCATGAACGCATTCGTGCGTCAGCACTTCAATCCCCTGGACGTGCTGTCGGACCGGGCTGTCCAGGCAGCTGTGACACCGATCCTCCTGCCCGAGCCCGAGCCCGAGCCCACATGTGTGATGACAGGGAATTAGTGCATTGAGGAGCAGCGCTGCCTGTCTCCACCAGTGTTGTGCTAGTTACTGAAAAATAGTAACTAGTTACAGTTACTAGTTACTTCATTAAAAAGTAACTCAGTAACTCAGCTACTTAGACCAAAAAGTAATGCATTACCATGAAAAGTTACTTTTTAGTTTCTTTAAATAAAAACATTTTTTAAAATGCTCCCATTAATAACCCTCTAGCCTTCATTTCAGCAGGTACTGTATGGATTTGCATTGTGCATCGTGTTCTGCATTCTAAACAGTCTCCCCACTTCTTCACTTCCTGTGTCAATAACGTTGGTTGCTTAGCAACAAGCTGAGAACAGCCAATGAGCTTCAGCAGCAGCTGAAGAACAGGAGCCTTTAATGAATCGTTCATTACAGTCTCAAATATAACCAATGGTGTCGGTTTATAAGAATCTTTTTGCCCAGAAGAAAAAAGAGCGAAGACAACGACCCATAACTATTTTCTTCTCTTGAAAAAATACACCTACACCGCGGGGTTTAGGATAAAAAGACGCTACAGAGTCGGGATGTCAGCAGTCAGGAGAGCAGTGGAATACGTGCGAGGCGGGGCTGATCTCTGCAGTTTGAAGCTCTCTATAATTGTAAAAAGAATTTCACTTATCACGGGTTCTTTTTGGAACATAACCCCTGCGAAAAACCAGGGATTGCTGTAATTCCACGTTGCGAAACTCTCCTTCTCTTGGCTCATGACCGTCATGTTTTTGAACACACGCCCACTACGTTTCCTATGGTCTCCGCGTGTGCGGAAAAAAAGCTTCACTGTAGCCAGAAATAACGGAGTAACGCACCGTTTGGTAGCGGTAATTGCGTGACTGAATTTAAAACCTAATGCGTTAGAGTATTAGTTACCGCAAAACTAACGGCGTTACTGTAACCCGCTACTAAATAACGTTAGTCACAACACTGGTCTCCAAACATCCGCAAATACAACGTTGATGAATGCAATAGTGAAAACGGTCAAGCAGCTAAATAAACTTCAGAATATTTTTTTGAGGGGAAGGATTCTGTTTTACTAGTCAGGAGGATACAATGTGGTCCTATATGCTGAATGATCGTTAAGTTAATTTCTCCTTTCGTCCATCTTTCACATTTAATAAAAACAAGACATTTCCTCATTATTCTCTTACCAAGACTACTTATTTAGTTGCAGTCTTGTTTTCATCATGAAAAAGGGTCATGGAATTATATTTATCATCTTAATTTTTCATTATAACGCACATGCAGCAGGGAATTAGTGCGTTAGGGAGCAGTGCTGCGTGTGAAAATGCGCTGATAGTGATCGGTGATCGATTTGCCTGGCATAGATTGATTTGGTTTCAGAACCGGACAGCTCCTCCAAAGAGCTTCTGAAAGAGCGAAACTAAAGAACGGTGTTAAGAAGTCATCTGGGAAACACGCGTATCTTAGGGTACCTTCTAAGTTGAAACCTTCTTTGAACCTCTCTTAAATCCTTAAGAGAGGTTGGATCTGGGAAACCCGGCCATTGACTGTTACAGGAATCTTTCTGAAACTATGTATAGACGAATCCGGCGAAACCCGGAAGTCGAGCGGCCGCCATTACTGCGGTGGCGGCTCCGCTCCTCCGCTCCAGCCCATAGACATATATACGTATGGATCTATTACTCCGCTCCCTGCCAGGCTCTCTTAATGTATTTGTATCATCGGAACACTCCTGTCCCGTCACGTGCATTTGTTTTGATAGTGAATGAAGACGGGGGGGACTTTCAAAACGACTTTTCTGTTTCACCAAGTGAACAGACGGAACGCAAAAAAAGATGTTAAACTGCTGGAAAGGAACTGGAATTTACCTGGATACCTTAAACAAGGAAGCCAGGGAGCGGTATATGGAGAAAATAATGATTATTAACGGTTTGGGTTCATATGAAATCACTACTAAAGAATGAAGCTCCGATGAGGATTTACTGCCGCAGTTCTGCAGAACCACCGTCTTACTACCTTGTTTAGTGTTTGGCAGCTGCTTTGGTAAATGTTTGACTCGCCATGTGTTTCAATAAATTAGTATAATATAACAACATACAGTACATCTTTTTTATTACTCTTACTTCTCTTTTCTTTTTTTTTATGCTGAAGAGGCTCCGATCGCGTGAGCAATATTTTTCTTTTCCTCGTGAGATTATTTTTTTCTTCTGCAGCTACAAATAGAGTTGATATTTTTTCCTCAACAACCTAGTTTTATCTGCAGATTGGGGTTATGTATGTATGTATTCTGTATCATCCGGAGCTGAGATAGTTCTGCCCTTCAATTAGAGACCTGTAATTGCGTTTTTTTTTTCGTCATCGGACGCCAGGCGATCAATAAAATATTCTTGGATACCTAAAATAAAACAAAACATAAACAGGTAATATTTAATTGTTCAGACGTGCCTCGTAAGGAGAGGAGGTGGAGAGAGCTATATTACAGTGTTTAATCATACACTCCCTTATCTCCCTATTCCTCTATTCTTTCCTGCTTATCGCTCAAACAAATCATTATTTATAAATTAACATCAGCATTAATTTAAGATACCTTCATTATTTATGGAAGGCCACTGTCTAACATCATCAATCCAGCTATAATGATGCTGTAGAGCGTCAGGTTACAATAACAGCGCTGCGGTGGCAGATTGACACCTGCCACCGCAGCGATGGCGCCGCCGCAAGATGGCGGCGCACACAAACCGGTCGCCGGATTCGTCTATACGCAGTCGTTCCTTAACTTGTGCGATCGGCATGGTCCACTGCAGCTCTGAGCTCAAACAATCCACCAGCCTCAACCTCCCAAGATCTTGGATTACAGGCGTGCGCCAATGCAAACGGCAGGGACATTTCACATTTTTCGGTCTTTTGAGATGAGTTTGACACGTCCAAACGAAGCAGATTATGATAAGAAACAATCTCTGGTCCATTTAAAGGAGATCAAATATCTACGTTCTGATAGCAGTCTGAGATTCAAGATGGGAATCCTTTTGAGTTAATGCACAAACCTATGAGTGGATGGAGACTTGGGATCACCTTTGTTGTGAATTGACATGAAAAAGGGAAAAATACAGGGAAATTAACTTGAAAAAAAGCAGCTTTTTTCCATCAGTAAGTGGTAGTGTGGCCGAGCGGTCTAAGGGGCTGGATTAAGGCTCCAGTCTCGGGAAGAGGCTTGGGTTCAAATCCCACCACTGCGATCAAGGCTTCAAAGATATGTTGAAGACTATGTGATATATCAAATACTGAACTTTCTTTGTGATGATCATTGGTTTGGTAAAAACAACAAATATGGACTGTTACAGGAATCTTTCTGAAACTATGTATACGCTGTCATTCCTTAACTTGTGCGATCGGCATGGTCCACTGCAGCTCTGAGCTCAAACAATCCACCAGCCTCAACCTCCCAATATCTTGGATTACACGCGTGCGCCAATGCAAACGGCAGGGACGTTTCACATTTTTCGGTCTTTTGAGATGAGTTTGACACGTCCAAACGAAGCAGACTATGATAAGAAACAATCTCTGGTCCATTTAAAGTGGATCCAATGTCTTTGTTCTGATAGCAGTCTGAGATTCAAGATGGGAACCATTTTGAGTTAATGCACAAACCTATGAGTGGATGGAGACTTGAGATCATCTTTGTTGTGAATTGACATGAAAATGGTAAAAAAAAATACAGGGAAATTAACTGGAAAAAAAAAGTAGCTTTTTTCCATCCATTAGTGGTAGTGTGGCCGAGCGGTCTAAGGCGCTGGATTTAGGCTCCAGTCTCGGAAGAGGCGTGGGTTTCAAATCCCACCACTGCCATCAAGGCTTCAAAGATATGTTGATGACTATGTGTTGCATCAAATACTACACTTTCTTTGTGATGATCATTGGTTTGGTAAAAACAACAAATATTGACTGTTACAGGAATCTTTCTCAAACTATGTATACGCAGTCATTCCTTAACTTGTGCGATCGGCATGGTCCACTGCAGCTCTGAGCTCAAACAATCCACCAGCCTCAACCTCCCAATATCTTGGATTACAGGCGTGCGCCAATGCACACGGCAGGGACGTTTCACATTTTTCGGTCTTTTGAGATGAGTTTGACATGTCCAAACGAAGCAGACTATGATAAGAAACAATCTCTGGTCCATTTAAAGGGGATCAAATGTCTTTGTTCTGATAGCAGTCTGAGATTCAAGATGGGAACCATTTTGAGTTAATGCACAAACCTATGAGTGGATGGAGACTTGAGATCATCTTTTTTGTGAATTGACATGAAAATGGGAAGAAATACAGGGAAATTAACTGGAAAAAAAGCAGCTTTTTTCCATCCATAAGTGGTAGTGTGGCCGAGAGGTCTAAGGCGCTGGATTAAGGCTCCAGTCCTCGGAAGAGGCGTGGGTTCAAATCCCACCACTGCCATCAAGGCTCCAAAGATATGTTGATGACTATGTGTTACATAAAATACTACACTTTCTTTGTGATGATCATTGTTTTGGTTAAAACAACAAATATTGACTGATACAGGAATCTTTCTTAAACTATGTATACGCAGTCATTCCTTAACTTGTGCGATCGGCATGGTCCACTGCAGCTCTGAGCTCAAACAATCCACCCGCCTCAACCTCCCAATATCTTGGATTACAGGCGTGCGCCAATGCACACGGCAGGGACGTTTCACATTTTTCGGTCTTTTGAGATGAGTTTGACACGTCCAAACGAAGCAGACTATGATAAGAAGAAACAATCTCTGGTCCATTTAAAGTGGATCAAATATCTATGTTCTGATAGCAGTCTGAGATTCAAGATGGGAAACATTTTGAGTTGATGCACAAACCTATGAGTGGATGGAGACTTGAGATCACCTTTGTTGTGATTTGACATTAAAACGGGAAAAATACAGGGAAATTAACTTGAAAAAAAAGTAGCTTTTTTCTATCCATAAGTGGTACTGTGGCCGAGCGGTCTAAGGGGCTGGATTAAGGGTCCAGTTCTCGGAAGAGGCGTGGGTTCAAATCCCACCACTGCCATCAAGGCTTCAAAGATATGTTGAAAACTATGTGTTATATCAAATACTGAACTTTCTTTGTGATGATCATTGGTTTGGTAAAAACAACAAATATTGAATGTTACAGGAATCTTTCTGAAACTATGTATACGCTGTCATTCCTTAACTTGTGCGATCAGCATGGTCCACTGCAGCTCTGAGCTCAAACAATCCACCAGCATCAACCTCCCAATATCTTGGATTACAGGCGTGCGCCAATGCACACGGCAGGGACGTTTCACATTTTTCGGTCTTTTGAGATGAGTTTGACACGTCCAAACGAAGCAGACTATGATAAGAAACCATCTCTGGTCCATTTAAAGTGGCTCCAATGTCTTTGTTCTGATAGCAGTCTGAGATTCAAGAAGGGAATCCTTTTGAGTTAATGCACAAACCTATGAGTTGATGGAGACTTGAGATCATCTTTGTTGTGAATTGACATTAAAATGGGAAAAAATACAGGGAAATGAACTGGAAAAAAGCAGCTTTTTTCCATCCATAAGTGGTAGAGTGGCCGAGAGGTCTAAGGCGCTGGATTTAGGCTCCAGTCTCGAAAGAGGCGTGGGTTCAAATCCCACCACTGCCATCAAGGCTCCAAAGATATGTTGATGACTATGTGTTACATCAAATACTGAACTTTCTTTGTGATGATGATTGGTTTGGTAAAAACAACAAATATTGACTATTACAGGAATCTTTCTGAAGCTATGTATACGCTGTCATTCCTTAACTTGTGCGATCGGCATGGTCCACTGCAACTCTGAGCTCAAACAATCCACCAGCATCAACCTCCCAATATCTTGGATTACAGTCAAAACCTCAAACAATCCACCAGCATCAACCTCCCAATATCTTGGATTACAGGCGTGCGCCAATGCACATGGCAGGGACGTTTCACATTTTTCGGTCTTTTGAGATGAGTTTGTCACGTCCAACGAAGCAGACTATGATAAGAAACAATCTCTGGTCCATTTAAAGGGGATTAAATGTCTATGTTCTGATAGCAGTCTGAGATTCAAGATGGGAACCATTTTGAGTTAATGCACAAACCTATGAGTGGATGGAGACTTGAGATCATCTTTGTTGTGAATTGACATGAAAATGGGAAAAAATACAGGGAAATTAACTGGAAAAAAAAAGCAGCTCTTTTCCATCCATAAGTGGTAGTGTGGCCGAGAGTTCTAAGGTGCTGGATTTAGGCTCCAGTCTCGGAAGAGGTGTGGGTTCAAATCTCACCACTGCCATCAAGGCTCCAAAGATATGTTGATCACTTCGTGTTACATCAAATACTAAACTTTCTTTGTGATGATCATTGGTTTGGTAAAAACAACAAATATTGACTGTTACAGGAATCTTTCTGAAACTATGTATACGCAGTCATTCCTTAACTTGTGCGATCGGCATGGTCCACTGCAGCTCTAAGCTCAAACAATCCACCAGCATCAACCTCCCAATATCTTGGATTACAGGCGTGCGCCAATGCACACGGCAGGGACGTTCCACATTTTTCGGTCTTTTGAGATGAGTTTGACACGTCCAAACGAAGCAGACTATGATAAGAAACAATCTCTGGTCCATTTAAAGTGGATCAAATATCTATTTTCTGATAGCAGTCTGAGATTCAAGATGGGAACCATTTTGAGTTAATGCACAAACCTATGAGTGGATGGAGACTTGAGATCATCTTTGTTGTGAATTGACATGAAAATGGAAAAAATACAGGGAAATTAACTTGAAAAAAAGCTGCTTTTTTCAGTCCATAAGTGGTAGTGTGGCCGAGCGGTCTAAGGCGCTGGATTAAGGCTCCAGTCTCGGAAGAGGCGTGGGTTCAAATCCCACCACTGCCATCAAGGCTCCAAAGATATGTTGATGACTATGTGTTACATCAAATACTACACTTTCTTTGTGATGATCATTGTTTTGGTTAAAACAACAAATATTGACTGATACAGGAATCTTTCTTAAACTATGTATACGCAGTCATTCCTTAACTTGTGCGATCGGCATGGTCCACTGCAGCTCTGAGCTCAAACAATCCACCCGCCTCAACCTCCCAATATCTTGGATTACAGGCGTGCGCCAATGCACACGGCAGGGACGTTTCACATTTTTCGGTCTTTTGAGATGAGTTTGACACGTCCAAACGAAGCAGACTATGATAAGAAGAAACAATCTTTGGTCCATTTAAAGTGGATCAAATATCTATGTTCTGATAGCAGTCTGAGATTCAAGATGGGAAACATTTTGAGTTGATGCACAAACCTATGAGTGGATGGAGACTTGAGATCACCTTTGTTGTGATTTGACATTAAAACGGGAAAAATACAGGGAAATTAACTGGAAAAAAAGTAGCTTTTTTCTATCCATAAGTGGTACTGTGGCCGAGCGGTCTAAGGGGCTGGATTAAGGGTCCAGTTCTCGGAAGAGGCGTGGGTTCAAATCCCACCACTGCCATCAAGGCTTCAAAGATATGTTGAAAACTATGTGTTATATCAAATACTGAACTTTCTTTGTGATGATCATTGGTTTGGTAAAAACAACAAATATTGAATGTTACAGGAATCTTTCTGAAACTATGTATACGCTGTCATTCCTTAACTTGTGCGATCAGCATGGTCCACTGCAGCTCTGAGCTCAAACAATCCACCAGCATCAACCTCCCAATATCTTGGATTACAGGCGTGCGCCAATGCACACGGCAGGGACGTTTCACATTTTTCGGTCTTTTGAGATGAGTTTGACACGTCCAAACGAAGCAGACTATGATAAGAAACCATCTCTGGTCCATTTAAAGTGGCTCCAATGTCTTTGTTCTGATAGCAGTCTGAGATTCAAGAAGGGAATCCTTTTGAGTTAATGCACAAACCTATGAGTTGATGGAGACTTGAGATCATCTTTGTTGTGAATTGACATTAAAATGGGAAAAAATACAGGGAAATGAACTGGAAAAAAGCAGCTTTTTTCCATCCATAAGTGGTAGAGTGGCCGAGAGGTCTAAGGCGCTGGATTTAGGCTCCAGTCTCGAAAGAGGCGTGGGTTCAAATCCCACCACTGCCATCAAGGCTCCAAAGATATGTTGATGACTATGTGTTACATCAAATACTGAACTTTCTTTGTGATGATGATTGGTTTGGTAAAAACAACAAATATTGACTATTACAGGAATCTTTCTGAAGCTATGTATACGCTGTCATTCCTTAACTTGTGCGATCGGCATGGTCCACTGCAACTCTGAGCTCAAACAATCCACCAGCATCAACCTCCCAATATCTTGGATTACAGTCAAAACCTCAAACAATCCACCAGCATCAACCTCCCAATATCTTGGATTACAGGCGTGCGCCAATGCACATGGCAGGGACGTTTCACATTTTTCGGTCTTTTGAGATGAGTTTGACACGTCCAACGAAGCAGACTATGATAAGAAACAATCTCTGGTCCATTTAAAGGGGATTAAATGTCTATGTTCTGATAGCAGTCTGAGATTCAAGATGGGAACCATTTTGAGTTAATGCACAAACCTATGAGTGGATGGAGACTTGAGATCATCTTTGTTGTGAATTGACATGAAAATGGGAAAAAATACAGGGAAATTAACTGGAAAAAAAAAGCAGCTCTTTTCCATCCATAAGTGGTAGTGTGGCCGAGAGTTCTAAGGTGCTGGATTTAGGCTCCAGTCTCGGAAGAGGTGTGGGTTCAAATCTCACCACTGCCATCAAGGCTCCAAAGATATGTTGATCACTTCGTGTTACATCAAATACTAAACTTTCTTTGTGATGATCATTGGTTTGGTAAAAACAACAAATATTGACTGTTACAGGAATCTTTCTGAAACTATGTATACGCAGTCATTCCTTAACTTGTGCGATCGGCATGGTCCACTGCAGCTCTAAGCTCAAACAATCCACCAGCATCAACCTCCCAATATCTTGGATTACAGGCGTGCGCCAATGCACACGGCAGGGACGTTCCACATTTTTCGGTCTTTTGAGATGAGTTTGACACGTCCAAACGAAGCAGACTATGATAAGAAACAATCTCTGGTCCATTTAAAGTGGATCAAATATCTATTTTCTGATAGCAGTCTGAGATTCAAGATGGGAACCATTTTGAGTTAATGCACAAACCTATGAGTGGATGGAGACTTGAGATCATCTTTGTTGTGAATTGACATGAAAATGGAAAAAATACAGGGAAATTAACTTGAAAAAAAGCTGCTTTTTTCAGTCCATAAGTGGTAGTGTGGCCGAGCGGTCTAAGGCGCTGGATTAAGGCTCCAGTCTCGGAAGAGGCGTGGGTTCAAATCCCACCACTGCCATCAAGGCTCCAAAGATATGTTGATGACTATGTGTTACATCAAATACTACACTTTCTTTGTGATGATCATTGTTTTGGTTAAAACAACAAATATTGACTGATACAGGAATCTTTCTTAAACTATGTATACGCAGTCATTCCTTAACTTGTGCGATCGGCATGGTCCACTGCAGCTCTGAGCTCAAACAATCCACCCGCCTCAACCTCCCAATATCTTGGATTACAGGCGTGCGCCAATGCACACGGCAGGGACGTTTCACATTTTTCGGTCTTTTGAGATGAGTTTGACACGTCCAAACGAAGCAGACTATGATAAGAAGAAACAATCTTTGGTCCATTTAAAGTGGATCAAATATCTATGTTCTGATAGCAGTCTGAGATTCAAGATGGGAAACATTTTGAGTTGATGCACAAACCTATGAGTGGATGGAGACTTGAGATCACCTTTGTTGTGATTTGACATTAAAACGGGAAAAATACAGGGAAATTAACTGGAAAAAAAGTAGCTTTTTTCTATCCATAAGTGGTACTGTGGCCGAGCGGTCTAAGGGGCTGGATTAAGGGTCCAGTTCTCGGAAGAGGCGTGGGTTCAAATCCCACCACTGCCATCAAGGCTTCAAAGATATGTTGAAAACTATGTGTTATATCAAATACTGAACTTTCTTTGTGATGATCATTGGTTTGGTAAAAACAACAAATATTGAATGTTACAGGAATCTTTCTGAAACTATGTATACGCTGTCATTCCTTAACTTGTGCGATCGGCATGGTCCACTGCAGCTCTGAGCTCAAACAATCCACCAGCATCAACCTCCCAATATCTTGGATTACAGGCTTGCGCCAATGCACACAGCAGGGACGTCTCACATTTTTCGGTCTTTTGAGATGAGTTTGACACAGGTCCAAACGAAGCAGACTATGATAAGAAACAATCTCTGGTCCATATAAAGGGGATCAAATGTCTTTGTTCTGATAGCAGTCTGAGATTCAAGATGGGAACCATTTTGAGTTAATGCACAAACCTATGAGTGGATGGAGACTTGAGATCATCTTTTTTGTGAATTGACATGAAAATGGGAAGAATTACAGTGAAATTAACTGGAAAAAAAGCAGCTTTTTTCCATCCGTAAGTGGTAGTGTGGCCGAGAGGTCTAAGGCGCTGGATTTAGGCTCCAGTCTCGAAAGAGGCGTGGGTTCAAATCCCACCACTGCCATCAAGGCTCCAAAGATATGTTGATGACTATGTGTTACATCAAATACTACACTTTCTTTGTGATGATCATTGTTTTGGTTAAAACAACAAATATTGACTGATACAGGAATCTTTCTGAAACTATGTATACGCAGTCATTCCTTAACTTGTGCGATCGGCATGGTCCACTGCAACTCTGAGCTCAAACAATCCACCAGCATCAACCTCCCAATATCTTGGATTATAGTCAAAACCTCAAACAATCCACCAGCATCAACCTCCCAATATCTTGGATTACAGGCGTGCGCCAATGCACATGGCAGGGACGTTTCACATTTTTCGGTCTTTTGAGATGAGTTTAACACATCCAACGAAGCAGACTATGATAAGAAACAATCTCTGGTCCATTTAAAGGGGATTAAATGTCTATGTTCTGATAGCAGTCTGAGATTCAAGATGGGAACCATTTTGAGTTAATGCACAAACCTATGAGTGGATGGAGACTTGAGATCATCTTTGTTATGAATTGACATGAAAACGGGAAAAAATACAGGGAAATTAACTGGAAAAAAAGCAGCTCTTTTCCATCCATAAGTGGTAGTGTGGCCGAGAGTTCTAAGGTGCTGGATTTAGGCTCCAGTCTCGGAAGAGGTGTGGGTTCAAATCTCACCACTGCCATCAAGGCTCCAAAGATATGTTGATCACTTCGTGTTACATCAAATACTAAACTTTCTTTGTGATGATCATTGGTTTGGTAAAAACAACAAATATTGAATGTTACAGGAATCTTTCTGAAACTATGTATACGCAGTCATTCCTTAACTTGTGCGATCGGCATGGTCCACTGCAGCTCTAAGCTCAAACAATCCACCAGCATCAACCTCCCAATATCTTGGATTACAGGCGTGCGCCAATGCACACGGCAGGGACGTTTCACATTTTTCGGTCTTTTGAGATGAGTTTGACACGTCCAAACGAAGCAGACTATGATAAGAAACAATCTCTGGTCCATTTAAAGTGGATCAAATATCTATTGTCTGATAGCAGTCTGAGATTCAAGATGGGAACCATTTTGAGTTAATGCACAAACCTATGAGTGGATGGAGACTTGAGATCATCTTTGTTGTGAATTGACATGAAAATGGGAAAAAATACAGGGAAATTAACTGGAAAAAAAGCAGCTTTTTTCCATCCATAAGTGGTAGTGTGGCCGAGCGGTCTAAGGCGCTGGATTTAGGCTCCAGTCTCGGAAGAGGCGTGGGTTCAAATCCCACCACTGCCATGAAGGCTCCAAAGATATGTTGATGACTATGTGTTACATAAAATACTACACTTTCTTTGTGATGATCATTGTTTTGGTTAAAACAACAAATATTGACTGATACAGGAATCTTTCTTAAACTATGTATACGCAGTCATTCCTTAACTTGTGCGATCGGCATGGTCCACTGCAGCTCTGAGCTCAAACAATCCACCCGCCTCAACCTCCCAATATCTTGGATTACAGGCGTGCGCCAATGCACACGGCAGGGACGTTTCACATTTTTCGGTCTTTTGAGATGAGTTTGACACGTCCAAACGAAGCAGACTATGATAAGAAGAAACAATCTCTGGTCCATTTAAAGTGGATCAAATATCTATGTTCTGATAGCAGTCTGAGATTCAAGATGGGAAACATTTTGAGTTGATGCACAAACCTATGAGTGGATGGAGACTTGAGATCACCTTTGTTGTGATTTGACATTAAAACGGGAAAAATACAGGGAAATTAACTTGAAAAAAAAGTAGCTTTTTTCTATCCATAAGTGGTACTGTGGCCGAGCGGTCTAAGGGGCTGGATTAAGGGTCCAGTTCTCGGAAGAGGCGTGGGTTCAAATCCCACCACTGCCATCAAGGCTTCAAAGATATGTTGAAAACTATGTGTTATATCAAATACTGAACTTTCTTTGTGATGATCATTGGTTTGGTAAAAACAACAAATATTGAATGTTACAGGAATCTTTCTGAAACTATGTATACGCTGTCATTCCTTAACTTGTGCGATCAGCATGGTCCACTGCAGCTCTGAGCTCAAACAATCCACCAGCATCAACCTCCCAATATCTTGGATTACAGGCGTGCGCCAATGCACACGGCAGGGACGTTTCACATTTTTCGGTCTTTTGAGATGAGTTTGACACGTCCAAACGAAGCAGACTATGATAAGAAACCATCTCTGGTCCATTTAAAGTGGCTCCAATGTCTTTGTTCTGATAGCAGTCTGAGATTCAAGAAGGGAATCCTTTTGAGTTAATGCACAAACCTATGAGTTGATGGAGACTTGAGATCATCTTTGTTGTGAATTGACATTAAAATGGGAAAAAATACAGGGAAATGAACTGGAAAAAAGCAGCTTTTTTCCATCCATAAGTGGTAGAGTGGCCGAGAGGTCTAAGGCGCTGGATTTAGGCTCCAGTCTCGAAAGAGGCGTGGGTTCAAATCCCACCACTGCCATCAAGGCTCCAAAGATATGTTGATGACTATGTGTTACATCAAATACTGAACTTTCTTTGTGATGATGATTGGTTTGGTAAAAACAACAAATATTGACTATTACAGGAATCTTTCTGAAGCTATGTATACGCTGTCATTCCTTAACTTGTGCGATCGGCATGGTCCACTGCAACTCTGAGCTCAAACAATCCACCAGCATCAACCTCCCAATATCTTGGATTACAGTCAAAACCTCAAACAATCCACCAGCATCAACCTCCCAATATCTTGGATTACAGGCGTGCGCCAATGCACATGGCAGGGACGTTTCACATTTTTCGGTCTTTTGAGATGAGTTTGTCACGTCCAACGAAGCAGACTATGATAAGAAACAATCTCTGGTCCATTTAAAGGGGATTAAATGTCTATGTTCTGATAGCAGTCTGAGATTCAAGATGGGAACCATTTTGAGTTAATGCACAAACCTATGAGTGGATGGAGACTTGAGATCATCTTTGTTGTGAATTGACATGAAAATGGGAAAAAATACAGGGAAATTAACTGGAAAAAAAAAGCAGCTCTTTTCCATCCATAAGTGGTAGTGTGGCCGAGAGTTCTAAGGTGCTGGATTTAGGCTCCAGTCTCGGAAGAGGTGTGGGTTCAAATCTCACCACTGCCATCAAGGCTCCAAAGATATGTTGATCACTTCGTGTTACATCAAATACTAAACTTTCTTTGTGATGATCATTGGTTTGGTAAAAACAACAAATATTGACTGTTACAGGAATCTTTCTGAAACTATGTATACGCAGTCATTCCTTAACTTGTGCGATCGGCATGGTCCACTGCAGCTCTAAGCTCAAACAATCCACCAGCATCAACCTCCCAATATCTTGGATTACAGGCGTGCGCCAATGCACACGGCAGGGACGTTCCACATTTTTCGGTCTTTTGAGATGAGTTTGACACGTCCAAACGAAGCAGACTATGATAAGAAACAATCTCTGGTCCATTTAAAGTGGATCAAATATCTATTTTCTGATAGCAGTCTGAGATTCAAGATGGGAACCATTTTGAGTTAATGCACAAACCTATGAGTGGATGGAGACTTGAGATCATCTTTGTTGTGAATTGACATGAAAATGGAAAAAATACAGGGAAATTAACTTGAAAAAAAGCTGCTTTTTTCAGTCCATAAGTGGTAGTGTGGCCGAGCGGTCTAAGGCGCTGGATTAAGGCTCCAGTCTCGGAAGAGGCGTGGGTTCAAATCCCACCACTGCCATCAAGGCTCCAAAGATATGTTGATGACTATGTGTTACATCAAATACTACACTTTCTTTGTGATGATCATTGTTTTGGTTAAAACAACAAATATTGACTGATACAGGAATCTTTCTTAAACTATGTATACGCAGTCATTCCTTAACTTGTGCGATCGGCATGGTCCACTGCAGCTCTGAGCTCAAACAATCCACCCGCCTCAACCTCCCAATATCTTGGATTACAGGCGTGCGCCAATGCACACGGCAGGGACGTTTCACATTTTTCGGTCTTTTGAGATGAGTTTGACACGTCCAAACGAAGCAGACTATGATAAGAAGAAACAATCTTTGGTCCATTTAAAGTGGATCAAATATCTATGTTCTGATAGCAGTCTGAGATTCAAGATGGGAAACATTTTGAGTTGATGCACAAACCTATGAGTGGATGGAGACTTGAGATCACCTTTGTTGTGATTTGACATTAAAACGGGAAAAATACAGGGAAATTAACTGGAAAAAAAGTAGCTTTTTTCTATCCATAAGTGGTACTGTGGCCGAGCGGTCTAAGGGGCTGGATTAAGGGTCCAGTTCTCGGAAGAGGCGTGGGTTCAAATCCCACCACTGCCATCAAGGCTTCAAAGATATGTTGAAAACTATGTGTTATATCAAATACTGAACTTTCTTTGTGATGATCATTGGTTTGGTAAAAACAACAAATATTGAATGTTACAGGAATCTTTCTGAAACTATGTATACGCTGTCATTCCTTAACTTGTGCGATCAGCATGGTCCACTGCAGCTCTGAGCTCAAACAATCCACCAGCATCAACCTCCCAATATCTTCGATTACAGGCGTGCGCCAATGCACACGGCAGGGACGTTTCACATTTTTCGGTCTTTTGAGATGAGTTTGACACGTCCAAACGAAGCAGACTATGATAAGAAACCATCTCTGGTCCATTTAAAGTGGCTCCAATGTCTTTGTTCTGATAGCAGTCTGAGATTCAAGAAGGGAATCCTTTTGAGTTAATGCACAAACCTATGAGTTGATGGAGACTTGAGATCATCTTTGTTGTGAATTGACATTAAAATGGGAAAAAATACAGGGAAATGAACTGGAAAAAAGCAGCTTTTTTCCATCCATAAGTGGTAGAGTGGCCGAGAGGTCTAAGGCGCTGGATTTAGGCTCCAGTCTCGAAAGAGGCGTGGGTTCAAATCCCACCACTGCCATCAAGGCTCCAAAGATATGTTGATGACTATGTGTTACATCAAATACTGAACTTTCTTTGTGATGATGATTGGTTTGGTAAAAACAACAAATATTGACTATTACAGGAATCTTTCTGAAGCTATGTATACGCTGTCATTCCTTAACTTGTGCGATCGGCATGGTCCACTGCAACTCTGAGCTCAAACAATCCACCAGCATCAACCTCCCAATATCTTGGATTACAGTCAAAACCTCAAACAATCCACCAGCATCAACCTCCCAATATCTTGGATTACAGGCGTGCGCCAATGCACATGGCAGGGACGTTTCACATTTTTCGGTCTTTTGAGATGAGTTTGACACGTCCAACGAAGCAGACTATGATAAGAAACAATCTCTGGTCCATTTAAAGGGGATTAAATGTCTATGTTCTGATAGCAGTCTGAGATTCAAGATGGGAACCATTTTGAGTTAATGCACAAACCTATGAGTGGATGGAGACTTGAGATCATCTTTGTTGTGAATTGACATGAAAATGGGAAAAAATACAGGGAAATTAACTGGAAAAAAAAAGCAGCTCTTTTCCATCCATAAGTGGTAGTGTGGCCGAGAGTTCTAAGGTGCTGGATTTAGGCTCCAGTCTCGGAAGAGGTGTGGGTTCAAATCTCACCACTGCCATCAAGGCTCCAAAGATATGTTGATCACTTCGTGTTACATCAAATACTAAACTTTCTTTGTGATGATCATTGGTTTGGTAAAAACAACAAATATTGACTGTTACAGGAATCTTTCTGAAACTATGTATACGCAGTCATTCCTTAACTTGTGCGATCGGCATGGTCCACTGCAGCTCTAAGCTCAAACAATCCACCAGCATCAACCTCCCAATATCTTGGATTACAGGCGTGCGCCAATGCACACGGCAGGGACGTTCCACATTTTTCGGTCTTTTGAGATGAGTTTGACACGTCCAAACGAAGCAGACTATGATAAGAAACAATCTCTGGTCCATTTAAAGTGGATCAAATATCTATTTTCTGATAGCAGTCTGAGATTCAAGATGGGAACCATTTTGAGTTAATGCACAAACCTATGAGTGGATGGAGACTTGAGATCATCTTTGTTGTGAATTGACATGAAAATGGAAAAAATACAGGGAAATTAACTTGAAAAAAAGCTGCTTTTTTCAGTCCATAAGTGGTAGTGTGGCCGAGCGGTCTAAGGCGCTGGATTAAGGCTCCAGTCTCGGAAGAGGCGTGGGTTCAAATCCCACCACTGCCATCAAGGCTCCAAAGATATGTTGATGACTATGTGTTACATCAAATACTACACTTTCTTTGTGATGATCATTGTTTTGGTTAAAACAACAAATATTGACTGATACAGGAATCTTTCTTAAACTATGTATACGCAGTCATTCCTTAACTTGTGCGATCGGCATGGTCCACTGCAGCTCTGAGCTCAAACAATCCACCCGCCTCAACCTCCCAATATCTTGGATTACAGGCGTGCGCCAATGCACACGGCAGGGACGTTTCACATTTTTCGGTCTTTTGAGATGAGTTTGACACGTCCAAACGAAGCAGACTATGATAAGAAGAAACAATCTTTGGTCCATTTAAAGTGGATCAAATATCTATGTTCTGATAGCAGTCTGAGATTCAAGATGGGAAACATTTTGAGTTGATGCACAAACCTATGAGTGGATGGAGACTTGAGATCACCTTTGTTGTGATTTGACATTAAAACGGGAAAAATACAGGGAAATTAACTGGAAAAAAAGTAGCTTTTTTCTATCCATAAGTGGTACTGTGGCCGAGCGGTCTAAGGGGCTGGATTAAGGGTCCAGTTCTCGGAAGAGGCGTGGGTTCAAATCCCACCACTGCCATCAAGGCTTCAAAGATATGTTGAAAACTATGTGTTATATCAAATACTGAACTTTCTTTGTGATGATCATTGGTTTGGTAAAAACAACAAATATTGAATGTTACAGGAATCTTTCTGAAACTATGTATACGCTGTCATTCCTTAACTTGTGCGATCGGCATGGTCCACTGCAGCTCTGAGCTCAAACAATCCACCAGCATCAACCTCCCAATATCTTGGATTACAGGCTTGCGCCAATGCACACAGCAGGGACGTCTCACATTTTTCGGTCTTTTGAGATGAGTTTGACACAGGTCCAAACGAAGCAGACTATGATAAGAAACAATCTCTGGTCCATATAAAGGGGATCAAATGTCTTTGTTCTGATAGCAGTCTGAGATTCAAGATGGGAACCATTTTGAGTTAATGCACAAACCTATGAGTGGATGGAGACTTGAGATCATCTTTTTTGTGAATTGACATGAAAATGGGAAGAATTACAGTGAAATTAACTGGAAAAAAAGCAGCTTTTTTCCATCCGTAAGTGGTAGTGTGGCCGAGAGGTCTAAGGCGCTGGATTTAGGCTCCAGTCTCGAAAGAGGCGTGGGTTCAAATCCCACCACTGCCATCAAGGCTCCAAAGATATGTTGATGACTATGTGTTACATCAAATACTACACTTTCTTTGTGATGATCATTGTTTTGGTTAAAACAACAAATATTGACTGATACAGGAATCTTTCTGAAACTATGTATACGCAGTCATTCCTTAACTTGTGCGATCGGCATGGTCCACTGCAACTCTGAGCTCAAACAATCCACCAGCATCAACCTCCCAATATCTTGGATTATAGTCAAAACCTCAAACAATCCACCAGCATCAACCTCCCAATATCTTGGATTACAGGCGTGCGCCAATGCACATGGCAGGGACGTTTCACATTTTTCGGTCTTTTGAGATGAGTTTAACACATCCAACGAAGCAGACTATGATAAGAAACAATCTCTGGTCCATTTAAAGGGGATTAAATGTCTATGTTCTGATAGCAGTCTGAGATTCAAGATGGGAACCATTTTGAGTTAATGCACAAACCTATGAGTGGATGGAGACTTGAGATCATCTTTGTTATGAATTGACATGAAAACGGGAAAAAATACAGGGAAATTAACTGGAAAAAAAGCAGCTCTTTTCCATCCATAAGTGGTAGTGTGGCCGAGAGTTCTAAGGTGCTGGATTTAGGCTCCAGTCTCGGAAGAGGTGTGGGTTCAAATCTCACCACTGCCATCAAGGCTCCAAAGATATGTTGATCACTTCGTGTTACATCAAATACTAAACTTTCTTTGTGATGATCATTGGTTTGGTAAAAACAACAAATATTGAATGTTACAGGAATCTTTCTGAAACTATGTATACGCAGTCATTCCTTAACTTGTGCGATCGGCATGGTCCACTGCAGCTCTAAGCTCAAACAATCCACCAGCATCAACCTCCCAATATCTTGGATTACAGGCGTGCGCCAATGCACACGGCAGGGACGTTCCACATTTTTCGGTCTTTTGAGATGAGTTTGACACGTCCAAACGAAGCAGACTATGATAAGAAACAATCTCTGGTCCATTTAAAGTGGATCAAATATCTATTTTCTGATAGCAGTCTGAGATTCAAGATGGGAATCCTTTTGAGTTAATGCACAAACCTATGAGTGGATGGAGACTTGAGATCATCTTTGTTATGAATTGACATGAAAACGGGAAAAAATACAGGGAAATTAACTGTAAAAAAAAAGTAGCTTTTTTCTGTCCATAAGTGGTAGTGTGGCCGAGCGGTCTAAGGCGCTGGATTAAGGCTCCAGTCTCGGAAGAGGCGTGGGTTCAAATCCCACCACTGCCATCCAGGCTTCAAAGATATGTTGATGACTATGTGTTACATCAAATACTACACTTCCTTTGTGATGATCATTGTTTTGGTAAAAACAACAAATATTGACTGTTACAGGAATCTTTCTGAAACTATGTATACGCAGTCATTCCTTAACTTGTGCGATCAGCATGGTCCACTGCAGCTCTGAGCTCAAACAATCCACCAGCATCAACCTCCCAATATCTTGGATTACAGTCAAAACCTCGAACAATCCACCAGCATCAACCTCCCAATATCTTGGATTACAGGCGTGCGCCAATGCACATGGCAGGGACGTTTCACATTTTTCGGTCTTTTGAGTTGAGTTTAACACATCCAACGAAGCAGACTATGATAAGAAACAATCTCTGGTCCATTTAAAGGGGATTAAATGTCTATGTTCTGATAGCAGTCTGAGATTCAAGATGGGAACCATTTTGAGTTAATGCACAAACCTATGAGTGGATGGAGACTTGAGATCATCTTTGTTGTGAATTGACATGAAAATGGGAAAAAATACAGGGAAATTAACTGGAAAAAAAGCAGCTCTTTTCCATCCATAAGTGGTAGTGTGGCCGAGAGTTCTAAGGCGCTGGATTTAGGCTCCAGTCTAGAAAGAGGCGTGGGTTCAAATCCCACCACTGCCATCAAGGCTCCAAAGATATGTTGATGACTATGTGTTACATCAAATAGTGAACTTTCTTTGTGATGATCATTGGTTTGGTAAAAACAACAAATATTGACTATTACAGGAATCTTTCTGAAGCTATGTATACGCTGTCATTCCTTAACTTGTGCGATCGGCATGGTCCACTGCAACTCTGAGCTCAAACAATCCACCAGCATCAACCTCCCAATATCTTGGATTACAGTCAAAACCTCAAACAATCCACCAGCATCAACCTCCCAATATCTTGGATTACAGGCGTGCGCCAATGCACATGGCAGGGACGTTTCACATTTTTCGGTCTTTTGAGATGAGTTTGACACGTCCAACGAAGCAGACTATGATAAGAAACAATCTCTGGTCCATTTAAAGGGGATTACATGTCTATGTTCTGATAGCAGTCTGAGATTCAAGATGGGAACCATTTTGAGTTAATGCACAAACCTATGAGTGGATGGAGACTTGAGATCATCTTTGTTGTGAATTGACATGAAAATGGGAAAAAATACAGGGAAATTAACTGGAAAAAAAAGCAGCTCTTTTCCATCCATAAGTGGTAGTGTGGCCGAGGTGCTGGATTTAGGCTCCAGTCTGGGAAGAGGTGTGGGTTCAAATCTCACCACTGCCATCAAGGCTCCAAAGATATGTTGATCACTTCGTGTTACATCAAATACTAAACTTTCTTTGTGATGATCATTGTTTTGGTTAAAACAACAAATATTGACTGATACAGGAATCTTTCTTAAACTATGTATACGCAGTCATTCCTTAACTTGTGCGATCGGCATGGTCCACTGCAGCTCTGAGCTCAAACAATCCACCCGCCTCAACCTCCCAATATCTTGGATTACAGGCGTGCGCCAATGCACACGGCAGGGACGTTTCACATTTTTCGGTCTTTTGAGATGAGTTTGACACGTCCAAACGAAGCAGACTATGATAAGAAGAAACAATCTCTGGTCCATTTAAAGTGGATCAAATGTCTATGTTCTGATAGCAGTCTGAGATTCAAGATGGGAAACATTTTGAGTTGATGCACAAACCTATGAGTGGATGGAGACTTGAGATCACCTTTGTTGTGAATTGACATTAAAACGGGAAAAATACAGGGAAATTAACTGGAAAAAAAAAGTAGCTTTTTTCCGTCCATAAGTGGTAGTGTGGCCGAGCGGTCTAAGGCGCTGGATTAAGGCTCCAGTCTCGGAAGAGGCGTGGGTTCAAATCCCACCACTGCCATCCAGGCTTCAAAGATATGTTGATGACTATGGGTTACATCAAATACTACACTTCCTTTGTGATGATCATTGTTTTGGTAAAAACAACAAATATTGAGTGTTACAGGAATCTTTCTGAAACTATGTATACGCAGACATTCCTTGACTTGTGCGATCAGCATGGTCCACTGCAGCTCTGAGCTCAAACAATCCACCAGCATCAACCTCCCAATATCTTGGATTACAGTCAAAACCTCAAACAATCCACCAGCATCAACCTCCCAATATCTTGGATTACAGGCGTGCGCCAATGCACATGGCAGGGACGTTTCACATTTTTCGGTCTTTTGAGTTGAGTTTAACACATCCAACGAAGCAGACTATGATAAGAAACAATCTCTGGTCCATTTAAAGGGGATTAAATGTCTATGTTCTGATAGCAGTCTGAGATTCAAGATGGGAACCATTTTGAGTTAATGCACAAACCTATGAGTGGATGGAGACTTGAGATCATCTTTGTTGTGAATTGACATGAAAATGGGAAAAAATACAGGGAAATTAACTGGAAAAAAAGCAACTCTTTTCCATCCATAAGTGGTAGTGTGGCCGAGAGTTCTAAGGCGCTGGATTTAGGCTCCAGTCTAGAAAGAGGCGTGGGTTCAAATCCCACCACTGCCATCAAGGCTCCAAAGATATGTTGATGACTATGTGTTACATCAAATAGTGAACTTTCTTTGTGATGATCATTGGTTTGGTAAAAACAACAAATATTTACTATTACAGGAATCTTTCTGAAGCTATGTATACGCTGTCATTCCTTAACTTGTGCGATCGGCATGGTCCACTGCAACTCTGAGCTCAAACAATCCACCAGCATCAACCTCCCAATATCTTGGATTACAGTCAAAACCTCAAACAATCCACCAGCATCAACCTCCCAGTATCTTGGATTAGAGGCGTGCGCCAATGCACATGGCAGGGACGTTTCACATTTTTCGGTCTTTTGAGATGAGTTTGACACGTCCAACGAAGCAGACTATGATAAGAAACAATCTCTGGTCCATTTAAAGGGGATTACATGTCTATGTTCTGATAGCAGTCTGAGATTCAAGATGGGAACCATTTTGAGTTAATGCACAAACCTATGAGTGGATGGAGACTTGAGATCATCTTTGTTGTGAATTGACATGAAAATGGGAAAAAATACAGGGAAATTAACTGGAAAAAAAAGCAGCTCTTTTCCATCCATAAGTGGTAGTGTGGCCGAGGTGCTGGATTTAGGCTCCAGTCTCGGAAGAGGTGTGGGTTCAAATCTCACCACTGCCATCAAGGCTCCAAAGATATGTTGATCACTTCGTGTTACATCAAATACTAAACTTTCTTTGTGATGATCATTGTTTTGGTTAAAACAACAAATATTGACTGATACAGGAATCTTTCTTAAACTATGTATACGCAGTCATTCCTTAACTTGTGCGATCGGCATGGTCCACTGCAGCTCTGAGCTCAAACAATCCACCCGCCTCAACCTCCCAATATCTTGGATTACAGGCGTGCGCCAATGCACACGGCAGGGACGTTTCACATTTTTCGGTCTTTTGAGATGAGTTTGACACGTCCAAACGAAGCAGACTATGATAAGAAGAAACAATCTCTGGTCCATTTAAAGTGGATCAAATGTCTATGTTCTGATAGCAGTCTGAGATTCAAGATGGGAAACATTTTGAGTTGATGCACAAACCTATGAGTGGATGGAGACTTGAGATCACCTTTGTTGTGAATTGACATTAAAACGGGAAAAATACAGGGAAATTAACTGGAAAAAAAAAGTAGCTTTTTTCTGTCCATAAGTGGTAGTGTGGCCGAGCGGTCTAAGGGGCTGGATTAAGGGTCCAGTTCTCGGAAGAGGCGTGGGTTCAAATCCCACCACTGCCATCAATGCTTCAAAGATATGTTGAAAACTATGTGTTATATCAAATACTGAACTTTCTTTGTGATGATCATTGGTTTGGTAAAAACAACAAATATTGAATGTTACAGGAATCTTTCTGAAACTATGTATACGCTGTCATTCCTTAACTTGTGCGATCGGCATGGTCCACTGCAGCTCTGAGCTCAAACAATCCACCAGCATCAACCTCCCAATATCTTGGATTACAGGCTTGCGCCAATGCACACGGCAGGGATGTTTCACATTTTTCGGTCTTTTGAGATGAGTTTGACACAGGTCCAAACGAAGCAGACTATGATAAGAAACAATCTCTGGTCCATATAAAGTGGATCCAATGTCTTTGTTCTGATAGCAGTCTGAGATTCAAGATGGGAACGATTTTGAGTTAATGCACAAACCTATGAGTGGATGGAGACTTGAGATCATCTTTGTTGTGAATTGACATGAAAATGGTAAAAAAAAAATACAGGGAAATTAACTGGAAAAAAAAAGTAGCTTTTTTCCATCCATAAGTGGTAGTGTGGCCGAGAGGTCTAAGGCGCTGGATTTAGGCTCCAGTCTCGGAAGAGGCGTGGGTTTCAAATCCCACCACTGCCATCAAGGCTTCAAAGATATGTTGATGACTATGTGTTGCATCAAATACTACGCTTTCTTTGTGATGATCATTGGTTTGGTAAAAACAACAAATATTGACTGTTACAGGAATCTTTCTGAAACTATGTATACGCAGTCATTCCTTAACTTGTGCGATCGGCATGGTCCACTGCAGCTCTGAGCTCAAACAATCCACCAGCCTCAACCTCCCAATATCTTGGATTACACGCGTGCGCCAATGCAAACGGCAGGGACGTTTCACATTTTTCGGTCTTTTGAGATGAGTTTGACACGTCCAAACGAAGCAGACTATGATAAGAAACAATCTCTGGTCCATTTAAAGTGGATCCAATGTCTTTGTTCTGATAGCAGTCTGAGATTCAAGATGGGAACCATTTTGAGTTAATGCACAAACCTATGAGTGGATGGAGACTTGAGATCATCTTTGTTGTGAATTGACATGAAAATGGTAAAAACAAATACAGGGAAATTAACTGGAAAAAAAAAGTAGCTTTTTTCCATCCATAAGTGTTAGTGTGCCCGAGAGGTCTAAGGCGCTGGATTTAGGCTCCAGTCTCGGAAGAGGCGTGGGTTTCAAATCCCACCACTGCCATCAAGGCTTCAAAGTTATGTTGATGACTATGTGTTCCATCAAATACTACACTTTCTTTGTGATGATCATTGGTTTGGTAAAAACAACAAATATTGACTATTACAGGAATCTTTCTGAAACTATGTATACGCAGTCATTCCTTAACTTGTGCGATCGGCATGGTCCACTGCAGCTCTGAGGCCAAACAATCCACCAGCCTCAACCTCCCAATATCTTGGATTACAGGCGTGCGCCAATGCAAACGGCAGGGACGTTTCACATTTTTCGTTCTTTTGGGATGAGTTTGACACGTCCAATCGAAGCAGACTATGATAAGAAACAATCTCTGGTCCATTTAAAGTGGATCCAATGTCTTTGTTCTGATAGCAGTCTGAGATTCAAGATGGGAACCATTTTGAGTTAATGCACAAACCTATGAGTGGATGGAGACTTGAGATCATCTTTGTTGTGAATTGACATGAAAATGGTAAAAAAAAATACAGGGAAATTAACTGGAAGAAAAAAGTAGCTTTTTTCCATCCATAAGTGGTAGTGTGGCCGAGAGGTCTAAGGCGCTGGATTTAGGCTCCAGTCTCGGAAGAGGCGTGGGTTTCAAATCCCACCACTGCCATCAAGGCTTCAAAGATATGTTGATGACTATGTGTTGCATCAAATACTACGCTTTCTTTGTGATGATCATTGGTTTGGTAAAAACAACAAATATTGACTGTTACAGGAATCTTTCTGAAACTATGTATACGCAGTCATTCCTTAACTTGTGCGATCGGCATGGTCCACTGCAGCTCTGAGGCCAAACAATCCACCAGCCGCAACCTCCCAATATCTTGGATTACAGGCGTGCGCCAATGCAAACGGCAGGGACGTTTCACATTTTTCGTTCTTTTGGGATGAGTTTGACACGTCCAAACGAAGCAGACTATGATAAGAAACAATCTCTGGTCCATTTAAAGTGGATCCAATGTCTTTGTTCTGATAGCAGTCTGAGATTCAAGATGGGAACCATTTTGAGTTAATGCACAAACCTATGAGTGGATGGAGACTTGAGATCATCTTTGTTGTGAATTGACATGAAAATGGTAAAAAAAAATACAGGGAAATTAACTGGAAGAAAAAAGTAGCTTTTTTCCATCCATAAGTGGTGGTGTGGCCGAGAGGTCTAAGGCGCTGGATTTAGGCTCCAGTCTCGGAAGAGGCGTGGGTTTCAAATCCCACCACTGCCATCAAGGCTCAACCGGTAACACTTTACAATAAGGGTCCCTTAATTAACGTTAGTTAATGCATTATTAAGCATTAATTAACAGTTTAATAATAGTTAAATAACCATTATTATGTATTACTTAACATTAATTAGCATATTAGTTAATGCATTAATAAACAGTTAGTTAATGCATTATTAAGCATTAATTAACAGTGTAATAATAGTTAAATAACCATTATTATGTATTACTTAACATTAATTAGCATATTAGTTAATGCATTAATAAACAGTTAATTAATGCCTACTGCTCAGAGTTAATTAATACATTAGTAAGCATTAATAAACGTTACATGATGTAATTATTTATCCTTATGTATGCATTACTTAGTATTAAGTAATACATTAGTTAATACATAAGTAAAACGTTAATAATGTCCCTAGTAATCATTTACTAATGGTGTTTATTTGGAGTGAATATGCATTAAGTAACAGCTACCTAATACATCTACTAATCATTTGCTAATGGTGTACATGTTTACTGGATGGGCATTATTAAACAACTATTTAGAGTCTTAAGTAATCATTTCCTAATGGTGCTGTGTATGTTATCAGGTAGCTTACCTGACCTTATGAACGGTAACCTGACATAAACCTTAATAAATGTATAGGAGTGGCTCATAACCATTACTTAACCATTAGTAAAGGCTTGCTGGACCCTTATTGTAAAGTGTAACACATTTATCCCTTAGGTAACACATTATTAATGCTTAACTGCCTCATAAGCATTACTTAACCATAATTAACCATTAGTAAAGGCTTGCTGGACCCTTATTGTAAAGTGTAACACATTTATCCCTTAGGTAACACATTATTAATGCTTAACTGCCTCATAAGCATTACTTGACCATAGTTAACCATTAGTAAATTAAGCAATCACATATAAAGAAGTTTACACTTTTTATTTAAAACAAAATAAAACAGATTTTAATAGATAACATTTGTTATATGTATACAACATATATATATATATATATATATATATATATATATATATATATATATATATATATATATATATATATATATATATATATATATATATATATATATATATTAGTGCTGGCCAACGATTAAAATTTTTAATCTCAATTAATCCATGATTTCTGTAATTAACTGCGATTAATCGCATATTAATTGCAAATTTATTCACACATTTTGTGAATAAATTTATATATATATATATATATATTAGTGCTGGCCAACGATTAAAATTTTTAATCTCAATTAATCCATGATTTCTGTAATTAACTGCGATTAATCGCATATTAATTGCAAATTTATTCACACATTTTGTGCTGTTCTAAATTACCTCAAGGTTTTTATGTTTTTTAATCCCTTTAACAACATGAGAAAGGGAAAATATGCTGCTTTATGCCAATGTTTATTCAACTTGCCACAAAAAAGGCTTTTGACCTGAATGTAACATTCCTTCATAAATACAAACACAATGTAGTCCCCAACTTTACACTTGTAAAGACTAACTTAAGATTCCTTGTTTTTTTAAGCAGCTCAAAGTAAAACAATGAACCACATGCATCACAAACATTGTACAAGAAGTGCATTGGTCAGTTACATTTTCCATGTGATTATGTCTAACCTCATATGGAGGAAAATAAAAGGCTCAAAAATATCCCCATCTCCTAAGTGGGATCAAAACAGGGGGATACAAAAAATAAATTACAAACGAATAAAGTGCACATGTAAGGGGAGTAACTCAGCCGTTTCCTCACCTGAATCCTCAGTGCACTCGTGAGAATCGCAGTGTGCGCCCGTCGTCTGTGCGCACGCGTGTGTGTGTGTGTGTGCGGCGGCGGGGGGGAGCATTGTTGACTTTTATGTTTTATGTAAAGCGCTTTGTGTTGCATTTCTTATTTTGTAAGAAAAGCGCTTCACAAATGAAGTTTGATTTGATTTGACTCGTCCTTTTTTGCAAGCTGCTATCCAGCGTTGTCTGATTTTGACGAGGGGGGGGAGCGGAGCAGCGCGGCGCTCTCTGGTATTTGAGACTCGACGTACTTCGTTGGTAATTAATTTCAAATCGATGGTACATGTAAATAACTTCAGTCTTGTCCAGCGAACCATCTGGCATCTTTTTGAAAGTGAACTTGCTGTTCAAAAGTCGCTTTTCCCTCTCCATCTTTCAGTTCACCAGACTTTTTTTTTTTTTTGTGCGTTAAAAAAATTGTCGGCGTTAAGAGAACGTTAAGTTAACGTGTCGTTAACGCTTTAAGTTGGACAGCCCTAATATATATATATATATATATATATATATATATATATATATATATATATATATATATATATATATATATATATATATATATATATATATATATATACATACACACACAGATACGTAACAACATTTCGCACAGAGGAGATCTTTGAACAAACATTATTTAGTAACATAATACAATAACACAGTATGATAGGCTACCCTCTGTTTATCCTCCCTGGAAATATCTGCTCCCTTTTGACATGATGAGCTATGAGTGGCACCAGTTCTCTCCTCCCCCTCTTCTCCACCAAGCGAAGCACCGGCTTCCCTGGATGTCTTCGCCCTGGCCGCCTCCGCGTGCTTTGCACCCCCAGCATCCCGAACACCCACTTCCTCCGCTTCCAGCCCCCAGCCATCCTGCCCCTTCAATACTGTGTTTTGGGGAAAATGACAGAACAAGAAACAAGATTATTAACCTTGTGTCAGATACATTTATAATGTTAGCAGGAATAAAGTTGACAAATCTGATTAGACAAAGTAAAATGCAAGATTTCCATGGAATGGATGATTACTATAGCCAAATTTAAGAGTTTCTATAGGAATGATTCTGTCCCATTCTGTTTTTCATCACTATAAGCATGAACATTATAAATGATGGGCTGCTGTTTCAACTTGGCTTCTGTCGATCGGCAATCCAATCGTTTCACTGCGATTGAGAAGACAATCAACAATGTTTTTTTTTCTTGCCGATGTTATAAAACATACACATATGCTGCTACAGCTGTGTAGTGCCCCACCCATTGTGCTCTGGCTCAGCTGATCGACGCTCAGACAGCAGTTAGATCTTGCAGTTTTTAACTCTTTTTATACACACAAAGTATAGCCAAATACCAGGCTAAAAAATACAGTATAGATCTCCACATTAGGATGGTGGACCAGAGCATGTGAGGGAAACAGAGCAGGTGAGAATTTTCTTGCTCCTTGCTCACAGACCTGTCCAAAAAAGCAGCGTTGTACACTTAAACCCAAACCTGGCATCGTCAGATTCCAGTATGAGTTCTGTTTCAGATCTCTTCCCTCCCACAGTTTGAATAATAATTTAATCAATGACATACTTTTCGATAACAAACAGATCGAGCTAGAAAACAAGCTGGTTGTAGGTCAGGTATGGGTGGCCCTGGAGCTAAATTGGAGCGGGATGGAGCAGGAGCGCTGGTACAACTTTTAAAATAAAAATCCGCACCCTGCTCCCTGCTGGAGGCCGCAGATGAAAAAAGTTATTAGCCAACCAGATTTTTTACTAGCCAAAACCAAAACGTTGCTTTACTTTTGTATTTCGACATCACTTGTATATAGCAGTCATCGTAGTACCATATTACATCAATCCTGTTTTTCTATACGCTACAATTATCATTCAGTGTACTACTATACTATTGGTGGAAAATGCATGATGTGTTCTTGTATAATTTAATTTCAGTAGTTGCCTACTTAATTGTAAATCTAACATTTATGGAGGAATATATAGCATTACACCTTCAAAGTAACACTTTGATCCTGTCCTGTCTGTATATTCTATAATGCAGCAGGTGTATTGTATAAATAATGTGTTTATTCTGGGCTGGATAAAAATGTCCAAATGAGAACGAACAAGTGAATTTAAAAACAAGCAGCCTTTTTATTATTAGCTCGAAAGTGTCTTATTAAGACTACAACAACCAACCTAGCCTGTCTTAAGACAACCACAAGACAACAGCTAAACCATTTAAGGAACTATACAGTGTGTCCCCTGCTGGTCAAACTGAGACATTGCATTGGTCCATTTTCTCCAGTTGTTCTTCAGAGTGTTTACTATTCATTCTTCAGAGTCAGACTCAGACGGTTCACCCGGAGTTGACATCAAGAATAAAAAATAAAAAGGTGCGATGGTGCGCACAGTATTGGGAATCTCAATTTGATTTATAAATGGCACAAAAGTTGGGAATCTCGATTTTTCTAACTAGCCAAGTGGCAAGAAAATCTGTCTCGCCACTTGAGGAATTTGGGTCGCAAATGGCAAGTGGCGAGTGCTAAATTCAAGCCCTGCACGCTGATAGAGGGATGTACCAGAAGGACCAGTACGGTCCAAATGAATGTTCATTTCCAAAAATGATTCATCCCAAATGTGTCCATTTTTATTTAGCATTTTCCCCTCTTTTTCTCCCAATTTAGCCTTGATAATTCCCTGTGTGTGTCATGGTGTTTCCATGTACCTTGGTGAACGCATACACATACACAGCACCATTAGGAAATGATTACTTAAGACTCTAAATAGTTGTTTAATAATGCCCATCCAGTAAACATGTACACCATTAGCGAATGATTAGTAGATGTATTAGGTAGCTGTTACTTAATGCATATTCACTCCAAATAAACACCATTAGTAAATGATTACTAGGGACATTATTAACGTTTTACTTATGTATTAACTAATGTATTACTTAATACTAAGTAATGCATACATAAGGATAAATAATTACATCATGTAACGTTTATTAATGCTTACTAATGTATTAATTAACTCTGAGCAGTAGGCATTAATTAACTGTTTATTAATGCATTAACTAATATGCTAATTAATGTTAAGTAATACATAATAATGGTTATTTAACTATTATTACACTGTTAATTAATGCTTAATAATGCATTAACTAACTGTTTATTAATGCATTAACTAATATGCTAATTAATGTTAAGTAATACATAATAATGGTTATTTAACTATTATTAAACTGTTAATTAATGCTTAATAATGCATTAACTAACGTTAATTAAGGGACCCTTATTGTAAAGTGTTACCGCCTCAACCTCCCAATATCTTGGATTACAGGCGTGCGCCAATGCACATGGCAGGGACGTTTCACATTTTTCGGTCTTTTGAGATGAGTTTGACACGTCCAAACGAAGCAGACTATGATAAGAAACAATCTCTGGTCCATTTAATGGGGATTAAATGTCTATGTTCTGATAGCAGTCTGAGATTCAAGATGGGAACCATTTTGAGTTAATGCACAAACCTATGAGTGGATGGAGACTTGAGATCATCTTTGTTGTGAATTGACATGAAAATGGGAAAAAATACAGGGAAATTAACTGGAAAAAAAGCAGCTTTTTTCCATCCATAAGTGGTAGTGTGGCCGAGAGTTCTAAGGTGCTGGATTTAGGCTCCAGTCTCGGAAGAGGTGTGGGTTCAAATGTCACCACTGCAGTCAAGGCTCCAAACATATGTTGATGACTTCGTGTTACATCAAATACTAAACTTTCTTTGTGATGATCATTGGTTTGGTAAAAACAACAAACATTGACTGTTACAGGAATCTTTCTGAAACTATGTATACGCAGTCATTCCTTAACTTGTGCGATCGGCATGGTCCACTGCAACTCTGAGCTCAAACAATCCACCAGCATCAACCTCCCAATATCTTGGATTACAGGCGTGCGCCAATGCAAACGGCAGGGATGTTTCACATTTTTCGGTCTTTTGGGATGAGTTTGACACGTCCGAACGAAGCAGACTATGATAAGAAACAATCTCTGGTCCAGTTTAAAGGGGATCCAATGTCCTTGTTCTGATAGCAGTCTGATATTCAAGATGGGAATCCTTTTGAGTTAATGCACAAACCTATGAGTGGATGGAGACTTGAGATCATCTTTGTTATGAATTGACATGAAAACGGGAAAAAATACAGGGAAATTAACTGTAAAAAAAAAGTAGCTTTTTTCAGTCCATACGTGGTAGTGTGGCCGAGCGGTCTAAGGTGCTGGATTAAGGCTCCAGTCTCGGAAGAGGCGTGGGTTCAAATCCCACCACTGCCATCAAGGCTCCAAAGATATGTTGATGACTATGTGTTACATCAAATAATACATTTTCTTTGTGATGATCATTGTTTTGGTTAAAACAACATATATTGACTGATACAGGAATCTTTCTTAAACTATGTATACGCAGTCATTCCTTAACTTGTGCGATCGGCATGGTCCACTGCAGCTCTGAGCTCAAACAATCCACCAGCCTCAACCTCCCAATATCTTGGATTACAGGCGTGCGCCAATGCACACGGCAGGGACGTTTCACATTTTTCGGTCTTTTGAGATGAGTTTGACATGTCCAAACGAAGCAGACTATGATAAAGAAACAATCTCTGCTCCATTCAGGGCCGGATTTAGCGAGGCCCACTAGGGTGGGCAGATTGAAATGTAGGGTGGGCGAGGGTGAAAAAATTTTGGGGGTTCAAACCCCCGAAATGCATTGAAAACTATGCTATCATCATATCAGTTCATCTACTGTATATTCTCCACAGTATGCTAACCCAATTGCCCTTCCTGACACTTCCCTCTGCATTTACCCGGGCTTGGGACCGGTGTTCTGCCAATCTTTGCTACCTGCCGAGAAATGCTACTTGTGGTTCTGCGCATGCGCACAGTAGATTTTCAAAGTTTGATTGCCCCGCCAATCATTTCTTGCACGATGTAAAATGGATAATATGGGATGTTGAGTATTTGATCCTTCAAAATACACTACCCATGACATGAATTGCATTACACTTTGTGAACATTATACGATAAAGAGAAAAAAAACAATTATATCGCTTTATTTGATATTCATTCAGTCATTCACCTTTATTTAACCAGGCAGGTCATTAAGAACATTCTTATTTACAATGACGACCTGGCAAGAGACAAGGACCACTTGGGGGAAAGGAAGTGGTTTAGGGAGTAAAACACAGTAAAATTGTAGCTTTACAAAGGTAGAAAACCATTAGGTAGCATTTTTTGGCAAAGCAGCAAAAAATGGCAGAACAGCGGCACAAACAGGACACTGGCTTGTGCCCTGTTGAGGCTGCATTTATTTAATGTTTTTTTCTTTTTCTTTTTTTATCAATCAATCGTACCCTACGGCGTAGGCTCTGCGTTGATTTAAAAGGTCCCGCGGCAGGCTGGTGGCTCCAGAGCCTGAAAGGACCGCAGCACACCGCCACCCGCACCGGCGCTCTCCGCCCTCGCCTTCACCGCTCTGCGTTGGTGTAACGCGGAACCATAAATCAGCCTTACGGCGTAGGGCACGCGGCGACGCGCAAGAACGGTGCGCGTCGCCGCGTACCCTACGCCATAGGCTCTGCGTTGGTGTAACGCGGAACCATAAATCAGCCTTCAGTGTGTGCTCTGTGTGCTGTTCTGAACACGTCTCACGTCTCCGAGACACAACTTTTGCGGTATGCGTTCATTGTTCTGTCTAAAAATGATGCGCAATGCCCACCCAATCAGAAACGGTACAGATATTTTGTGATATTTTTATATATATATATATAAAAAAAATTTTATTATAAAAAAATAAAGGATCCCCATAACTTTGATTGGGTGGGCAGGACGCACGTTTGGGTGGGCACAGCCCACCCCTGCCCCCCCCTAGAACCGGCCCCGGCTCCATTTAAAGGGGATCAAATGTCTTTGTTCTGATAGCAGTCTGAGATTCAAGATGGGAACCATTTTGAGTTAATGCACAAACCTATGAGTGGATGGAGACTTGAGATCATCTTTTTTGTAAATTGACATGAAAATGGGAAGAAATACAGGGAAATTAACTGGAAAAAAAGCAGCTTTTTTCCATCCATAAGTGGTAGTGTGGCCGAGAGGTCTAAGGCGCTGGATTTAGGCTCCAGTCTCGGAAGAGGCGTGGGTTCAAATCCCACCACTGCCATCAAGGCTCCAAAGATATGTTGATGACTATGTGTTACATCAAATACTACACTTTCTTTGTGATGATCGTTGTTTTGGTTAAAACAACAAATATTGACTGATACAGGAATCTTTCTGAAACTATGTATACGCAGTCATTCCTTAACTTGTGCGATCGGCATGGTCCACTGCAGCTCTGAGCTCAAACCATCCACCAGCCTCAACCTCTCAATATCTTGGATTACACGCGTGCGCCAATGCAAACGGCAGGGACGTTTCACATTTTTCGGTCTTTTGAGATGAGTTTGACACGTCCAAACGAAGCAGACTATGATAAGAAACAATCTCTGGTCCATTTAAAGTGGATCCAATGTCTTTGTTCTGATAGCAGTCTGAGATTCAAGATGGGAACCATTTTGAGTTAATGCACAAACCTATGAGTGGATGGAGACTTGAGATCATCTTTTTTGTAAATTGACATGAAAATGGGAAGAAATACAGGGAAATTAACTGGAAAAAAAGCAGCTTTTTTCCATCCATAAGTGGTAGTGTGGCCGAGAGGTCTAAGGCGCTGGATTTAGGCTCCAGTCTCGGAAGAGGCGTGGGTTCAAATCCCACCACTGCCATCAAGGCTCCAAAGATATGTTGATGACTATGTGTTACATCAAATACTACACTTTCTTTGTGATGATCGTTGTTTTGGTTAAAACAACAAATATTGACTGATACAGGAATCTTTCTGAAACTATGTATACGCAGTCATTCCTTAACTTGTGCGATCGGCATGGTCCACTGCAACTCTGAGCTCAAACAATCCACCAGCATCAACCTCCCAATATCTTGGATTACAGTGAAAACCTCAAACAATCCACCAGCATCAACCTCCCAATATCTTGGATTACAGGCGTGCGCTAATGCACACGGCGGGGACGTTTCACATTTTTCGGTCTTTTGAGATGAGTTTGACACATGTCCAAACGAAGCAGACTATGATAAGAAACAATCTCTGGTCCATTTAAAGTGGATCCAATGTCTTTGTTCTGATAGCAGTCTGAGATTCAAAATGGGAACCATTTTGAGTTAATGCACAAACCTATGAGTGGATGGAGACTTGAGATCATCTTTGTTGTGAATTGACATGAAAACGGGAAAAATACAGGGAAATTAACTGGAAAAAAAGCATCTTTTTTCCGTCCATAAGAGGTAGTGTGGCCGAGCGGTCTAAGGTGCTGGATTAAGGCTCCAGTCTCGGAAGAGGCGTGGGTTCAAATCCCACCACTGCCATCCAGGCTTCAAAGATATGTTGAAGACTATGTGATATATCAAAAACTGAACTTTCTTTGTGATGATCATTGGTTTGGTAAAAACAACAAATATTGACTGTTACAGGAATCTTTCTGAAACTATGTATACGCTGTCATTCCTTAACTTGTGCGATCGGTATGGTCCACTGCAACTCTGAGCTCAAACAATCCACCACCATCAACCTCCCAATATCTTTGATTACATGCGTGCGCCAATGCACACGGCAGGGATGTTTCACATTTTTCGGTCTTTTGAGATGAGTTTGACACGTCCAAACGAAGCAGACTATGATAAGAAACAATCTCTGGTCCATTTAAAGGGGATCAAATGTCTATGTTCTGATAGCAGTCTGAGATTCAAGATGGGAACCATTTTGAGTTAATGCACAAACCTATGAGTGGATGGAGACTTGAGATCATCTTTGTTGTGAATTGACATGAAAATGGGAAAAATGCAGGGAAATTAACTCGAAAAAAAGCTGCTTTTTTCCGTCCATAAGTGGTAGTGTGGCCGAGCGGTCTAAGGCGCTGGATTAAGGCTCCAGTCTCGGAAGAGGCGTGGGTTCAAATCCCACCACTGCCATCAAGGCTTCAAAGATATGTTGATGACTATGTGTTACCTCAAATACTACACTTTCTTTGTGATGATCATTGTTTTGGTAAAAACAACAAATATTGACTGTTACAGGAATCTTTCTGAAACTATGTATACGCTGTCATTCCTTAACTTGTGCGATCGGTATGGTCCACTGCAACTCTGAGCTCAAACAATCCACCAGCATCAACCTCCCAAGATCTTGGATTACAGGCGTGCGCCAATGCACACGGCAGGGACGTTTCACATTTTTCGGTTTTTTGAGATGAGTTTGACACGTCCAAACGAAGCAGACTATGATAAGAAACAATCTCTGGTCCATTTAAAGGGGATCAAATGTCTATGTTCTGATAGCAGTCTGAGATTCAAGATGGGAACCATTTTGAGTTAATGCACAAACCTATGAGTGGATGGAGACTTGAGATCATCTTTGTTGTGAATTGACATGAAAATGGGAAAAATACAGGAAAATTAACTCGAAAAAAAAAGTTGCTTTTTTCCATCCATAAGTGGTAGTGTGGCCGAGCGGTCTAAGGCGCTGGATTAAGGCTCCAGTCTCGGAAGAGGCGTGGGTTCAAATCCCACCACTGCCATCAAGGCTTCAAAGATATGTTGATGACTATGTGTTACATCAAATACTACACTTTCTTTGGGATGATCATTGTTTTGGTAAAAACAACAAATATTGACTGTTACAGGAATCTTTCTGAAACTATGTCCAACGAAGCAGACTATGATAAGAAACAATCTCTGGTCCATTTAAAGGGGATTAAATGTCTATGTTCTGATAGCAGTCTGAGATTCAAGATGGGAACCATTTTGAGTTAATGCACAAACCTATGAGTGGATGGAGACTTGAGATCATCTTTGTTGTGAATTGACATGAAAATGGGAAAAAATACAGGGAAATTAACTGGAAAAAAGCAGCTTTTTTCCATCCATAAGTGGTAGTGTGGCCGAGCGGTCTAAGGTGCTGGATTAAGGCTCCAGTCTCGGAAGAGGCGTGGGTTCAAATCCCACCACTGCCATCCAGGCTTCAAAGATATGTTGATGACTATGTGTTGCATCAAATACTACACTTTCTTTGTGATGATCATTGGTTTGGTAAAAACAACAAATATTGACTGTTACAGGAATCTTTCTGAAACTATGTATACGCAGTCATTCCTTAACTTGTGCGATCGGCATGGTCCACTGCAACTCTGAGCTCAAACAATCCACCAGCATCAACCTCCCAATATCTTGGATTACAGTCAAAACCTCAAACAATCCACCAGCATCAACCTCCCAAGATCTTGGATTACAGGCGTGCGCCAATGCACACGGCAGGGACGTTTCACATTTTTCGGTTTTTTGAGATGAGTTTGACACGTCCAAACGAAGCAGACTATGATAAGAAACAATCTCTGGTCCATTTAAAGGGGATCAAATGTCTATGTTCTGATAGCAGTCTGAGATTCAAGATGGGAACCATTTTGAGTTAATGCACAAACCTATGAGTGGATGGAGACTTAAGATCATCTTTGTTGTGAATTGACATGAAAATGGGAAAAATACAGGGAAATTAACTCGAAAAAAAAAGTTGCTTTTTTCCATCCATAAGTGGTAGTGTGGCCGAGCGGTCTAAGGCGCTGGATTAAGGCTCCAGTCTCGGAAGAGGCGTGGGTTCAAATCCCACCACTGCCATCAAGGCTTCAAAGATATGTTGATGACTATGTGTTACATCAAATACTACACTTTCTTTGTGATGATCATTGTTTTGGTAAAAACAACAAATATTGACTGTTACAGGAATCTTTCTGAAACTATGTCCAACGAAGCAGACTATGATAAGAAACAATCTCTGGTTCATTTAAAGGGGATTAAATGTCTATGTTCTGATAGCAGTCTGAGATTCAAGATGGGAACCATTTTGAGTTAATGCACAAACCTATGAGTGGATGGAGACTTGAGATCATCTTTGTTGTGAATTGACATGAAAATGGGAAAAAATACAGGGAAATTAACTGGAAAAAAGCAGCTTTTTTCCATCCATAAGTGGTAGTGTGGCCGAGCGGTCTAAGGTGCTGGATTAAGGCTCCAGTCTCGGAAGAGGCGTGGGTTCAAATCCCACCACTGCCATCCAGGCTTCAAAGATATGTTGATGACTATGTGTTGCATCAAATACTACACTTTCTTTGTGATGATCATTGGTTTGGTAAAAACAACAAATATTGACTGTTACAGGAATCTTTCTGAAACTATGTATACGCTGTCATTCCTTAACTTGTGCGATCGGTATGGTCCACTGCAACTCTGAGCTCAAACAATCCACCAGCATCAACCTCCCAAGATCTTGGATTACAGGCGTGCGCCAATGCACACGGCAGGGACGTTTCACATTTTTCGGTTTTTTGAGATGAGTTTGACACGTCCAAACGAAGCAGACTATGATAAGAAACAATCTCTGGTCCATTTAAAGGGGATCAAATGTCTATGTTCTGATAGCAGTCTGAGATTCAAGATGGGAACCATTTTGAGTTAATGCACAAACCTATGAGTGGATGGAGACTTGAGATCATCTTTGTTGTGAATTGACATGAAAATGGGAAAAAAACAGGGAAATTAACTCGAAAAAAAAAGTTGCTTTTTTCCATCCATAAGTGGTAGTGTGGCCGAGCGGTCTAAGGCGCTGGATTAAGGCTCCAGTCTCGGAAGAGGCGTGGGTTCAAATCCCACCACTGCCATCAAGGCTTCAAAGATATGTTGATGACTATGTGTTACATCAAATACTACACTTTCTTTGTGATGATCATTGTTTTGGTAAAAACAACAAATATTGACTGTTACAGGAATCTTTCTGAAACTATGTCCAACGAAGCAGACTATGATAAGAAACAATCTCTGGTTCATTTAAAGGGGATTAAATGTCTATGTTCTGATAGCAGTCTGAGATTCAAGATGGGAACCATTTTGAGTTAATGCACAAACCTATGAGTGGATGGAGACTTGAGATCATCTTTGTTGTGAATTGACATGAAAATGGGAAAAAATACAGGGAAATTAACTGGAAAAAAGCAGCTTTTTTCCATCCATAAGTGGTAGTGTGGCCGAGCGGTCTAAGGTGCTGGATTAAGGCTCCAGTCTCGGAAGAGGCGTGGGTTCAAATCCCACCACTGCCATCCAGGCTTCAAAGATATGTTGATGACTATGTGTTGCATCAAATACTACACTTTCTTTGTGATGATCATTGGTTTGGTAAAAACAACAAATATTGACTGTTACAGGAATCTTTCTGAAACTATGTATACGCTGTCATTCCTTAACTTGTGCGATCGGTATGGTCCACTGCAACTCTGAGCTCAAACAATCCACCAGCATCAACCTCCCAAGATCTTGGATTACAGGCGTGCGCCAATGCACACGGCAGGGACGTTTCACATTTTTCGGTTTTTTGAGATGAGTTTGACACGTCCAAACGAAGCAGACTATGATAAGAAACAATCTCTGGTCCATTTAAAGGGGATCAAATGTCTATGTTCTGATAGCAGTCTGAGATTCAAGATGGGAACCATTTTGAGTTAATGCACAAACCTATGAGTGGATGGAGACTTGAGATCATCTTTGTTGTGAATTGACATGAAAATGGGAAAAAAACAGGGAAATTAACTCGAAAAAAAAAGTTGCTTTTTTCCATCCATAAGTGGTAGTGTGGCCGAGCGGTCTAAGGCGCTGGATTAAGGCTCCAGTCTCGGAAGAGGCGTGGGTTCAAATCCCACCACTGCCATCAAGGCTTCAAAGATATGTTGATGACTATGTGTTACATCAAATACTACACTTTCTTTGGGATGATCATTGTTTTGGTAAAAACAACAAATATTGACTGTTACAGGAATCTTTCTGAAACTATGTCCAACGAAGCAGACTATGATAAGAAACAATCTCTGGTCCATTTAAAGGGGATTAAATGTCTATGTTCTGATAGCAGTCTGAGATTCAAGATGGGAACCATTTTGAGTTAATGCACAAACCTATGAGTGGATGGAGACTTGAGATCATCTTTGTTGTGAATTGACATGAAAATGGGAAAAAATACAGGGAAATTAACTGGAAAAAAGCAGCTTTTTTCCATCCATAAGTGGTAGTGTGGAAGAGCGGTCTAAGGTGCTGGATTAAGGCTCCAGTCTCGGAAGAGGCGTGGGTTCAAATCCCACCACTGCCATCCAGGCTTCAAAGATATGTTGATGACTATGTGTTGCATCAAATACTACACTTTCTTTGTGATGATCATTGGTTTGGTAAAAACAACAAATATTGACTGTTACAGGAATCTTTCTGAAACTATGTATACGCAGTCATTCCTTAACTTGTGCGATCGGCATGGTCCACTGCAACTCTGAGCTCAAACAATCCACCAGCATCAACCTCCCAATATCTTGGATTACAGTCAAAACCTCAAACAATCCACCAGCATCAACCTCCCAAGATCTTGGATTACAGGCGTGCGCCAATGCACACGGCAGGGACGTTTCACATTTTTCGGTTTTTTGAGATGAGTTTGACACGTCCAAACGAAGCAGACTATGATAAGAAACAATCTCTGGTCCATTTAAAGGGGATCAAATGTCTATGTTCTGATAGCAGTCTGAGATTCAAGATGGGAATCATTTTGAGTTAATGCACAAACCTATGAGTGGATGGAGACTTGAGATCATCTTTGTTGTGAATTGACATGAAAATGGGAAAAATACAGGGAAATTAACTCGAAAAAAAAAGTTGCTTTTTTCCATCCATAAGTGGTAGTGTGGCCGAGCGGTCTAAGGCGCTGGATTAAGGCTCCAGTCTCGGAAGAGGCGTGGGTTCAAATCCCACCACTGCCATCAAGGCTTCAAAGATATGTTGATGACTATGTGTTACATCAAATACTACACTTTCTTTGGGATGATCATTGTTTTGGTAAAAACAACAAATATTGACTGTTACAGGAATCTTTCTGAAACTATGTCCAACGAAGCAGACTATGATAAGAAACAATCTCTGGTCCATTTAAAGGGGATTAAATGTCTATGTTCTGATAGCAGTCTGAGATTCAAGATGGGAACCATTTTGAGTTAATGCACAAACCTATGAGTGGATGGAGACTTGAGATCATCTTTGTTGTGAATTGACATGAAAATGGGAAAAAATACAGGGAAATTAACTGGAAAAAAGCAGCTTTTTTCCATCCATAAGTGGTAGTGTGGCCGAGCGGTCTAAGGTGCTGGATTAAGGCTCCAGTCTCGGAAGAGGCGTGGGTTCAAATCCCACCACTGCCATCCAGGCTTCAAAGATATGTTGATGACTATGTGTTGCATCAAATACTACACTTTCTTTGTGATGATCATTGGTTTGGTAAAAACAACAAATATTGACTGTTACAGGAATCTTTCTGAAACTATGTATACGCAGTCATTCCTTAACTTGTGCGATCGGCATGGTCCACTGCAACTCTGAGCTCAAACAATCCACCAGCATCAACCTCCCAATATCTTGGATTACAGTCAAAACCTCAAACAATCCACCAGCATCAACCTCCCAAGATCTTGGATTACAGGCGTGCGCCAATGCACACGGCAGGGACGTTTCACATTTTTCGTTTTTTTGAGATGAGTTTGACACGTCCAAACGAAGCAGACTATGATAAGAAACAATCTCTGGTCCATTTAAAGGGGATCAAATGTCTATGTTCTGATAGCAGTCTGAGATTCAAGATGGGAACCATTTTGAGTTAATGCACAAACCTATGAGTGGATGGAGACTTAAGATCATCTTTGTTGTGAATTGACATGAAAATGGGAAAAATACAGGGAAATTAACTCGAAAAAAAAGTTGCTTTTTTCCATCCATAAGTGGTAGTGTGGCCGAGCGGTCTAAGGCGCTGGATTAAGGCTCCAGTCTCGGAAGAGGCGTGGGTTCAAATCCCACCACTGCCATCAAGGCTTCAAAGATATGTTGATGACTATGTGTTACATCAAATACTACACTTTCTTTGTGATGATCATTGTTTTGGTAAAAACAACAAATATTGACTGTTACAGGAATCTTTCTGAAACTATGTCCAACGAAGCAGACTATGATAAGAAACAATCTCTGGTTCATTTAAAGGGGATTAAATGTCTATGTTCTGATAGCAGTCTGAGATTCAAGATGGGAACCATTTTGAGTTAATGCACAAACCTATGAGTGGATGGAGACTTGAGATCATCTTTGTTGTGAATTGACATGAAAATGGGAAAAAATACAGGGAAAATAACTGGAAAAAAGCAGCTTTTTTCCATCCATAAGTGGTAGTGTGGCCGAGCGGTCTAAGGTGCTGGATTAAGGCTCCAGTCTCGGAAGAGGCGTGGGTTCAAATCCCACCACTGCCATCCAGGCTTCAAAGATATGTTGATGACTATGTGTTGCATCAAATACTACACTTTCTTTGTGATGATCATTGGTTTGGTAAAAACAACAAATATTGACTGTTACAGGAATCTTTCTGAAACTATGTATACGCTGTCATTCCTTAACTTGTGCGATCGGTATGGTCCACTGCAACTCTGAGCTCAAACAATCCACCAGCATCAACCTCCCAAGATCTTGGATTACAGGCGTGCGCCAATGCACACGGCAGGGACGTTTCACATTTTTCGGTTTTTTGAGATGAGTTTGACACGTCCAAACGAAGCAGACTATGATAAGAAACAATCTCTGGTCCATTTAAAGGGGATCAAATGTCTATGTTCTGATAGCAGTCTGAGATTCAAGATGGGAACCATTTTGAGTTAATGCACAAACCTATGAGTGGATGGAGACTTGAGATCATCTTTGTTGTGAATTGACATGAAAATGGGAAAAATACAGGGAAATTAACTCGAAAAAAAAAGTTGCTTTTTTCCATCCATAAGTGGTAGTGTGGCCGAGCGGTCTAAGGCGCTGGATTAAGGCTCCAGTCTCGGAAGAGGCGTGGGTTCAAATCCCACCACTGCCATCAAGGCTTCAAAGATATGTTGATGACTATGTGTTACATCAAATACTACACTTTCTTTGGGATGATCATTGTTTTGGTAAAAACAACAAATATTGACTGTTACAGGAATCTTTCTGAAACTATGTCCAACGAAGCAGACTATGATAAGAAACAATCTCTGGTCCATTTAAAGGGGATTAAATGTCTATGTTCTGATAGCAGTCTGAGATTCAAGATGGGAACCATTTTGAGTTAATGCACAAACCTATGAGTGGATGGAGACTTGAGATCATCTTTTTTGTGAATTGACATGAAAATGGGAAGAATTACAGTGAAATTAACTGGGAAAAAAAGCAGCTTTTTTCCATCCGTAAGTGGTAGTGTGGCCGAGAGGTCTAAGGCGCTGGATTTAGGCTCCAGTCTCGGAAGAGGCGTGGGTTCAAATCCCACCACTGCCATCAAGGCTCCAAAGATATGTTGATGACTATGTGTTACATCAAATACTACACTTTCTTTGTGATGATCATTGTTTTGGTTAAAACAACAAATATTGACTGATACAGGAATCTTTCTGAAACTATGTATACGCAGTCATTCCTTAACTTGTGCGATCGGCATGGTCCACTGCAACTCTGAGCTCAAACAATCCACCAGCATCAACCTCCCAATATCTTGGATTACAGGCGTGTGCCAATGCACATGGCAGGGACGTTTCACATTTTTCGGTCTTTTGAGATGAGTTTGACACGTCCAACGAAGCAGACTATGATAAGAAACAATCTCTGGTCCATTTAAAGGGGATTAAATGTCTATGTTCTGATAGCAGTCTGAGATTCAAGATGGGAACCATTTTGAGTTAATGCACAAACCTATGAGTGGATGGAGACTTGAGATCATCTTTGTTGTGAATTGACATGAAAATGGGAAAAAATACAGGGAAATTAACTTGAAAAAAAGCTGCTTTTTTCAGTCCATAAGTGGTAGTGTGGCCGAGCGGTCTAAGGCGCTGGATTAAGGCTCCAGTCTCGGAAGAGGCGTGGGTTCAAATCCCACCACTGCCATCAAGGCTTCAAAGATATGTTGATGACTATGTGTTACATCAAATACTACACCTTCTTTGTGATGATCATTGTTTTGGTAAAATCAACAAATATTGACTGTTACAGGAATCTTTCTGAAACTATGTATACGCAGTCATTCCTTAACTTGTGCGATCGGCATGGTCCACTGCAGCTCTGAGCTCAAACAATCCGCCAGCATCAACCTCCCAATATCTTGGATTACAGTCGTGCGCCAATGCACACGGCAGGGAAGTTTCACATTTTTCGGTCTTTTGAGATGAGTTTGACACGTCCAAACGAAGCAGACTATGATAAGAAACAATCTCTGGTCCATTTAAAGTGGATCCAATGTCTTTGTTCTGATAGCAGTCTGAGATTCAAGATGGGAACCATTTTAAGTTAATGCACAAACCTATGAGTGGATGGAGACTTGAGATCATCTTTGTTGTGAATTGACATGAAAATGGGAAAAAATACAGGGAAATTAACTGGAAAAAAGCAGCTTTTTTCCCATCCGTAAGTGGTAGTGTGGCCGAGCGGTCTAAGGCGCTGGATTAAGGCTCCAGTCTTGGAAGAGGCGTGGGTTCAAATCCCACCACTGCCATCCAGGCTTCAAAGATATGTTGATGACTATGTGTTGCATCAAATACTACACTTTCTTTGTGATGATCATTGGTTTGGTAAAAACAACAAATATTGACTGTTACAGGAATCTTTCTGAAACTATGTATACGGAGTCATTCCTTAACTTGTGCGATCGGCATGGTCCACTGCAACTCTGAGCTCAAACAATCCACCAGCATCAACCTCCCAATATCTTGTATTACAGGCGTGCGCCAATGCACACGGCAGGGACGTTTCACATTTTTCGGTCTTTTGAGATGAGTTTGACACGTCCAAACGAAGCAGACTATGATAAGAAACAATCTCTGGTTCAGTGTAAAGGGGATCCAATGTCCTTGTTCTGATAGCAGTCTGAGATTCAAGATGGGAATCCTTTTGAGTTAATGCACAAACCTATGAGTGGATGGAGACTTGAGATCATCTTTGTTATGAATTGACATGAAAACGGGAAAAAATACAGGGAAATTAACTGTAAAAAAAAAGTAGCTTTTTTCCATTCATAAGTGGTAGTGTGGCCGAGCGGTCTAAGGTGCTGGATTAAGGCTCCAGTCTCAGAAGAGGCGTGGGTTCAAATCCCACCACTGCCATCCAGGCTTCAAAGATATGTTGATGACTATGTATTACATCAAATACTACACTTTCTTTGTGATGATCATTGTTTTGGTAAAAACAACAAATATTGACTGTTACAGGAATCTTTCTGAAACTATGTATACGCAGTCATTCCTTAACTTGTGCGATCAGCATGGTCCACTGCAGCTCTGAGTTCAAACAATCCACCAGCATCAACCTCCAAATATCTTGGATTACAGGCGTGCGCCAATGCACACGGCAGGGACGTTTCACATTTTTCGGTCTTTTGAGATGAGTTTGACACGTCCAAACGAAGCAGATTATGATAAGAAGAAACAATCTCTGGTCCATTTAAAGTGGATCAAATATCTATGTTCTGATAGCAATCTGAGATTCAAGATGGGAAACATTTTGAGTTGATGCACAAACCTATGAGTGGATGGAGACTTGAGATCATCTTTGTTGTGAATTGACATGAAAATGGGAAAAAATAAAGGGAAATTAACTGGAAAAAAAGCAGCTTTTTTCCATCCAAAAGTGGTAGTGTGGCCGAGCGGTCTAAGGGGCTGGATTAACGGTCCAGTTCTCGGAAGAGGCGTGGGTTCAAATCCCACCACTGCCATCAAGGCTTCAAAGATATGTTGAAAACTATGTGTTATATCAAATACTGAACTTTCTTTGTGATGATCATTGGTTTGGTAAAAACAACAAATATTGACTATTACAGGAATCTTTCTGAAGTTATGTATACGCAGTCATTCCTTAACTTGTGCGATCGGCATGGTCCACTGCAACTCTGAGCTCAAACAATCCACCAGCATCAACCGCCCAATATCATGGATTACAGGCGTGCGCCAATGCACATGGCAGGGACGTTTCACATTTTTCGGTCTTTTGAGATGAGTTTGACACGTCCAACGAAGCAGACTATGATAAGAAACAATCTCTGGTCCATTTAAAGGGGATTAAATGTCTATGTTCTGATAGCAGTCTGAGATTCAAGATGGGAACCATTTTGAGTTAATGCACAAACCTATGAGTGGATGGAGACTTGAGATCATCTTTGTTGTGAATTGACATGAAAATGGGAAAAAATACAGGGAAATTAACTGGAAAAAAGCAGCTCTTTTCCATCCATAAGTGGTAGTGTGGCCGAGAGTTCTAAGGTGCTGGATTTAGGCTCCAGTCTCGGAAGAGGTGTGGGTTCAAATCTCACCACTGCCATCAAGGCTCCAAAGATATGTTGATCACTTCGTGTTACATCAAATACTAAACTTTCTTTGTGATGATCATTGGTTTGGTAAAAACAACAAATATTGACTGTTACAGGAATCTTTCTGAAACTATGTATACGCAGTCATTCCTTAACTTGTGCGATCGGGATGGTCCACTGCAGCTCTGAGCTCAAACAATCCACCAGCATCAACCTCCCAATATCTTGGATTACAGGCGTGCGCCAATGCACACGGCAGGGACGTTTCACATTTTTCGGTCTTTGGAGATGAGTTTGACCCGTCCAAACGAAGCAGACTATGATAAGAAACAATCTCTGGTCCATTTAAAGTGGATCAAATATCTATTTTCTGATAGCAGTCTGAGATTCAAGATGGGAACCATTTTGAGTTAATGCACAAACCTATGAGTGGATGGAGACTTGAGATCATCTTTGTCGTGAATTGACATGAAAATGGGAAAAAATACAGGGAAATTAACTGGAAAAAAAGCAGCTTTTTTCCATCCATAAGTGCTAGTGTGGCCGAGCGGTCTAAGGTGCTGGATTAAGGCTCCAGTCTCGGAAGAGGCGTGGGTTCAAATCCCACCACTGCCATCAAGGCTCCAAAGATATGTTGATCACTTCGTGTTACATCAAATACTAAACTTTCTTTGTGATGATCATTGCTTTGGTAAAAACAAAAAATATTGACTGTTACAGGAATCTTTCTGAAACTATGTATACGCAGTCATTCCTTAACTTGTGCGATCGGCATGGTCCACTGCAGCTCTGAGCTCAAACAATCCACCAGCATCAACCTCCCAATATCTTGTATTACAGGCGTGCGCCAATGCACACGGCAGGGACGTTTCACAATTTTCTGTCTTTTGAGATGAGTTTGACACGTCCAAACGAAGCAGACTATGATAAGAAACAATCTCTGGTCCATTTAAAGTGGATCAAATATCTATTTTCTGATAGCAGTCTGAGATTCAAGATGGGAATCCTTTTGAGTTAATGCACAAACCTATGAGTGGATGGAGACTTGAGATCATCTTTTTTGTGAATTGACATGAAAATGGGAAGAAATACAGGGAAATTAACTGGAAAAAAAGCAGCTTTTTTCCATCCATAAGTGGTAGTGTGGCCGAGAGGTCTAAGGCGCTGGATTAAGGCTCCAGTCTCGGAAGAGGCGTGGGTTCAAATCCCACCACTGCCATCAAGGCTCCAAAGATATGTTGATGACTATGTGTTACATCAAATACTAAACTTTCTTTGTGATGATCATTGGTTTGGTAAAAACAACAAATATTGACTGTTACAGGAATCTTTCTGAAACTATGTATACGCAGTCATTCCTTAACTTGTGCGATCGGCATGGTCCACTGCAGCTCTGAGCTCAAACAATCCACCAGCATCAACCTCCCAATATCTTGGATTACAGGCGTGCGCCAATGCACACGGCAGGGACGTTTCACATTTTTCGGTCTTTTGAGATGAGTTTGACACGTCCAAACGAAGCAGACTATGATAAGAAACAATCTCTGGTCCATTTAAAGTGGATCAAATATCTATTTTCTGATAGCAGTCTGAGATTCAAGATGGGAATCCTTTTGAGTTAATGCACAAACCTATGAGTGGATGGAGACTTGAGATCATCTTTGTTATGAATTGACATGAAAACGGGAAAAAATACAGGGAAATTAACTGTAAAAAAAAAGTAGCTTTTTTCTGTCCATAAGTGGTAGTGTGGCCGAGCGGTCTAAGGCGCTGGATTAAGGCTCCAGTCTCGGAAGAGGCGTGGGGTCAAATCCCACCACTGCCATCCAGGCTTCAAAGATATGTTGATGACTATGTGTTACATCAAATACTTCACTTCCTTTGTGATGATCATTGTTTTGGTAAAAACAACAAATATTGACTGTTACAGGAATCTTTCTGAAACTATGTATACGCAGTCATTCCTTAACTTGTGCGATCAGCATGGTCCACTGCAGCTCTGAGCTCAAACAATCCACCAGCATCAACCTCCCAATATCTTGGATTACAGGCGTGTGCCAATGCACATGGCAGGGACGTTTCACATTTTTCGGTCTTTTGAGATGAGTTTGACACGTCCAACGAAGCAGACTATGATAAGAAACAATCTCTGGTCCATTTAAAGGGGATTAAATGTCTATGTTCTGATAGCAGTCTGAGATTCAAGATGGGAACCATTTTGAGTTAATGCACAAACCTATGAGTGGATGGAGACTTGAGATCATCTTTGTTGTGAATTGACATGAAAATGGGAAAAAATACAGGGAAATTAACTGGAAAAAAAGCAGCTCTTTTCCATCCATAAGTGGTAGTGTGGCCGAGAGTTCTAAGGTGCTGGATTTAGGCTCCAGTCTCGGAAGAGGTGTGGGTTCAAATCTCACCACTGCCATCAAGGCTCCAAAGATATGTTGATCACTTCGTGTTACATCAAATACTAAACCTTCTTTGTGATGATCATTGGTTTGGTAAAAACAACAAATATTGACTGTTACAGGAATCTTTCTGAAACTATGTATACGCAGTCATTCCTTAACTTGTGCGATCGGCATGGTCCACTGCAGCTCTGAGCTCAAACAATCCACCAGCATCAACCTCCCAATATCTTGGATTACAGGCGTGCGCCAATGCACACGGCAGGGACGTTTCACATTTTTCGGTCTTTGGAGATGAGTTTGACCCGTCCAAACGAAGCAGACTATGATAAGAAACAATCTCTGGTCCATTTAAAGTGGATCAAATATCTATTTTCTGATAGCAGTCTGAGATTCAAGATGGGAACCATTTTGAGTTAATGCACAAACCTATGAGTGGATGGAGACTTGAGATCATCTTTGTCGTGAATTGACATGAAAATGGGAAAAAATACAGGGAAATTAACTGGAAAAAAAGCAGCTTTTTTCCATCCATAAGTGCTAGTGTGGCCGAGCGGTCTAAGGTGCTGGATTAAGGCTCCAGTCTCGGAAGAGGCGTGGGTTCAAATCCCACCACTGCCATCAAGGCTCCAAAGATATGTTGATCACTTCGTGTTACATCAAATACTAAACTTTCTTTGTGATGATCATTGCTTTGGTAAAAACAAAAAATATTGACTGTTACAGGAATCTTTCTGAAACTATGTATACGCAGTCATTCCTTAACTTGTGCGATCGGCATGGTCCACTGCAGCTCTGAGCTCAAACAATCCACCAGCATCAACCTCCCAATATCTTGTATTACAGGCGTGCGCCAATGCACACGGCAGGGACGTTTCACAATTTTCTGTCTTTTGAGATGAGTTTGACACGTCCAAACGAAGCAGACTATGATAAGAAACAATCTCTGGTCCATTTAAAGTGGATCAAATATCTATTTTCTGATAGCAGTCTGAGATTCAAGATGGGAATCCTTTTGAGTTAATGCACAAACCTATGAGTGGATGGAGACTTGAGATCATCTTTTTTGTGAATTGACATGAAAATGGGAAGAAATACAGGGAAATTAACTGGAAAAAAAGCAGCTTTTTTCCATCCATAAGTGGTAGTGTGGCCGAGAGGTCTAAGGCGCTGGATTAAGGCTCCAGTCTCGGAAGAGGCGTGGGTTCAAATCCCACCACTGCCATCAAGGCTCCAAAGATATGTTGATGACTATGTGTTACATCAAATACTAAACTTTCTTTGTGATGATCATTGGTTTGGTAAAAACAACAAATATTGACTGTTACAGGAATCTTTCTGAAACTATGTATACGCAGTCATTCCTTAACTTGTGCGATCGGCATGGTCCACTGCAGCTCTGAGCTCAAACAATCCACCAGCATCAACCTCCCAATATCTTGGATTACAGGCGTGCGCCAATGCACACGGCAGGGACGTTTCACATTTTTCGGTCTTTTGAGATGAGTTTGACACGTCCAAACGAAGCAGACTATGATAAGAAACAATCTCTGGTCCATTTAAAGTGGATCAAATATCTATTTTCTGATAGCAGTCTGAGATTCAAGATGGGAATCCTTTTGAGTTAATGCACAAACCTATGAGTGGATGGAGACTTGAGATCATCTTTGTTATGAATTGACATGAAAACGGGAAAAAATACAGGGAAATTAACTGTAAAAAAAAAGTAGCTTTTTTCTGTCCATAAGTGGTAGTGTGGCCGAGCGGTCTAAGGCGCTGGATTAAGGCTCCAGTCTCGGAAGAGGCGTGGGGTCAAATCCCACCACTGCCATCCAGGCTTCAAAGATATGTTGATGACTATGTGTTACATCAAATACTTCACTTCCTTTGTGATGATCATTGTTTTGGTAAAAACAACAAATATTGACTGTTACAGGAATCTTTCTGAAACTATGTATACGCAGTCATTCCTTAACTTGTGCGATCAGCATGGTCCACTGCAGCTCTGAGCTCAAACAATCCACCAGCATCAACCTCCCAATATCTTGGATTACAGGCGTGTGCCAATGCACATGGCAGGGACGTTTCACATTTTTCGGTCTTTTGAGATGAGTTTGACACGTCCAACGAAGCAGACTATGATAAGAAACAATCTCTGGTCCATTTAAAGGGGATTAAATGTCTATGTTCTGATAGCAGTCTGAGATTCAAGATGGGAACCATTTTGAGTTAATGCACAAACCTATGAGTGGATGGAGACTTGAGATCATCTTTGTTGTGAATTGACATGAAAATGGGAAAAAATACAGGGAAATTAACTGGAAAAAAAGCAGCTCTTTTCCATCCATAAGTGGTAGTGTGGCCGAGAGTTCTAAGGTGCTGGATTTAGGCTCCAGTCTCGGAAGAGGTGTGGGTTCAAATCTCACCACTGCCATCAAGGCTCCAAAGATATGTTGATCACTTCGTGTTACATCAAATACTAAACCTTCTTTGTGATGATCATTGGTTTGGTAAAAACAACAAATATTGACTGTTACAGGAATCTTTCTGAAACTATGTATACGCAGTCATTCCTTAACTTGTGCGATCGGCATGGTCCACTGCAGCTCTGAGCTCAAACAATCCACCAGCATCAACCTCCCAATATCTTGGATTACAGGCGTGCGCCAATGCACACGGCAGGGACGTTCCACATTTTTCGGTCTTTTGAGATGAGTTTGACACGTCCAAACGAAGCAGACTATGATAAGAAACAATCTCTGGTCCATTTAAAGTGGATCAAATATCTATTTTCTGATAGCAGTCTGAGATTCAAGATGGGAATCCTTTTGAGTTAATGCACAAACCTATGAGTGGATGGAGACTTGAGATCATCTTTGTTATGAATTGACATGAAAACGGGAAAAAATACAGGGAAATTAACTGTAAAAAAAAAGTAGCTTTTTTCCGTCCATAGGTGGTAGTGTGGCCGAGCGGTCTAAGGCGCTGGATTAAGGCTCCAGTCTCGGAAGAGGCGTGGGTTCAAATCCCACCACTGCCATCCAGGCTTCAAAGATATGTTGATGACTATGTGCTACATCAAATACTACACTTCCTTTGTGATGATCATTGTTTTGGTAAAAACAACAAATATTGACTGTTACAGGAATCTTTCTGAAACTATGTATACGCAGTCATTCCTTAACTTGTGCGATCGGCATGGTCCACTGCAACTCTGAGCTCAAACAATCCACCAGCATCAACCTCCCAATATCTTGGATTACAGGCGTGCGCCAATGCAAACGGCAGGGACGTTTCACATTTTTCGGTCTTTTGGGATGAGTTTGACACGTCCGAACGAAGCAGACTATGATAAGAAACAATCTCTGGTCCAGTTTAAAGGGGATCCAATGTCCTTGTTCTGATAGCAGTCTGAGATTCAAGATGGGAATCCTTTTGAGTTAATGCACAAACCTATGAGTGGATGGAGACTTGAGATCACCTTTGTTATGAATTGACATGAAAACGGGAAAAAATACAGGGAAATTAACTGGAAAAAAAAAAGTAGCTTTTTTCCGTCCGTAAGTGGTAGTGTGGCCGAGCGGTCGAAGGCGCTGGATTAAGGCTCCAGTCTCGGAAGAGGCGTGGGTTCAAATCCCACCACTGCCATCCAGGCTTCAAAGATATGTTGATGACTATGTGTTGCATCAAATACTGCACTTTCTTTGTGATGATCATTGGTTTGGTAAAAACAACAAATATTGACTGTTACAGGAATCTTTCTGAAACTATGTATACGCAGTCATTCCTTAACTTGTGCGATCGCCATGGTCCACTGCAACTCTGAGCTCAAACAATCCACCAGCATCAACCTCCCAATATCTTGGATTACAGGCGTGCGCCAATGCAAACGGCAGGGACGTTTCACATTTTTCGGTCTTTTGGGATGAGTTTGACGCGTCCAAACGAAGCAGACTATGATAAGAAACAATCTCTGGTCCAGTTTAAAGGGGATCCAATGTCCTTGTTCTGATAGCAGTCTGAGATTCAAGATGGGAATCCTTTTGAGTTAATGCACAAACCTATGAGTGGATGGAGACTTGAGATCACCTTTGTTGTGAATTGACATTAAAACGGGAAAAATACAGGGAAATTAACTGGAAAAAAAAAGTAGCTTTTTTCTATCCACAAGTGGTAGTGTGGCCGAGCAGTCTAAGGGGCTGGATTAAGGTTCCAGTTCTCGGAAGAGGCGTGGGTTCAAATCCCACCACTGCCATCAATGCTTCAAAGATATGTTGAAAACTATGTGTTATATCAAATACTGAACTTTCTTTGTGATGATCATTGGTTTGGTAAAAACAACAAATATTGAATGTTACAGGAATCTTTCTGAAACTATGTATACGCTGTCATTCCTTAACTTGTGCGATCGGCATGGTCCACTGCAGCTCTGAGCTCAAACAATCCACCAGCATCAACCTCCCAATATCTTGGATTACAGTCAAAACCTCAAACAATCCACCAGCATCAACCTCCCTATATCTTGGATTACAGGCATGCGCCAATGCACATGGCAGGGACGTTTCACATTTTTCGGTCTTTTGAGTTGAGTTTAACACATCCAACGAAGCAGACTATGATAAGAAACAATCTCTGGTCCATTTAAAGGGGATTAAATGTCTATGTTCTGATAGCAGTCTGAGATTCAAGATGGGAACCATTTTGAGTTAATGCACAAACCTATGAGTGGATGGAGACTTGAGATCATCTTTGTTGTGAATTGACATGAAAATGGGAAAAAATACAGGGAAATTAACTGGAAAAAAAGCAGCTCTTTTCCATCCATAAGTGGTAGTGTGGCCGAGAGTTTTAAGGTGCTGGATTTAGGCTCCAGTCTCGGAAGAGGTGTGGGTTCAAATCTCACCACTGCCATCAAGGCTCCAAAGATATGTTGATCACTTCGTGTTACATCAAATACTAAACTTTCTTTGTGATGATCATTGGTTTGGTAAAAACAACAAATATTGACTGTTACAGGAATCTTTCTGAAACTATGTATACGCAGTCATTCCTTAACTTGTGCGATCGGCATGGTCCACTGCAGCTCTGAGCTCAAACAATCCACCAGCATCAACCTCCCAATATCTTGGATTACAGGCGTGCGCCAATGCACACGGCAGGGACGTTCCACATTTTTCGGTCTTTTGAGATGAGTTTGACACGTCCAAACGAAGCAGATTATGATAAGAAACAATCTCTGGTCCATTTAAAGTGGATCAAATATCTATTTTCTGATAGCAGTCTGAGATTCAAGATGGGAATCCTTTTGAGTTAATGCACAAACCTATGAGTGGATGGAGACTTGAGATCATCTTTGTTATGAATTGACATGAAAACGGGAAAAAATACAGGGAAATTAACTGGAAAAAAAGCAGCTTTTTTCCATCAATAAGTGGTAGTGTGGCCGAGCGGTCTAATGCGCTGGATTAAGGCTCCAGTCTCGTTTATATGTTGATGACTATGTGTTACATCAAATACTACACTTTCTTTGTGATGATCATTGTTTTGGTAAAAACAACAAATATTGACTGTTACAGGAATCTTTCTGAAACTATGTATACGCTGTCATTCCTTAACTTGTGCGATCGGCATGGTCCACTGCAGCTCTGAGCTCAAACAATCCACCAGCATCAACCTCCCAATATCTTGGATTACAGGCGTGCGCCAATGCACACGGCAGGGACGTTTCACATTTTTCGGTCTTTTGAGATGAGTTTGACACGTCCAAACGAAGCAGACTATGATAAGAAACAATCTCTGGTCCATTTAAAGTGGATCAAATATCTATTTTCTGATAGCAGTCTGAGATTCAAGATGGGAATCCTTTTGAGTTAATGCACAAACCTATGAGTGGATGGAGACTTGAGATCATCTTTGTTATGAATTGACATGAAAACGGGAAAAAATACAGGGAAATTAACTGTAAAAAAAAAGTAGCTTTTTTCCGTCCATAAGTGGTAGTGTGGCCGAGCGGTCTAAGGCGCTGGATTAAGGCTCCAGTCTCGGAAGAGGCGTGGGTTCAAATCCCACCACTGCCATCCAGGCTTCAAAGATATGTTGATGACTATGTGTTACATCAAATACTACACTTCCTTTGTGATGATCATTGTTTTGGTAAAAACAACAAATATTGACTGTTACAGGAATCTTTCTGAAACTATGTATACGCAGTCATTCCTTAACTTGTGCGATCAGCATGGTCCACTGCAGCTCTGAGCTCAAACAATCCACCAGCATCAACCTCCCAATATCTTGGATTACAGGCGTGCGCCAATGCACACGGCAGGGACGTTTCACATTTTTCGGTCTTTTGAGATGAGTTTGACACGTCCAAACGAAGCAGACTATGATAAGAAACAATCTCTGGTCCATTTAAAGTGGCTCCAATGTCTTTGTTCTGATAGCAGTCTGAGATTCAAGAAGGGAATCCTTTTGAGTTAATGCACAAACCTATGAGTTGATGGAGACTTGAGATCATCTTTGTTGTGAATTGACATGAAAATGGGAAAAAATACAGGGAAATGAACTGGAAAAAAGCAGCTTTTTTCCATCCATAAGTGGTAGTGTGGCCGAGAGGTCTAAGGCGCTGGATTTAGGCTCCAGTCTCGAAAGAGGCGTGGGTTCAAATCCCACCACTGCCATCAAGGCTCCAAAAATATGTTGATGACTATGTGTTACATCAAATACTGAACTTTCTTTTCGATGATCATTGGTTTGGTAAAAACAACAAATATTGACTATTACAGGAATCTTTCTGAAGCTATGTATACGCTGTCATTCCTTAACTTGTGCGATCGGCATGGTCCACTGCAACTCTGAGCTCAAACAATCCACCAGCATCAACCTCCCAATATCTTGGATTACAGTCAAAACCTCAAACAATCCACCAGCATCAACCTCCCAATATCTTGGATTACAGGCGTGCGCCAATGCACATGGCAGGGACGTTTCACATTTTTCGGTCTTTTGAGATGAGTTTGACACGTCCAACGAAGCAGACTATGATAAGAAACAATCTCTGGTCCATTTAAAGGGGATTAAATGTCTATGTTCTGATAGCAGTCTGAGATTCAAGATGGGAACCATTTTGAGTTAATGCACAAACCTATGAGTGGATGGAGACTTGAGATCATCTTTGTTGTGAATTGACATGAAAATGGGAAAAAATACAGGGAAATTAACTGGAAAAAAAAGCAGCTCTTTTCCATCCATAAGTGGTAGTGTGGCCGAGTGTTCTAAGGTGCTGGATTTAGGCTCCAGTCTCGGAAGAGGTGTGGGTTCAAATCTCACCACTGCCATCAAGGCTCCAAAGATATGTTGATCACTTCGTGTTACATCAAATACTAAACTTTCTTTGTGATGATCATTGGTTTGGTAAAAACAACAAATATTGACTGTTACAGGAATCTTTCTGAAACTATGTATACGCAGTCATTCCTTAACTTGTGCGATCGGCATGGTCCACTGCAGCTCTGAGCTCAAACAATCCACCAGCATCAACCTCCCAATATCTTGGATTACAGGCTTGCGCCAATGCACACAGCAGGGACGTTTCACATTTTTCGGTCTTTTGAGATGAGTTTGACACAGGTCCAAACGAAGCAGACTATGATAAGAAACAATCTCTGGTCCATATAAAGGGGATCAAATGTCTTTGTTCTGATAGCAGTCTGAGATTCAAGATGGGAACCATTTTGAGTTAATGCACAAACCTATGAGTGGATGGAGACTTGAGATCATCTTTTTTGTGAATTGACATGAAAATGGGAAGAATTACAGGGAAATTAACTGGAAAAAAAGCAGCTTTTTTCCATCCGTAAGTGGTAGTGTGGCCGAGAGGTCTAAGGCGCTGGATTTAGGCTCCAGTCTCGGAAGAGGCGTGGGTTCAAATCCCACCACTGCCATCAAGGCTCCAAAGATATCTTGATGACTATGTGTTACATCAAATACTACACTTTCTTTGTGATGATCATTGTTTTGGTTAAAACAACAAATATTGACTGATACAACAATCTTTCTGAAACTATGTATACGCAGTCATTCCTTAACTTGTGCGATCGGCATGGTCCACTGCAACTCTGAGCTCAAACAATCCACCAGCATCAACCTCCCAATATCTTGGATTACAGGCGTGCGCCAATGCAAACGGCAGGGACGTTTCACATTTTTCGGTCTTTTGGGATGAGTTTGACACGTCCGAACGAAGCAGACTATGATAAGAAACAATCTCTGGTCCAGTTTAAAGGGGATCCAATGTCCTTGTTCTGATAGCAGTCTGAGATTCAAGATGGGAATCCTTTTGAGTTAATGCACAAACCTATGAGTGGATGGAGACTTGAGATCACCTTTGTTATGAATTGACATGAAAACGGGAAAAAATACAGGGAAATTAACTGGAAAAAAAAAAGTAGCTTTTTTCCGTCCGTAAGTGGTAGTGTGGCCGAGCGGTCGAAGGCGCTGGATTAAGGCTCCAGTCTCGGAAGAGGCGTGGGTTCAAATCCCACCACTGCCATCCAGGCTTCAAAGATATGTTGATGACTATGTGTTGCATCAAATACTGCACTTTCTTTGTGATGATCATTGGTTTGGTAAAAACAACAAATATTGACTGTTACAGGAATCTTTCTGAAACTATGTATACGCAGTCATTCCTTAACTTGTGCGATCGCCATGGTCCACTGCAACTCTGAGCTCAAACAATCCACCAGCATCAACCTCCCAATATCTTGGATTACAGGCGTGCGCCAATGCAAACGGCAGGGACGTTTCACATTTTTCGGTCTTTTGGGATGAGTTTGACGCGTCCAAACGAAGCAGACTATGATAAGAAACAATCTCTGGTCCAGTTTAAAGGGGATCCAATGTCCTTGTTCTGATAGCAGTCTGAGATTCAAGATGGGAATCCTTTTGAGTTAATGCACAAACCTATGAGTGGATGGAGACTTGAGATCACCTTTGTTGTGAATTGACATTAAAACGGGAAAAATACAGGGAAATTAACTGGAAAAAAAAAGTAGCTTTTTTCTATCCACAAGTGGTAGTGTGGCCGAGCAGTCTAAGGGGCTGGATTAAGGTTCCAGTTCTCGGAAGAGGCGTGGGTTCAAATCCCACCACTGCCATCAATGCTTCAAAGATATGTTGAAAACTATGTGTTATATCAAATACTGAACTTTCTTTGTGATGATCATTGGTTTGGTAAAAACAACAAATATTGAATGTTACAGGAATCTTTCTGAAACTATGTATACGCTGTCATTCCTTAACTTGTGCGATCGGCATGGTCCACTGCAGCTCTGAGCTCAAACAATCCACCAGCATCAACCTCCCAATATCTTGGATTACAGTCAAAACCTCAAACAATCCACCAGCATCAACCTCCCTATATCTTGGATTACAGGCATGCGCCAATGCACATGGCAGGGACGTTTCACATTTTTCGGTCTTTTGAGTTGAGTTTAACACATCCAACGAAGCAGACTATGATAAGAAACAATCTCTGGTCCATTTAAAGGGGATTAAATGTCTATGTTCTGATAGCAGTCTGAGATTCAAGATGGGAACCATTTTGAGTTAATGCACAAACCTATGAGTGGATGGAGACTTGAGATCATCTTTGTTGTGAATTGACATGAAAATGGGAAAAAATACAGGGAAATTAACTGGAAAAAAAGCAGCTCTTTTCCATCCATAAGTGGTAGTGTGGCCGAGAGTTTTAAGGTGCTGGATTTAGGCTCCAGTCTCGGAAGAGGTGTGGGTTCAAATCTCACCACTGCCATCAAGGCTCCAAAGATATGTTGATCACTTCGTGTTACATCAAATACTAAACTTTCTTTGTGATGATCATTGGTTTGGTAAAAACAACAAATATTGACTGTTACAGGAATCTTTCTGAAACTATGTATACGCAGTCATTCCTTAACTTGTGCGATCGGCATGGTCCACTGCAGCTCTGAGCTCAAACAATCCACCAGCATCAACCTCCCAATATCTTGGATTACAGGCGTGCGCCAATGCACACGGCAGGGACGTTCCACATTTTTCGGTCTTTTGAGATGAGTTTGACACGTCCAAACGAAGCAGATTATGATAAGAAACAATCTCTGGTCCATTTAAAGTGGATCAAATATCTATTTTCTGATAGCAGTCTGAGATTCAAGATGGGAATCCTTTTGAGTTAATGCACAAACCTATGAGTGGATGGAGACTTGAGATCATCTTTGTTATGAATTGACATGAAAACGGGAAAAAATACAGGGAAATTAACTGGAAAAAAAGCAGCTTTTTTCCATCAATAAGTGGTAGTGTGGCCGAGCGGTCTAATGCGCTGGATTAAGGCTCCAGTCTCGTTTATATGTTGATGACTATGTGTTACATCAAATACTACACTTTCTTTGTGATGATCATTGTTTTGGTAAAAACAACAAATATTGACTGTTACAGGAATCTTTCTGAAACTATGTATACGCTGTCATTCCTTAACTTGTGCGATCGGCATGGTCCACTGCAGCTCTGAGCTCAAACAATCCACCAGCATCAACCTCCCAATATCTTGGATTACAGGCGTGCGCCAATGCACACGGCAGGGACGTTTCACATTTTTCGGTCTTTTGAGATGAGTTTGACACGTCCAAACGAAGCAGACTATGATAAGAAACAATCTCTGGTCCATTTAAAGTGGATCAAATATCTATTTTCTGATAGCAGTCTGAGATTCAAGATGGGAATCCTTTTGAGTTAATGCACAAACCTATGAGTGGATGGAGACTTGAGATCATCTTTGTTATGAATTGACATGAAAACGGGAAAAAATACAGGGAAATTAACTGTAAAAAAAAAGTAGCTTTTTTCCGTCCATAAGTGGTAGTGTGGCCGAGCGGTCTAAGGCGCTGGATTAAGGCTCCAGTCTCGGAAGAGGCGTGGGTTCAAATCCCACCACTGCCATCCAGGCTTCAAAGATATGTTGATGACTATGTGTTACATCAAATACTACACTTCCTTTGTGATGATCATTGTTTTGGTAAAAACAACAAATATTGACTGTTACAGGAATCTTTCTGAAACTATGTATACGCAGTCATTCCTTAACTTGTGCGATCAGCATGGTCCACTGCAGCTCTGAGCTCAAACAATCCACCAGCATCAACCTCCCAATATCTTGGATTACAGGCGTGCGCCAATGCACACGGCAGGGACATTTCACATTTTTCGGTCTTTTGAGATGAGTTTGACACGTCCAAACGAAGCAGACTATGATAAGAAACAATCTCTGGTCCATTTAAAGTGGCTCCAATGTCTTTGTTCTGATAGCAGTCTGAGATTCAAGAAGGGAATCCTTTTGAGTTAATGCACAAACCTATGAGTTGATGGAGACTTGAGATCATCTTTGTTGTGAATTGACATGAAAATGGGAAAAAATACAGGGAAATGAACTGGAAAAAAGCAGCTTTTTTCCATCCATAAGTGGTAGTGTGGCCGAGAGGTCTAAGGCGCTGGATTTAGGCTCCAGTCTCGAAAGAGGCGTGGGTTCAAATCCCACCACTGCCATCAAGGCTCCAAAAATATGTTGATGACTATGTGTTACATCAAATACTGAACTTTCTTTTCGATGATCATTGGTTTGGTAAAAACAACAAATATTGACTATTACAGGAATCTTTCTGAAGCTATGTATACGCTGTCATTCCTTAACTTGTGCGATCGGCATGGTCCACTGCAACTCTGAGCTCAAACAATCCACCAGCATCAACCTCCCAATATCTTGGATTACAGTCAAAACCTCAAACAATCCACCAGCATCAACCTCCCAATATCTTGGATTACAGGCGTGCGCCAATGCACATGGCAGGGACGTTTCACATTTTTCGGTCTTTTGAGATGAGTTTGACACGTCCAACGAAGCAGACTATGATAAGAAACAATCTCTGGTCCATTTAAAGGGGATTAAATGTCTATGTTCTGATAGCAGTCTGAGATTCAAGATGGGAACCATTTTGAGTTAATGCACAAACCTATGAGTGGATGGAGACTTGAGATCATCTTTGTTGTGAATTGACATGAAAATGGGAAAAAATACAGGGAAATTAACTGGAAAAAAAAGCAGCTCTTTTCCATCCATAAGTGGTAGTGTGGCCGAGTGTTCTAAGGTGCTGGATTTAGGCTCCAGTCTCGGAAGAGGTGTGGGTTCAAATCTCACCACTGCCATCAAGGCTCCAAAGATATGTTGATCACTTCGTGTTACATCAAATACTAAACTTTCTTTGTGATGATCATTGGTTTGGTAAAAACAACAAATATTGACTGTTACAGGAATCTTTCTGAAACTATGTATACGCAGTCATTCCTTAACTTGTGCGATCGGCATGGTCCACTGCAGCTCTGAGCTCAAACAATCCACCAGCATCAACCTCCCAATATCTTGGATTACAGGCTTGCGCCAATGCACACAGCAGGGACGTTTCACATTTTTCGGTCTTTTGAGATGAGTTTGACACAGGTCCAAACGAAGCAGACTATGATAAGAAACAATCTCTGGTCCATATAAAGGGGATCAAATGTCTTTGTTCTGATAGCAGTCTGAGATTCAAGATGGGAACCATTTTGAGTTAATGCACAAACCTATGAGTGGATGGAGACTTGAGATCATCTTTTTTGTGAATTGACATGAAAATGGGAAGAATTACAGGGAAATTAACTGGAAAAAAAGCAGCTTTTTTCCATCCGTAAGTGGTAGTGTGGCCGAGAGGTCTAAGGCGCTGGATTTAGGCTCCAGTCTCGGAAGAGGCGTGGGTTCAAATCCCACCACTGCCATCAAGGCTCCAAAGATATCTTGATGACTATGTGTTACATCAAATACTACACTTTCTTTGTGATGATCATTGTTTTGGTTAAAACAACAAATATTGACTGATACAACAATCTTTCTGAAACTATGTATACGCAGTCATTCCTTAACTTGTGCGATCGGCATGGTCCACTGCAACTCTGAGCTCAAACAATCCACCAGCATCAACCTCCCAATATCTTGGATTACAGGCGTGCGCCAATGCAAACGGCAGGGACGTTTCACATTTTTCGGTCTTTTGGGATGAGTTTGACACGTCCGAACGAAGCAGACTATGATAAGAAACAATCTCTGGTCCAGTTTAAAGGGGATCCAATGTCCTTGTTCTGATAGCAGTCTGAGATTCAAGATGGGAATCCTTTTGAGTTAATGCACAAACCTATGAGTGGATGGAGACTTGAGATCACCTTTGTTATGAATTGACATGAAAACGGGAAAAAATACAGGGAAATTAACTGGAAAAAAAAAAGTAGCTTTTTTCCGTCCGTAAGTGGTAGTGTGGCCGAGCGGTCGAAGGCGCTGGATTAAGGCTCCAGTCTCGGAAGAGGCGTGGGTTCAAATCCCACCACTGCCATCCAGGCTTCAAAGATATGTTGATGACTATGTGTTGCATCAAATACTGCACTTTCTTTGTGATGATCATTGGTTTGGTAAAAACAACAAATATTGACTGTTACAGGAATCTTTCTGAAACTATGTATACGCAGTCATTCCTTAACTTGTGCGATCGCCATGGTCCACTGCAACTCTGAGCTCAAACAATCCACCAGCATCAACCTCCCAATATCTTGGATTACAGGCGTGCGCCAATGCAAACGGCAGGGACGTTTCACATTTTTCGGTCTTTTGGGATGAGTTTGACGCGTCCAAACGAAGCAGACTATGATAAGAAACAATCTCTGGTCCAGTTTAAAGGGGATCCAATGTCCTTGTTCTGATAGCAGTCTGAGATTCAAGATGGGAATCCTTTTGAGTTAATGCACAAACCTATGAGTGGATGGAGACTTGAGATCACCTTTGTTGTGAATTGACATTAAAACGGGAAAAATACAGGGAAATTAACTGGAAAAAAAAAGTAGCTTTTTTCTATCCACAAGTGGTAGTGTGGCCGAGCAGTCTAAGGGGCTGGATTAAGGTTCCAGTTCTCGGAAGAGGCGTGGGTTCAAATCCCACCACTGCCATCAATGCTTCAAAGATATGTTGAAAACTATGTGTTATATCAAATACTGAACTTTCTTTGTGATGATCATTGGTTTGGTAAAAACAACAAATATTGAATGTTACAGGAATCTTTCTGAAACTATGTATACGCTGTCATTCCTTAACTTGTGCGATCGGCATGGTCCACTGCAGCTCTGAGCTCAAACAATCCACCAGCATCAACCTCCCAATATCTTGGATTACAGTCAAAACCTCAAACAATCCACCAGCATCAACCTCCCTATATCTTGGATTACAGGCATGCGCCAATGCACATGGCAGGGACGTTTCACATTTTTCGGTCTTTTGAGTTGAGTTTAACACATCCAACGAAGCAGACTATGATAAGAAACAATCTCTGGTCCATTTAAAGGGGATTAAATGTCTATGTTCTGATAGCAGTCTGAGATTCAAGATGGGAACCATTTTGAGTTAATGCACAAACCTATGAGTGGATGGAGACTTGAGATCATCTTTGTTGTGAATTGACATGAAAATGGGAAAAAATACAGGGAAATTAACTGGAAAAAAAGCAGCTCTTTTCCATCCATAAGTGGTAGTGTGGCCGAGAGTTTTAAGGTGCTGGATTTAGGCTCCAGTCTCGGAAGAGGTGTGGGTTCAAATCTCACCACTGCCATCAAGGCTCCAAAGATATGTTGATCACTTCGTGTTACATCAAATACTAAACTTTCTTTGTGATGATCATTGGTTTGGTAAAAACAACAAATATTGACTGTTACAGGAATCTTTCTGAAACTATGTATACGCAGTCATTCCTTAACTTGTGCGATCGGCATGGTCCACTGCAGCTCTGAGCTCAAACAATCCACCAGCATCAACCTCCCAATATCTTGGATTACAGGCGTGCGCCAATGCACACGGCAGGGACGTTCCACATTTTTCGGTCTTTTGAGATGAGTTTGACACGTCCAAACGAAGCAGATTATGATAAGAAACAATCTCTGGTCCATTTAAAGTGGATCAAATATCTATTTTCTGATAGCAGTCTGAGATTCAAGATGGGAATCCTTTTGAGTTAATGCACAAACCTATGAGTGGATGGAGACTTGAGATCATCTTTGTTATGAATTGACATGAAAACGGGAAAAAATACAGGGAAATTAACTGGAAAAAAAGCAGCTTTTTTCCATCAATAAGTGGTAGTGTGGCCGAGCGGTCTAATGCGCTGGATTAAGGCTCCAGTCTCGTTTATATGTTGATGACTATGTGTTACATCAAATACTACACTTTCTTTGTGATGATCATTGTTTTGGTAAAAACAACAAATATTGACTGTTACAGGAATCTTTCTGAAACTATGTATACGCTGTCATTCCTTAACTTGTGCGATCGGCATGGTCCACTGCAGCTCTGAGCTCAAACAATCCACCAGCATCAACCTCCCAATATCTTGGATTACAGGCGTGCGCCAATGCACACGGCAGGGACGTTTCACATTTTTCGGTCTTTTGAGATGAGTTTGACACGTCCAAACGAAGCAGACTATGATAAGAAACAATCTCTGGTCCATTTAAAGTGGATCAAATATCTATTTTCTGATAGCAGTCTGAGATTCAAGATGGGAATCCTTTTGAGTTAATGCACAAACCTATGAGTGGATGGAGACTTGAGATCATCTTTGTTATGAATTGACATGAAAACGGGAAAAAATACAGGGAAATTAACTGTAAAAAAAAAGTAGCTTTTTTCCGTCCATAAGTGGTAGTGTGGCCGAGCGGTCTAAGGCGCTGGATTAAGGCTCCAGTCTCGGAAGAGGCGTGGGTTCAAATCCCACCACTGCCATCCAGGCTTCAAAGATATGTTGATGACTATGTGTTACATCAAATACTACACTTCCTTTGTGATGATCATTGTTTTGGTAAAAACAACAAATATTGACTGTTACAGGAATCTTTCTGAAACTATGTATACGCAGTCATTCCTTAACTTGTGCGATCAGCATGGTCCACTGCAGCTCTGAGCTCAAACAATCCACCAGCATCAACCTCCCAATATCTTGGATTACAGGCGTGCGCCAATGCACACGGCAGGGACGTTTCACATTTTTCGGTCTTTTGAGATGAGTTTGACACGTCCAAACGAAGCAGACTATGATAAGAAACAATCTCTGGTCCATTTAAAGTGGCTCCAATGTCTTTGTTCTGATAGCAGTCTGAGATTCAAGAAGGGAATCCTTTTGAGTTAATGCACAAACCTATGAGTTGATGGAGACTTGAGATCATCTTTGTTGTGAATTGACATGAAAATGGGAAAAAATACAGGGAAATGAACTGGAAAAAAGCAGCTTTTTTCCATCCATAAGTGGTAGTGTGGCCGAGAGGTCTAAGGCGCTGGATTTAGGCTCCAGTCTCGAAAGAGGCGTGGGTTCAAATCCCACCACTGCCATCAAGGCTCCAAAAATATGTTGATGACTATGTGTTACATCAAATACTGAACTTTCTTTTCGATGATCATTGGTTTGGTAAAAACAACAAATATTGACTATTACAGGAATCTTTCTGAAGCTATGTATACGCTGTCATTCCTTAACTTGTGCGATCGGCATGGTCCACTGCAACTCTGAGCTCAAACAATCCACCAGCATCAACCTCCCAATATCTTGGATTACAGTCAAAACCTCAAACAATCCACCAGCATCAACCTCCCAATATCTTGGATTACAGGCGTGCGCCAATGCACATGGCAGGGACGTTTCACATTTTTCGGTCTTTTGAGATGAGTTTGACACGTCCAACGAAGCAGACTATGATAAGAAACAATCTCTGGTCCATTTAAAGGGGATTAAATGTCTATGTTCTGATAGCAGTCTGAGATTCAAGATGGGAACCATTTTGAGTTAATGCACAAACCTATGAGTGGATGGAGACTTGAGATCATCTTTGTTGTGAATTGACATGAAAATGGGAAAAAATACAGGGAAATTAACTGGAAAAAAAAGCAGCTCTTTTCCATCCATAAGTGGTAGTGTGGCCGAGTGTTCTAAGGTGCTGGATTTAGGCTCCAGTCTCGGAAGAGGTGTGGGTTCAAATCTCACCACTGCCATCAAGGCTCCAAAGATATGTTGATCACTTCGTGTTACATCAAATACTAAACTTTCTTTGTGATGATCATTGGTTTGGTAAAAACAACAAATATTGACTGTTACAGGAATCTTTCTGAAACTATGTATACGCAGTCATTCCTTAACTTGTGCGATCGGCATGGTCCACTGCAGCTCTGAGCTCAAACAATCCACCAGCATCAACCTCCCAATATCTTGGATTACAGGCTTGCGCCAATGCACACAGCAGGGACGTTTCACATTTTTCGGTCTTTTGAGATGAGTTTGACACAGGTCCAAACGAAGCAGACTATGATAAGAAACAATCTCTGGTCCATATAAAGGGGATCAAATGTCTTTGTTCTGATAGCAGTCTGAGATTCAAGATGGGAACCATTTTGAGTTAATGCACAAACCTATGAGTGGATGGAGACTTGAGATCATCTTTTTTGTGAATTGACATGAAAATGGGAAGAATTACAGGGAAATTAACTGGAAAAAAAGCAGCTTTTTTCCATCCGTAAGTGGTAGTGTGGCCGAGAGGTCTAAGGCGCTGGATTTAGGCTCCAGTCTCGGAAGAGGCGTGGGTTCAAATCCCACCACTGCCATCAAGGCTCCAAAGATATCTTGATGACTATGTGTTACATCAAATACTACACTTTCTTTGTGATGATCATTGTTTTGGTTAAAACAACAAATATTGACTGATACAACAATCTTTCTGAAACTATGTATACGCAGTCATTCCTTAACTTGTGCGATCGGCATGGTCCACTGCAACTCTGAGCTCAAACAATCCACCAGCATCAACCTCCCAATATCTTGGATTACAGGCGTGCGCCAATGCAAACGGCAGGGACGTTTCACATTTTTCGGTCTTTTGGGATGAGTTTGACACGTCCGAACGAAGCAGACTATGATAAGAAACAATCTCTGGTCCAGTTTAAAGGGGATCCAATGTCCTTGTTCTGATAGCAGTCTGAGATTCAAGATGGGAATCCTTTTGAGTTAATGCACAAACCTATGAGTGGATGGAGACTTGAGATCACCTTTGTTATGAATTGACATGAAAACGGGAAAAAATACAGGGAAATTAACTGGAAAAAAAAAAGTAGCTTTTTTCCGTCCGTAAGTGGTAGTGTGGCCGAGCGGTCGAAGGCGCTGGATTAAGGCTCCAGTCTCGGAAGAGGCGTGGGTTCAAATCCCACCACTGCCATCCAGGCTTCAAAGATATGTTGATGACTATGTGTTGCATCAAATACTGCACTTTCTTTGTGATGATCATTGGTTTGGTAAAAACAACAAATATTGACTGTTACAGGAATCTTTCTGAAACTATGTATACGCAGTCATTCCTTAACTTGTGCGATCGCCATGGTCCACTGCAACTCTGAGCTCAAACAATCCACCAGCATCAACCTCCCAATATCTTGGATTACAGGCGTGCGCCAATGCAAACGGCAGGGACGTTTCACATTTTTCGGTCTTTTGGGATGAGTTTGACGCGTCCAAACGAAGCAGACTATGATAAGAAACAATCTCTGGTCCAGTTTAAAGGGGATCCAATGTCCTTGTTCTGATAGCAGTCTGAGATTCAAGATGGGAATCCTTTTGAGTTAATGCACAAACCTATGAGTGGATGGAGACTTGAGATCACCTTTGTTGTGAATTGACATTAAAACGGGAAAAATACAGGGAAATTAACTGGAAAAAAAAAGTAGCTTTTTTCTATCCACAAGTGGTAGTGTGGCCGAGCAGTCTAAGGGGCTGGATTAAGGTTCCAGTTCTCGGAAGAGGCGTGGGTTCAAATCCCACCACTGCCATCAATGCTTCAAAGATATGTTGAAAACTATGTGTTATATCAAATACTGAACTTTCTTTGTGATGATCATTGGTTTGGTAAAAACAACAAATATTGAATGTTACAGGAATCTTTCTGAAACTATGTATACGCTGTCATTCCTTAACTTGTGCGATCGGCATGGTCCACTGCAGCTCTGAGCTCAAACAATCCACCAGCATCAACCTCCCAATATCTTGGATTACAGGCTTGCGCCAATGCACACGGCAGGGACGTTTCACATTTTTCGGTCTTTTGAGATGAGTTTGACACAGGTCCAAACGAAGCAGACTATGATAAGAAACAATCTCTGGTCCATATAAAGTGGATCCAATGTCTTTGTTCTGATAGCAGTCTGAGATTCAAGATGGGAACGATTTTGAGTTAATGCACAAACCTATGAGTGGATGGAGACTTGAGATCATCTTTGTTGTGAATTGACATGAAAATGGTAAAAAAAAATACAGGGAAATTAACTGGAAAAAAAAGTAGCTTTTTTACATCCATAAGTGGTAGTGTGGCCGAGAGGTCTAAGGCGCTGGATTTAGGCTCCAGTCTCGGAAGAGGCGTGGGTTTCAAATCCCACCACTGCCATCAAGGCTTCAAAGATATGTTGATGACTATGTGTTGCATCAAATACTACGCTTTCTTTGTGATGATCATTGGTTTGGTAAAAACAACAAACATTTACTGTTAAACTATGTATACGCTGTCATTCCTTAACTTGTGCGATCGGCATGGTCCACTGCAGCTCTGAGCTCAAACAATCCACCAGCATCAACCTCTCAATATCTTGGATTACAGGCGTACGCCAATGCACACGGCAGGGACGTTTCACACTTTTCGGTCTTTTGAGATGAGTTTGACACGTCCAAACGAAGCAGACTATGATAAGAAACAATCTCTGGTCCATTTAAAGTGGATCCAATGTCTTTGTTCTGATAGCAGTCTGAGATTCAAGATGGGAACCATTTTGAGTTAATGCACAAACCTATGAGTGGATGGAGACTTGAGATCATCTTTGTTGTGAATTGACATGAAAATGGGAAAAAATACAGGAAAATTTACTGGAAAAAAAGCAGCTTTTTTCCATCCATAAGTGGTAGTGGGGCCGAGAGGTCTAAGGCGCTGGAGTTAGGCTACAGTCTCGGAAGAGGCGTGGGTTCAAATCCCACCACTGCCATGAAGGCTTCAAAGATATGTTGATGACTATGTGATATGTCAAATACTGAACTTTCTTTGTGGTGATCATTGGTTTGGTAAAAACAACAAATATTGACTGTTCCAGGGATCTTTCTGAAACTATGTATACGCTGTCATTCCTTAACTTGTGCGATCGGTATGGCCCACTGCAACTCTGAGCTCAAACAATCCACCAGCATCAACTTCCCAATATCTTCCATTACAGGCGTGCGCCAATGCACACGGCAGGGACGTTTCACATTTTTCGGTCTTTTGAGATGAGTTTGACACGTCCAAACGAAGCAGACTATGATAAGAAACAATCTCTGGTCCATTTAAAGTGGATCCAATGTCTTTGTTTTGATAGCAGTCTGAGATTCAAGATGGGAAACATTTTGAGTTAATGCACAAACCTATGAGTGGATGGAGACTTGAGATCATCTTTTTTGTGAATTGACATGAACATGGGAAGAAATACAGGGAAATTAACTGGAAAAAAAGCAGCTTTTTTCCATCCATAAGTGGTAGTGTGGCCGAGAGGTCTAAGGCGCTGGATTTAGGCTCCAGTCTCGGAAGAGGCGTGGGTTCAAATCCCACCACTGCCATCCACGCTTCAAAGATATGTTGAAGACTATGTGATACATCAAATACTGAACTTTCTTTGTGATGATCATTGGTTTGGTAAAAACAACAAATATACACTGTTACAGGAATCTTTCTGAAACTATGTATACGCAGTCATTCCTTAACTTGTGCGATCGGCATGGTCCACTGCAGCTCTGAGCTCAAACAATCCACCAGCCTCGACCTCCCAATATCTTGGATTACAGGAGTGCGCCAATGCACACGGCAGGGACGTTTCACATTTTTCGGTCTTTTGAGATGAGTTTGACACGTCCAAACGAAGCAGACTATGATAAGAAACAATCTCTGGTCCATTTAAAGTGGATCCAATGTCTATGTTCTGATAGCAGTCTGAGATTCAAGATGGGAATCCTTTTGAGTTAATGCACAAACCTATGAGTGGATGGAGACTTGAGATCATCTTTGTTGTGAATTGACATGAAAATGGGAAGAAATACAGGGAAATTAACTGGAAAAAAGCAGCTTTTTTCCATACATAAGTGGTAGTGTGGCCGAGAGGTCTAAGGCGCTGGATTTAGGCTCCAGTCTCGGAAGAGGCGTGGGTTCAAATCCCACCACTGCCATCAAGGCTTCAAAGATATGTTGATGACTATGTGTTACATCAAATACTACACTTTCTTTGTGATGATCATTGTTTTGGTAAAAACAACAAATATTTGTTTGGTCCATATCGACATGATGGCATAACGCAGTTGCTGCAGATTTGTCGGCTGCTCATCCATGATGTGAATCTCCCCTTCCACCACATCCCAAAGGTGTTCTATAGGTTTGAGATCTGGTGACTGTGGAGGCCATTTGAGGACAGTGAACTCATTGTCATGTTCAACAAACCGGTCTGAGATGACACAGGCTTTATGACACGTTGCGTTATCCTGCTGGAAGTAGCCATCAGAAAATGGGTACACTGCGGTCATAAAGGGATGGACATGGCCAGCAACAATGAACGGGTAGGCAGGTTCTGAAATACTCAGACCAGCCCGTCTGTTACCAACAACAACGCCACGTTTAAAGTCACTGAAATTACCGCACTTCCCCATGCTTGGTTAGAACTACAGGAGATTCTCTTGACCATGTCTAGGTGCCTAATTGCATTGAGTTGCTGCCATGTGATTGGCTGGTTAGAAACTTTCATTGAAGTGCAGTTGGAGACGTTATTTTACCTAATAAAGTGGCTGGTGAGTGTGAATGCATACATATGTATGTGTCCCATATATACTCCTCATGACCACTAAAGCTTTTTGAAGGCATTGATGTTAAATAGCAAGCCCAATTCATCTTGTGAGTTTGTCTAATTGTGAACATAATTCCTCCTTTATGTAACAATAAGTGTTGCTAATTACCCTTTCTTAGTTCATGCCATTTATAAACACAATTAATGGAGATGCCGGGGATTGAACCCGGGGCCTCATACATGCGAAGCATGCGCTCTACCACTGAGCTACATCCCCTTTGATGGTTGGTACTGAGAGGAAAGTAGTGAGGTGGCATATCCAGCCCTGTATCCAGTGGAAGTGGCCTCTATATTTCTATCCCTCCAAAATCCAAACCTGATGGATGAATTTTGAAATGTGAAAATTCAGATTTTTCACAAAAGACATGCTGCGATGGCCGGGAATCGAACCCGGGTCAACTGCTTGGAAGGCAGCTATGCTCACCACTATACCACCATCGCAGAGATGTGATGCATAAACGTCATAATTTCGCCAAAACAGGGCAAAACAGGGCAAAACAGGATTCCAATGGGACTGAGGTTTGCCTGTCTGCTTTGCAGCAAAAGGCAGGACTAGATGACTAGATGCTGGGGGACCCTAACCTCAACAATGCTGCTTCTTTGCTTTGCTCTGTTTTGAATTAACTTGGACATCAGTGCTTTTCTGGACTTCAGGGTGAATTATGACCTGGACTGTCTGCGTGAAATTCCGAAGGTGGCAATGTTGTTGAGATGAGTCTATATACAATCAATGGCCAATTTATTAGGTACACCTTGCTATTACTGGGTAGATTCAACAAGGTACTGGAAACGTAAAGGGATGGACATGATCAGCAACAATGAACGGGTAGGCTGTGGCATTGGCACAATGCTAAATTGGTACTGATGGGCTCAAAGGGTGCCAGGAAAATATCCCCCAAACCATTTCACCACCACCACCAGCATTAATTGTTGATAAAAGGCAGGATGGATCCATGCTTTTTTGTTGTTGATGCCCAATTCTGACCATACCATCTGAATGTCGCAGCCGATATTGAGACTCATCATTCCAGGCAACCTTTTTCCAAACTTCTGTTGTCCAAATTTGGTCCAAATTTGGTGAGCCTGAGTGAAATTTAGCCTCAGTTTCCTGCTCTTAGCTGACAGGAGTGGATATTTTCTCTTTTTCCGACCATTCTCTTTAAACCCCAGAGAGGTTTTTGCGTGAAAATCCCAGTAGATCGGCAGGTTCTGAAATACTCAGACCAGCCCGTCTGTTACCAACAACCATGCCACGTTCAAAGTCACTGAAATCACCACACTTCCCCATTCCGATGCTTGGTTTGAACTACAGGAGATTCTCTTGACCATGTTTATTGTTTATTGTTTATTAAGATCCCCATTAGCTGTCACCCATGGTAACAGCTAGTCTTCCTGGGGTCTACACATAAAATACATATAAATGTAACATATATAAAATTTGTACATTACTACGTGAATAAAACTGAATGAGCTTGGACTATACTAAGCACTCCAAAATCCCGACCCACCCATCCACCTCCCACCACACAACTCCATCCTACTCCGTACATGCACAAAACAATGAAAATAATGTACATGCACAAAACATTGAAAATAAAATCAAAATAAGACAATGTCAGGTGTTACAAGAACACTGTTCTAAAAATCATCACTAGGTACAATTAAAGATAACACACAATCAAAGCTTGGTTTAGACTATTAGAACATGTTTAGAAGTCAAGACAGATTGAAATTAAACATGGTATCCATGAGATCAAAACAAAACGAGAATTCTAAATGTTATGAAATCAAAAACCCTAGTAAAAACCTAACTGACTGCTAATTGTTTACTTTAATGGTATTCAGCCAACATACTTTTTTTAAGATGTTTTTTAAAAACCATTACAGAAGTAGTGTGTCTTAAGCAATCCGGCAACTTATTCCATAAAGAAATAGAACGATATAGAACAGTTTTTTGCATAGAGCATGATCTTGCAGCTGGTAGTACAAAAATGCCCATGGTTACCTGCCTTGTGTAATGATCATGAACTTCATCAGCGTGGCACATCTTAGAATATAAACATCGGGGCTTAGATGTAATGCACATTTTACGAAAGAAAATGAGCTGATTGGATGACAGCCTGTCTTCTACTTTCAACCAGTTGAGCTTGTTGTGCATTTTATTAACATTGGCTCTGAACGGACAGCCAAGGACCATACGTGCAGATCTGTTTTGCACAAGCTGAAGTTTATGAATATCTTTCTTAGTAGCGCATGACCAGACCATAGAGCAATAGTCCAGGTTAGATAGTACCAAAGAGTTAGTAATCTGCCTCATAGAATGAACATTCAAAAAGTGGGAACAGCGCTTGATCACAGACACGGCTCTGCCCATTTTAACCACTAAGTTATCAATATGTGTGGTCCAAGCCAGTTTTTGATCTATTGTTAGGCCCAAAAGTTTTACGTTGTTGACTTGTTCTAGTGCAATACCTCTCAATGAGAGAGATAATTGTAACTTTTTGCTCAAAGAGTGACTAGAACCAAAGACTATGCATTTTGTTTTAAGTACATTTAAAACTAACTTGTTTTTATCTATCCATTCAGACACCAAATCAAGATTACACTGCAAAGCACTGTTAAGTTCAGCAATATTATCATTGGCTGTGTATAGAGTGGAGTCATCAGCATATATGGTCATGGCTGCCCTGTCCAGAACCAAAGGCATGTCATTGATAAAAACAGAAAATAAGAGAGGACCTAGGCAGCTCCCTTGTGGCAACCCACATTGTAAATTTAGAGCAGTAGAAAAACTACCATTAAAATAGACACTCTGCTTTCTTTGAGACAAATAACTTTTCAGCCAGCTAACCGCATTTTCACTAAAGCCATATGCATATAATTTATTGGATAAGAGTTCATGATCAATTACATCAAATGCGGCACTAAAATCAAGTAACACAGCTCCAACTACTTTTCTCTCATCAATGTGACTAAGCCATTCCTGAGTCATATTTGATAGTGCAGTACCTGTTGAGTGGCCTTCTTTATAAGCGTGTTGATGGATGGAATCAAGTCCATTTACATAGAAGTACTCTAATATTTGATCAAAAACAATTCTTTCCAATATTTTACTCAAAACAGAGAGAATGCTAATAGGTCTACAATTAGTTCCATTAAAAACACTCATACGGTTTTTTATAATTGGAATGATTTTGGCTACCTTCCAGGCTTGTGGGAATATTCCCTCCCTTAGACTACAGTTAAAGATATGCCAAACAGGTACTACAATGTATTCAGCCATAATTCTTACCAGTTTCCCATCTAGGTTATCAAGCCCAAATTGTGTATTATTTTTCACAGACATAAGAAGTTTACTGACTTTGTCTAATGAAACAGATTTTAAAACAAACCCACAATTCTTATCTTTCATAATGTTGTCTCTAATTAAGTTAGAAGAAAGTTCACCACTAGAGTTATCCATCCCTGTCCTTAGAGTAGACACCTTTTGAATAAAATAATTATTAAAATAGTTGGCAATTTCAAGGGGCTTGGTCATAAAAACTCCATCAGCCTCAATAAATGAGGGGGGGTTAAGTTTAGACCTACCTAGAATATTGTTAAAAACACCCCATAGCTTTTTCCCATCATTCCTATACTCAAACATTTTGTTTTGATAATAAGCCTTCTTTTTTGATCTGTTTAATTTTGTAACCTTATTTCTAAGTTTTCTGTAATTCATCCAGTCTAAAGGATTATTAGATTTTGATGCTAAAAGTTTAAAATGGTCTCTCTGAGTTAACATAGATCTTATTTCATCATCAATCCAAGGAGCAGAGTTGGCTCTCACAGTGAACTTTCTTAAGGGAGCGTGTATATTAATTACCTTCAGCAGCATGTCTGTGAACAAATCAAGTGCAACATCTGTATCATTAACGATGCATATAGGCTCCCAATTAATCTCTTTTAAGTCATTTATAAAAGCCTCTTGGTTAAAATCTTTATACAATCTCTGAAATAATATTTTGGGTCCAGTTTTAGGTACTTTAGCTTTCCTAACTGTGGCAACAATATTATGGTCACTTAGTCCCACTGGGATAGAAATAGTATTGGAGCAAAGCTCGCTAGCGTTCGTGTATATATGATCTATACAAGTTGATGTTATAATACCCAAGATGTTGCAGGATACCCTGGTAGGCACATGTACAATCTGACGTACATTACATACATTCATCATCACAAGTAATCTTTTTTTTAAAGCACATGTATTGGAAAGCCAATCAATATTTAAATCACCTAGAAAATATGTCTCTTTATCTTCATCTATGACCTTTTGAAGCATATCACATATGTCATCGACATAGTGCACTGAAGAACTGGGAGGTCAATAGCAGCATCCCACAAACAAAGGTTTAACATTAGGCAGGTGTACTTGTAACCATAAACACTCTAAAGATGTGTTCATTAAATCGTATCTGGTTTTAACTGGTATATGATTTTGTATATAAATAGCAACACCTCCTCCTCTTCTATCTCTATCATACCTAAAAATATTGTAGCCAGTAATATCGATTTCGGAGTTGTTGACAGATGAATCAAGATGCGTTTCAGAAATGGCTATTATGTGTATATTGTTATTGTGAATTAATATAGATAGATCATCAATTTTGTTTTTCAAACTACATACATTTAAATGAGCAATGATAAGTCCTTTTCTCTGAATGTTTAAGGACATGGTAAATGGTAAAGAAGCAACATGAAATGCATAGATGTAATAATCATTTCAGTTATTTAGATTGTTATACAGTAGTTCAATTTTTCATTGGTACCTGTCCAGGTCAGTAAGATTCTTGATGACCAAAACTTTAGCCTCTTCAGGTGATCTGCCATTTAGTTTTATGTAAACCTTGCAATTAAAAGTCCATGTTGATTGGATTTTACTCTGTTTTCTGAGAAAGCGTGCCCGTGCAGCAATATCAGCATTCTTCTTAGTCAGGTGATCGTTCATGTAAACATTGGTTCCTTTCAGTTTTTTACCCTGTTTGAGCAATGCAGTCTTATTTTTCCTGTTTGCAAAGCGAATGATTATGGCAGGTTTCATTTTCCTGTCTTTGCGTGGAAGGAGATGGCAACTCTCAATGTCTCTGCTGTTGATAGTAATGTCTCTGCTCTCAAGGAAAGATATCACCTGGTCCTCGAGTGATATTAGTTCAGCCTCATGCTGGTCATCATTAATATTATTTGTAGCAGTAACACTGGCATATGATCTGTGAGTTGTTTCCAGCCCGCTCACAATCAGATCATTCATACGGGAATATTGTTCAAGGTCAGCAACACGGGATTCAAGGAAAACAATTTTAGCATCTCTCTCACCAACCTGCTTTTTCAACTCTCGCACCTCACGTTTAGGTGCCTAATTGCATTGAGTTGCTGCCATGTGATTGGCTGGTTAGAAATGTTCATTGAAGTGCAGTTGGAGATGTTATTTTACCTAATAAAGTGGCTGGTGAGTGTAAATGCATAGATATGTATGTGTCCCATATATACTCCTCATGACCATTAAAGCTTTTTGAAGGCATTGATGTTAAATAGCAAGCAGCAAGTCCAATTCATCTTGTGAGTTTGTCTAACTGTGAACATAATTCCTCCTTCATGTAACAATAAGGTTTGCTGATTACTCTTACTTACTTCAGGCCGTTTATTAACACAATTAATGGAGATGCCGGGGATTGAACCCGGGTTCTGTATCCAGTGGAAGTGGCCTCTTTATTCCTTTATCTCCAAAATCCAAACCTGATGGATGAATGTTGAAATGTGAAAATTCAGATTTTTCCACAGAAGACATGCTGCAATGGCCGGGAATCGAACCCGGGTCAACTGCTTGGAAGGCAGCTATGCTCACCACTATACCACCATCCCACAGATGTGGCACATAAACGTCATAATTTCGCCAACACAGGGCGAAACCGGATTTCAATGGGACTGAGGTTTGTCTGTCCGCTTTGCAGCAAAAGGCAGGTCTAGATGACTAGATGCTGGGGGACCCTACCTCAACAATGCTGCTTCTTTGCCTTGCTCTGTTTTGAATTAACTTGGACATCAGTGCTCCTTTGAGCCCCACTGGATCAATCTTGCCGGATAGCTTTTGAACAATGGTGTCCTGAGGGTTTTGAGATGAGTCTATATACAATCAATGGCCAATTTATTAGGTACACCTTGCTAGTACTGGGTTGGACGCCCTTTTCCTTTCAGAACTGCGTTAATCCTTCGTGGCATAGATTTAACAAGGTACTGGAAACATTTCTCGGAGTGTTTGGTCCATATTGACATGATGGCATCACGCAGTTGCTGCAGATTTGTCGGCCGCACATCCATGATGGGAATCTCCCGTTCCACCACATTGTGTTCTATAGGTTTCAGATCTGGTGACTGCGGAGGCCATTTGAGGACAGTGAACTCATTGTCATGTTCAACAAACCGGTCTGAGATGATTCAAGCTTTTTGACACGTCGCGTTATCCTGCTGGAAGTAGCCATCAGAAAATCGGTACACTGTGGCCATAAAGGGATGGACATGATCAGCAACAATGAACGGGTAGGCTGTGGCATTAGCACAATGCTAAATTGGTACTGATGGGCTCAAAGAGTGCCAGGAAAATATCCCCCAAACCATTACACCACCACCACCACCATTAACCGTTGATTGAAGGCAGGATGGATCCATGCTTTCTTGTTGTTTATGCCAAATTCTGACCATACCATCCGAATGTTGCAGCCGATATTGAGACTCATCATTCCAGGCAGCCTTTTTTCAAACTTCTGTTGTCCAAATTTGTTGAGCCTGAGTGAAATGTAGCCTCAGTTTCCTGTTCTTAGCTGACAGGAGTGGTACCCAGTGTGGTTCTGCTGCTGAAGCCCATCCGCCTCAAGGTTCAATTCAATTCAGTTTTATTTATATAGCGTCTAATACAACAAAAGTTGTCTCTAGACGCTTTCCAGAGACCCATACCCAGAACATGACCCCCGAGCAGTTATTACATAAACAATGGCAGGTAAAAACTCCCCTAGTGGGAGAAAAACCTTAAGCCAAACAGTGGCAAGAAAAAACTCCCCTTTAGGAGGGAAGAAACCTTGAGCAGGACCAGGCTCATAAGGGGGGACCCTCCTGCCGAAGGCCAGACTGGTGGGTCAGGGACGGCAACAGCACAGCAGGCAGGTGGAAGCAGCAATGGGATGAACAGGGGTGGGGACCGCAGGGTAGCATGCAGCTCCCGAAGCTCCGGCCCAATCATCAAGTCCCAGGTTGGGGTGTAGGGTCGGGGAAAGGTTGAGAAGGGGCAGGGCCAGTCCCACGAAATCCGGTTTTGCCCTGTGTTGCCGAAATTATGATGTTTATGTGCCACATCTGTGCGATGGTGGTATAGTGGTGAGCATAGCTGCCTTCCAAGCAGTTGACCCGGGTTCCATTCCCGGCCATCGCAGCATGTCTTTTGTGAAAAATCTGAATTTTCACATTTCAACATTCATCCATCAGGTTTGGATTTTGGAGGGATAGAAATATAAAGGCGAGTTCCACCGGATACTGGGCTGGACCAACACATCGAAGTGGATTTAGCTTAGTGGTAGAGCGCCTGCTTTGCATGTATGAGGCCCCGGGTTCAATCCCCGGCATGTCCATTAATTGTGTTAATAAAAGGCATGAAGTAAGAAAGAGTAATCAGCAACACTTATTGTTACATAAAGGAGGAAGTATGTTCACAGCTAGACAAACTCACAAGATGAATTGGACTTCCTGCTTGCTATTTAACATCAATGCCTTGAAAAAGCTTTAATGGTCATGAGGGGTATATATGGGACACATACATATTTATGCATTTACACTCACCAGCCACTTTATTAGGTAAAATAACGTCTCCAACTGCACTTCAATGAAAATTTCTAACCAACCAATCACATGGCAGCAACTCAATGCAATTAGGCACCTAGACATGGTCAAGAGAATCTCCTGTAGTTCTAACCAAGCATCGGAATGGGGAAGTGCTGTGATTTCAGTGACTTTGAACGTGGCATGGTTGATGGTAACAGACGGGCTGGTCTGAGTATTTCAGAACCTGCCGATCTACTGGGATTTTCACGCAAAAACCTCTCTGGGGTTTACAGAGAATGGTCGGAAAAAGGGAAAATATCCAGTGAGCGGTAGTTCCTTGGGGGCAAATGCCTTGTGGATGCCAGAGGTCAGAAGAGAAAGGCCAGACTGGTTGTAGCTGATAGAAAGGCAACAGTAACTCAAACAACCACTCTTTACAACTGAGGTATGCCGAAGAACATCTCTGAACGCACAACACGTCGAACCTTGACTGTTTTGATCCTGTAGATCTCCCTGAGCTGACCTCACTCGTCAATAGAGCTAAGTCAACCACATGTATGTTAGACCCCATCCCGACTATTCAAACATATTTTTTCTCTTATTGGTACGACAATACTGGACCAAATTAACCTATCCCTAAGTTTAGGATATGTACCACAGGTTTTAAAGGTTTCAGTAATTAAACCTTTACTTAAAAAACCTTCTCTTGACCCAGACACCTTAGCTAATTTTAGACCACCTTCGCAATGTCACGCAGACAGTCCAGGTCATAATTCACCCTGATGTCCAGAAAAGCACTGGATTAAGGCTCCAGTCTCGGGAGAGGCGTGGGTTCAAATCCCACCACTGCCATCAAGGCTTCAAAGGTATGTTGATGACTATGTGTTACATCTAATACTAAACCTTCTTTGTGATGATCATTGGTTTGGTAAAAACAACAAATATTGCCTTTTACAGGAATCTTTCTGAAACTATGTATACGCTGTCATTCCTTAACTTGTGCGATCGGCATGGTCCACTGCAGCTCTGAGCTCAAACAATCCACCACCATCAAACTCCCAATATCTTGGATTTCAGGCGTGCGCCAATGCACACGGCAGGGACGTTTCACATTTTTCGGTCTTTTGAGATGAGTTTGACACGTCCAAACGAAGCAGACTATGATAATAAACAATCTCTGGTCAATTTAAAGTGGATCCAATGTCTTTGTTCTGATAGCAGTCTGAGATTCAAGATGGGAACCATTTTGAGTTAATGCACAAACCTATGAGTGGATGGAGACTTGAGATCATCGTTGTTGTGAATTGACATGAAAATGGGAAAAAATACAGGGAAATTAACTGGAAAAAAAGGAGCTTTTTTCCATCGATAAGTGGTAGTGTGGCCGAGCGGTCTAAGGCGCTGGATTAAGGCTCCAGTCTCGGAAGAGGCGTGGGTTCAAATCCCACCACTGCCATCAAGGCTTCAAAGTTATGTTGATGACTATGTGTTACATCAAATACTGAACTTTCTTTGTGATGATCATAGGTTTGGTAAAAACAACAAATATTGACTGTTACAGGAATCTTTCTGAAACTATGTATACGCTGTCATTCCTTAACTTGTGCGCACGGCATGGTCCACTGCAGCTCTGAGCTCAAACAATCCACCAGCATCTACCTCCCAATATCTTGGATTACAGGCGATTACAGGCAAAGAAAGTGTAGTATTTGATGTAACACATAGCCATCAACATATCTTTGAAGCCTTGATGGCAGTGGTGGGATTTGAACCTACGCCTCTTCCGAGACTGGATCCTAGATCCTGCGCCTTAGACCTCTCGGCCACACTACCACTTATGGAGGGAAAAAGCAGCTTTTTTCCAGTTAATTTCCCTGTATTTTTCCCCATTTTCATGTCAATTCACAACAAAGAGGATCTCAAGTCTCCATCCACTCATAGGTTTGTGCATTAACTCAAAATGGTTCCCATTTTGAATCTCAGACTGCTATCAGAACAAAGACATTGGATCCACTTTAAATGGAACAGAGATTGTTTCTTATCATAGTCTGCTTCGTTTGGACGTGTCAAACTCATCTCAAAAGACAGAAAAATGTGAAACGTCCCTGCCGTGTGCATTGGCGCATGCCTGTAATCCAAGATATTGGGAGGTTGATGCTGGTGGATTGTTTGAGCTCAGAGTTGCAGTGGACCATGCCGATCGCACAAGTTAAGGAATGACAGCGTATAGTTTCAGAAAGATTCCTGTAACAGTCAATATTTGTTGTTTTTACTAAACCAATGAACATCACAAAGAAAGTTCAGTATTTGATATAACACATAGGGCCTGATTTACTAAAGGTTTGCGTGTGTAAAAACGTGTGCAAACTTGACAGCACCCGCAAACCAAAGTGCCAGCTGATCTACTAACAGCGTGCAAAGAGGACTGCGCCTCTCAAATGCGCAAAATAGCACACGCAATTCATTTAGTACTTTTGCCCTGATGAATAATCAATATGGGGCGTACCCGCCAGAAATCACTAAATACTGGGAGGGGAAGATGCAAATTGGTCCATTTACCACCCGCAATGAGATTTACCAAGCCTGAAAGTTATTGCGGGGATTGTGATTGCGTCTGTATTTAATACGTTCGAAAGGAAGGTGCTAATCTCCACATGCAAAAGGAGAAATATTTTATTTGAATTTTAAATCGAGTATTATTCAGCAAAAGGTTGCCACAGGAGGCACATTCATTTTTTATTTGTGATAATAAAAAAATAACGTGTTTTCATGGAGAAAAAAGTGTTTCTTATTGTGCGCCTGTTCTGCAGTTGTCATACCCCGGTGTTGTGCCGTATTCAGCACCCCTGCCATGAAAAGCACCCCCTCGTCTAACAAAAATGATATTCTCATTCCGTGTCATGTTCTGTTTAGCGTCAAGTTTTGTGTTAATGATTCGCGTCGAGGAGACGCCGACCACACGCAGACCGAGAGGCCTGTAAATGCGCTCATAGATTCCACAATAGTCATACTTTCCCACAATCACAGTCACACATAACAAAAATCGGGTAAATGGTTATTGATGTCATTAATTAATAGCCTGCTTACTGTGTTGTCTTCCATAATATTTGTAAATATATATAATATAAACTCCTAAGTATGTGTTTGTGTGAGTGTGTATATATAAATATATTGAAGTGTCAGTGTGTTGTTTTTTTTCTTGGTCTACTTATCATTGAATATACGAGGGGGTGCTTTTCACAGCAGGGGTGCTGAATACGGCACAACAATTTGCCTCTTCCACTAATATCTCTAACTCCAACTCGTCAAATTTCATTTTGCGCTTGCGACTATATCCTGCTTTCCATCCAGACTCTCCATGGTGCAAAGTTTTCCTGTGAAAATCTGAATTTTCACAGGTTTGGATTTTGGAGGGATAGAAATAAAGAGGCCACTTCCACTGGATACAGGGCTGCATATGCCACCTCACTACTTTCCTCTCAGGACCACCCATCAAAGGGGATGTAGCTCAGTGGTAGAGCGCATGCTTTGCATGTATGAGGCCCCGGGTTCAATCCCCGGCATCTCCATTAAATGTGTTAATAAACTGCATGAGGTAAGAAAGAGTAATCAGCAACACTTATTGTTACATAAAGGAGGAATTATGTTCACAGTTAAGGCTGAATTATGCTTCTGCGTCAAAACGACGCCGTGTCTACGGCGTGTGGTTTTTGTACACGCAGAGGACACGCCGTCACATGCGCCGTCAGTGACGTGCACCTCCCGAAAATTGTAACTACGCGTCGAGGAGACGCCGACCACACGCAGACCGAGAGGCCTGTGATTGGTTCGTTTGAAAGCGAAGCATTTCCGGTTTCCGGTTTGAAGCAGGAGTGAACTTCCAGGGCTTTTTTCTTCGTTTATGTGTGATTTTTTTTGTTTTTGTTTTTTGCACAATAGTTGTCCTTATTTCTTTGATTTACTGTGACCGGAAAAAGTCGGATAAACCATTCAGAAAAAGATCGCTAACTAGTGGCCGCGGGGGGTACTGCACCGCGACCAAATGGAGAGACGGAGAACTCTGAACGGTTCGTGACGGCGTCACGACTGCGCCGTGTGCTCTGCGTGTGTGTGACGCAGAACCATATTTCAGCCTTTAGACAAACTCACAAGATGAATTGGAGTTGCTGCTTGCTATTTAATATGAATGCCTTCAAAAAGCTTTAATGGTCATCAAGAGTATATATGGGACACATACATACTGTATGTCTGCATGTACACTCACCAGCCACTTTATTAGGTAATATAACGTCTCCAACTGCACTTCAATGAAAATTTCTAACCAGCCAATCACATGGCAGCAACTCAATGCAATTAGGCACCTAGACATGGTCAAGAGAATCTCCTGTAGTTCTAACCAAGAATCGGAATGGGGAAGTGTGGTGATTTCAGTGACATTGAACGTGGCATGGTTGTTGGTAACAGACGGGCTGGTCTGAGTATTTCAGAACCTGCCGATCTACTGGGATTTTCACGCAAAAACCTCTCTGGGGTTTACAGAGAATGGTCGGAAAAAGAGAAAATATCCAGTGAGCGGTAGTTCCTTGGGGGCAAATGACTTGTGGATGCCAGAGGTCAGAAGAGAATGGCCAGACTGGTTGTAGCTGATAGAAAGGCAACAGTAACTCAAACAACCACTCTTTACAAGTGAGGTATGCCGAAGAGCATCTCTGAACGCACAACACATCGAACCTTGAGGCGGATGGGCCTCAGCAGCAGAACCACACTGGGTACCACTCCTGTCAGCTAAGAACAGGAAACTGAGGGTACATTTCACTCAGGCTCACCAAATTTCTCTCTCACTCTTTGAGGCCATCAGTACCAATTTAGCATTGTGCCAATGCCACAGCCTACCCGTTCATTGTTGCTGATCATGTCCATCCCTTTATGACCGCAGTGTACCCATTTTCTGATGCCTACTTCCAGCAGGATAACGCGACGTGTCAAAAAGCCTGAATCATCTCAGACCGGTTTGTTGAACATCACAATGAGTTCACTGTCCTCAAATGGCCTCCGCAGTCACCAGATCTCAAACCTATAGAACACGATGTGGTGGAACATGGGGATTCACATCATGGATGTGCGGCCGACAAATCTGCAGCAACTGCGTGATGCCATCATGTCAATATGGACCAAACTCTCTGAGAAATGTTTCCAGTACCTTGTTAAATCTATGCCACGAAGGATTAACGCAGTTCTGAAGGGAAAAGGCCGTCCAACCCAGTACGAGCAAGGTGTACCTAATAAATTGGCCATTGATTGTATATAGACTCATCTCTAACCCTCAGGACACCACTGTTCAAAAGCAATCCGGCAAGATTGATCCAGTGGGTCTCAAAGGAGCAGGATCCTGAAATCCGGTTGTTTCAAGTAAGGGTGAATAAATACATATCCAGTTTACAATCAGCCCATGAATTTAAACGCTTTATTCTGGCTAATCCAATTTACCCTCTCTGTTTAAAGATTAGGAGGAGTTATGCTACATTGCCACCTTCGGAATTTCACACAGACAGTCCAGGTCATAATTCACCCTGAAGTCCAGAAAAGCACTGATGTCCAAGTTAATTCAAAACAGAGCAAAGCAAAGAAGCAGCATTGTTGAGGTTAGGGTCCCCCAGCATCTAGTCATCTAGTCCTGCCTTTTGCTGCAAAGCGGCCCAGACAAACCTCACCCCATTGAAATCCGGTTTTGCCCTGTGTTGCCGAAACTATGACGTTTATGCACCACATCTGTGTGATGGTGCGACTTCCGGTCTGAGCAGAGCCATGTGAAGATGTGTTTTGGCAGAGCTCCCCACAGGACTACAAAATAACCTCTTTACTGCTCAACATATCGTTTTAACTTATCATATTCAACCCTGTGCATTTCCCTAAACCAGATTAATAGCTAACTTATCTTAGCTGTTGAGAGAAAAAATGCCGAAAAAGCAGGGAATCAGGTCGGAATTGGAGGCTAACGCTGATGCTAAGGCTGGACCGAGTGGAGCAGGCGACGTCAATGAGGACAGTCAACAGGCTGTGCTGCTGGCTATTCAGTCCTTAAAACAGGATCTTATGGCGAAAATAGAGGAAAAGGCGACAGCTCAACTGGCAGAGTTACAAGGCCAGTTTGGCCAATTCAGGACTGAACTCCTGGCTGCGGTGGAGAAAGTCGATAAACGGGTGGCGGTGGCCGAGTCCCGGGTGACAGCGCTGGAGAAGGACCTGAGCGGGCGCGGGGACTCGTTTGCCGCCATGGAAGCAGGTGTCGGGGAGATGAGGATGGAGCTGGCCGCGCTGAGGGACCGCTGCGAGGATCTGGAGGCGAGGTCGCGGCGGGTAATGTGCGCATAACGGGGGTGAAGGAAGGCCGTGAACATGGGAAACATCCTTCTCAGTTTGTAGCTGAGATGTTAAAGGAGGCTCTGAAGCTGGAGGAGCTCCCGACTATAGACCGGGCGCATCGCACCCTCCGCAGCAAACCGACGCAAGAAAACCTCCCGCCCCGGGCGTTTGTAGTCAAATGCCACTACTTCACGGAAAAAGAGTCACTTTTGAAGAAGGCGATGGAGATGAAGTCAGTGACCACCGCGGATGGCGACCACATCCAGATCCTGCAGGATTTCACCCAGACTGTGAGCAAACAACGCGCAGCCTTCACTGAGGTGCGGAGGCTGCTCCGGGGCTGTGACGGGGTCCGTTACGGCCTGAGATACCCCGCAACGCTGAGAATAACCACGGTGGATGGTCGAGAGGCAAGCTTTAAAGATACGAAGCTGGCTAAGGACTTTGTGCTAAAGACTGTGTTACATGAGGCTTCATAATGTTCAGCTTTGGGTAAGTGGCCACTGGCCGATGTAAGTTTTATTAAACGGGGAGATGAGGCTAAGACACATTGAATGCACGTTGCCTTTTAGTCTGAAAATTTCGTGGGCATCTCTTATCTCATAGAGTTACGTTCGGGCTTGTCTTACTTTTACTATAAATATTTCCATATTTAAAGTTGAAAAAGGGAAAATTGATGTCAAAGTGAAGACTGTGTCAAGAGACTATAAATATGTTGTAAAAGTTAAGAATTTGTTATGTTTTATATTGGTCCTATGGGGAGCACGCATGGTAAGCGGGTTAGGAGAAGAAGGTGACTGGAAGAGGAGGAGGTCTCTATTTAGAGACAAACGGTGTAATGTGTGTGTTCAGGTGTTTGTGTACTAAGTGTAAGGCTGAAGTTACATACAGCCTAATGTTTGTCGAAAATGTGTTTTATGATATTGGTTCAGGATCCCCTCTTTCTTTCTTTTTTTTTTCCCCTTCCCTTTTTTCCTTTGGCTATCACTGTCATCAAGCTCAGAAACCCCCATTGAGATGCGTCATTATGTGAAAGGTCCACTTGATGATGATGAATAAAAGTACAGTTGGGGCTGATACCACGCTGGTGAGCTGGAATGTAAGAGGATTGAACCAGCCAGCTAAAAGAAGTAGGATATTCTCTCATTTAAACAAATTAAAAGCTGAAATAGTTTATTTGCAGGAAACCAACCTTTTAAATAAGGATCAAGCAAGACTCCATCGGGGAGGATTCACACAAATTTTTCACTCTGAATTCGGTCACAAAAGCAGGGGGGTGGCTATCCTCTTGCATCAAAATGTGCCTTTTGAAGAGTCTAACATTATAAGGGACAAAAATGGTCGCTATGTAATCATTCAAGGAAAACTGTTCAATAGGTCGGTGGTGCTGGCAAATGTATATGCTCCCAATTGGGATAAGGTTGATTTTTTTCAGACCTTTTTTTCTCTTTTGCCAGGACTGGATTCACATGATTTAATATTAGGGGGTGATTTCAACTGCGTTTTAGATCCAAGGCAAGACCGCTCCAGTACAAAGGTTACTCCACTTAGCAAATCAGCCCGATGCATTAATACTTTCCTTCAAACGTGTGGAATCATAGACCCTTGGAGGTTCAAATATCCAACATCCAAACAGTTCTCTTTCTTCTCCCCAGTGCATCAAACCTACTCTAGAATTGATTATTTTTTAATAGACCAAAAATTACTACCCATGACCACTGAAGTTGAATATGACAGCATTGTCATTTCGGACCACTGTCCAGTACTTCTGAAGCTACGGCTTGAGGAAAATAAGCCTTTTAAACGTACGTGGCGTCTTAACTCGCGACTGGTGGCTGATAAAAAATTTGTCGATTTCATAAATGCACAAATAGATTTTTTCCTAGAAATGAATGAGTCCCTCGAGATAACCTCGAGACCATGAAGGCGTATGTAAGGGGACAGATTATCTCATATACGTCTGGGGAAAATAAAAAGAGATCAAAACGGGTTACTGAGCTAATTGACAAGATTAAAAAGGTAGACCAACTCCATTCAACATCACCCTCTGAAAACCTATACAGAGAAAGGATTCTGCTTCAAACAGAATTCGATACTCTGACGAATGATAAAGCGGTGGATCTTCATTTAAGAACTCGTCACAAGCTATACGAGAACGGGGAGCGTGCCAGTAAGCTTTTGAGCCACCAGCTCAAACAATCAGCAGCAGCCGGTTATATATCTGCAATAAAAGACAGGGAAGGTAAGATCGTAAGAGACCAAATAGGCATTAATGCCCATTTTAAGTATTTTTATGAAAATTTGTATACCTCAGAGGCAGTAGAGGGAGAGCCAATCGAGAATTTTTTTAGTAAACTGGAAATGCCCTTGTTGGAGGAATCAGACAAATTAAAATTAGAAAAAAGTATAACCGTAATGGAAATTGGTAGTGCAATTAGGAAAGTGAAACCCGGAAAGGCGCCTGGTCCTGATGGGTTTCCAATAGAATTTTTTAAAACATTTGGCCCTAAACTGATTCCATTGTTGTCTAAGGTATTGAATGAGGCCCTGATTACAAAAAGTTCTACCCCCCACTATGACCCAAGCTTCCATTTCATTATTATTAAAAAAGAATAAAGATCCACTAGTGTGTGAGTCTTACCGCCCGGTAAGTTTGTTATGTTGCGATTATAAAATTTTGACTAAGGTTTTGGCTGGCAGACTCGAAGAGATTATGCCTAAACTGATCCATCCGGATCAAACGGGTTTTATTACAGGCAGACAGTTGTCAAACAACCTTCGCAGAGTTTACAACATCTTATATCAACCTGGCAGCGTTGAACCAGAAGTGATTCTATCCTTAGATGCGCAAAAAGCGTTTGACAGGATTGAGTATAAATACTTGCTCACCACACTGGAAAAATTTGGCTTTGGACCCATGTTCTGTTCATGGATCAAGATTATTTATACAGCGCCCTATGCCTCAGTGAGAACAAACAGGATAATATCGGACTATTTTTCCCTCTCCAGAGGAACGAGACAGGGTTGTCCATTGAGTCCGCTGCTATTCGATATTGCCATCGAGCCCTTGGCTATGATTTTAAGGCAGACCAGTAGCCTAGCTGGGATATGGAGGTTGGGACACTGGCATAAGGTTTCTCTGTATGCGGATGACCTTATCCTCTTTCTGTCAGATCCATGTACTACTATACCTATTGCTCTCGATCTTATTACCAGGTTTGGTCAAATTTCAGGGTATAAGTTAAATTTAAATAAGAGCGTCTTATTCCCTATAAATGCCAAAGCGCGCCAGATGTCATTTCAGGATTTCCCTTTTTCCATCAATATGGATAGTTTTACTCATCTGGGGGTTTGTGTCACACACAGGCATAAAGATTTGTTCGACAGTAATTTTAAAAGAGTATTTAATGGAGCCAAACAGGATATGGACAGATGGTCGACACTCCCTCTGTCACTCGCCGGAAGGATAAACTCAATAAAAATGTCTATCATGCCCAGATTTTTATTTCTGTTCCAAGCGATACCAGTCTTCATACCTAAATCCTTTTTTAAGGACTTAAATAAGTTAATATCTACTTTTATTTGGAATAAAAAAATACCCAGAATACAGAGGGGGAATTTGGAGAGAAAGAAGGAGGACGGTGGGCTCTCCCTCCCCAATTTTTTGTATTATTACTGGGCTGCTAATATCCAAAAAATCTTATTCTGGTTCTCGGATACATCAGATGATGAATGTCCAGTATGGTGTCATATGGAACAATATGCCAGTAAACCAGCTTCACTCCGCTCCCTAATTTGTGCCCCACTACCTTTGAGTAAACGCTGTTGGACAAACAACCCAGTAATATCTGACTGCCTGAGAATATGGTTGCAGTTTAGGATCCATTTTAAGCATAAACAGGCTCTTGTCGCTTCCCCAATTCTGGCTAACATTAATTTTGCTCCATCCCTAACAGACTCATCTTTTCAACTGTGGAGTAGGAGGGGGATTAACAATGTGATGGATTTATTTAAGGATGGACAAATCTGAATTTTCACAGGTTTGGATTTTGGAGGGATAGAAATAAAGAGGCCACTTCCACTGGATACAGGGCTGCATATGCCACCTCACTACTTTCCTCTCAGGACCACCCATCGAAGGGGATGTAGCTCAGTGGTAGAGCGCATGCTTTGCATGTATGAGGCCCCGGGTTCAATCCCCGGCATCTCCATTAACTGTGTTAATAAACGGCATGAAGTAAGAAAGAGTAATCAGCAACACTTATTGTTACATAAAGGAGTAATTATGTCCACAGTTAGACAAACTCACAAGATGAATTAGGCGTGTTGCTTGCTATTTAACATCAATGCCTTCAAAAAGCTTTAATGGTCATGAGGAGTATATATGGGAAACACACATATGTATGCATTTACACTCACCAGCCACTTTATTAAGTAAAATAACATCTCCAACTGCACTTCAATGAACATTTCTAACCAGCCAATCACATGGCAGTAACTCAATGCAATTAGGCACCTATATATGGTCAAGAGAATCTCCTGTAGTTCTAACCAAGCATCGGAATGGGGAAGTGCGGTCATTTCAGTGACTTTCAACGTGGCATGGTTGTTGGTACCAGACGGGCTGGTCTGAGTATTTCAGAACCTGCCGATCTACTGGGAAGGGGGCGGGTGAAGCCCCCGTGAGTTGCGGACGTGAATGAGACCATCCACTGAGCTCTTTAATGCGGAAACAGAAGTTGAAGACTTTTAAAGATTTGCTTGATGTGTAAAGTGAAATTAAATACAATCAAACTAAGTTTTGCTCCTGCTCTATTTTTAAATAAGCACACTTATGTGTGTGTTCTGCAGCGCGTGTGTGTTTTGCATGTCGGGAACCGAGGATGCACCTGCCGTGGGGTTGCGGGGCCAGCGCGCCGCATCCCCGGGGCAGATCCGGCTGAAATCTCTTTCCCCGGGAGTCCCTGCTACCAGTCCAGGCGGGTTCCTCCGGTCCCGGCCGGTCGGAACCGGTCACATTCCCCGGTTGATGCCGCGGTGATGTGCGCTGCTCCAACCCGACTTCCTGGTTCCCAAAGCGGGGTCCGATCGAATTTTCCTGGTTCCCGGCCGCTTTGGGAGCAGGGATTTTGGGACTCCGTCCCAGGTCGGATCAGCTTCACCCTCCGAGATTTTCAGCAATATCTGTCGGTTACAAACCCCGGTACCGGATCCCCGACATGCGCGTGTGTGTGTTTTGCGGCGCGAAACACACACATACTCATTTATGTTGTGCTTGCCTGCCACACTGATGGAGAGAAACGCCTATGGTGATTTTTAAAAGAAAAATTTTGCATAAGACGTTTCCAGCCGGAGTTATTATAAGGGCGAATGAAAAGGGGTGGCTGGATGAAGGGATGATGATCATGTGGCTGAGACAGGTCTGGAAATTCGGACTGGCGCAGCATGTGTGTGTTCTGCAGCGGGTGTGTGTGTTTTGCCGCACGCGTGTGTGCAGCTCCGTGTCTGTAGACTGCGCCTTTTGGGTCGGTGCACCGTATGTGTGTTTTGAAACCAAAAATTACACACAAAACTGAGGGTGCGCCTTTTCACACGGTGCGCCATATGATCGTGAAAATACGGTAGTCTTGTTCTATACCTGCCACTATGACTACTGACTCTAACACACTAGAGTTTACACTACCTAGGGATTTACCAAAAAAAGAGGAAAGACATGAGAGGAAGTTGTTGGAGACATCCTGCATTTGATGTTTTCAGCCATACTGCGGAAGAACTGTCCTGCATTGATCCTCACAATTCTTGGATTGTCATGCAGGGCTACATTCTTGAAGCACCCCGCTGTCTGAGCTTGAAGAACCCTTTTTGTGTATGGGCCTGGTAAGGAAAGCATTGACTCAAAGACTTGAACCTGTCGAGTAAGCAGCTAAATCCTAAGGCGCTGGATTTAGGCTCCAGTCTCGGAAGAGGTGTGGGTTCAAATCCCACCACTGCGATCAAGGCTTCAAAGATATGTTGATGACTATGTGTTACATCAAATACTACACTTTCTTTGTGATGATCATTGTTTTGGTAAAAACAACAAATATTGACTGTTACAGGAATCTTTCTGAAACTATGTATACGCAGTCATTCCTTAACTTGTGCGATCGGCATGGTCCACTGCAGCTCTGAGCTAAAACAATCCACCAGCCTCAACCTCCCAATATCTTGGATTACAGGCGTGTGCCAATGCACACGGCAGGGACGTTTCACATTTTTCGGTCTTTTGAGATGAGTTTGACACGTCCAAACGAAGCAGACTATGATAAGAAACTATCTCTGGTCCATTTAAAATGGATCAAATGTCTATGTTCTGATAGCAGTCTGAGATTCAAGATGGGAAACATTTTGAGTTAATGCACAAACCTATGAGTGGATGGAGACTTGAGATCATCTTTGTTGTGAATTGACATGAAAACGGGAAAAATACAGAGAAATTAACTGGAAAGAAAAAGCTGCTTTTTTCCATCCGTAAGTGGTAGTGTGGCCGAGCGGTCTAAGGCGCTGGATTTAGGCTCCAGTCTCGGAAGAGGCGTGGGTTCAAATCCCACCACTGCCATCAAGGTTTCAAAGATATTTTGAAGACTATGGGCCAGATTTACTAAGATCCTAAATAAAGAGTACTAAATTGCTGAATTGCTGAAAAAGTTTGCGCGTGCTGTTGTTGTGTGTTTTGCCGGTGATCAACTAAGATTGCGTGCGCAATTGATAACAGGTGCAAACAGCAGTATTTAAACGAGGTGTTGCGCATCTTACGGTTTGCGGCGAAAACTTTGCACCATGGAGAGTCTGGATGGAAAGTAGGATATAGTCGCAAGCGCAAAATGAAATTTGACGAGTTGGAGTTAGAGATATTAGTGGAAGAGGCAAATTGTTGTGCCGTATTCAGCACCCCTCCCGTGAAAAGCACCCCCTCGTATATTCAATGATAAGTAGACCAAGAAAAAAAACAACACACTGACACTTCAATATATTTATATATACACACTCACACAAACACATACTTAGGAGTTTATATTATATATATTTACAAATATTATGGAAGACAACACAGTAAGCAGGCTATTAATTAATGACATCAATAACCATTTACCCGATTTTTGTTATGTGTGACTGTGATTGTGGGAAAGTATGACTATTGTGGAATTTATGAGCGCATTTAAACATGAATCATTAACACAAAACTTGACGCTAAACAGAACATGACACGGAATGAGAATATCATTTTTGTCAGACGAGGGGGTGCTTTTCACGGCAGGGATGCTGAATACGGCACAACACCGGGGTATGACAACTGCAGAACAGGCGCACAATAAGAAACACTTTTTTCTCCATGAAAACACGTGATTTATTTATTATCACAAATAAAAAATGAATGTGCCTCCTGTGGCAACCTTTTGCTGAATAATACTCGGTTTAACATTCAAATAAAATATTTCTCCTTTTGCATGTGGAGATTAGCACCTTCCTTTCGAACGTATTAAATACAGACGCAATCACAATCCCCGCAATAACTTTCAGGCTTGGTAAATCTCATTGCGCGTGGTAAATGGACCAATTTGCATCTTCCCCTCCCAGTATTTAGCGATTTCTGGCGGGTACGCCCCATATTGATTATTCATCAGGGCAAAAGTACTAAATGAATTGCGTGTGCTATTTTGCGCATTTGAGAGGCACAGTCCTCTTTGCACGCTGTTAGTAGATCAGCTGGCACTTTGGTTTGCGGGTGCTGTCAAGTTTGCACACGTTTTTACACACGCAAACCTTTAGTAAATCAGGCCTTATGTGTATCAAATACTGACTTTCTTTGTGATGTTCATTGGTTTGGTAAAAACAACAAATATTGACTGTTACAGGGATCTTTCTGAAACTATACACTGTCATTCCTTAACTTGTGCGATCGGCATGGTCCACTGCAACTCTGAGCTCAAACAATCCACCAGCATCAACCTCCCAATATCTTGGATTACAGGCGTGCGCCAATGCACACGGCAGGGACGTTTCACATTTTTCGGTCTTTTGAGATGAGTTTGACACGTCCAAACGAAGCAGACTATGATAAGAAACAATCTCTGGTCCATTTAAAGTGGATCCAATGTCTTTGTTCTGATAGCAGTCTGAGATTCAAGACGGGAACCATTTTGAGTTAATGCACAAACCTATGAGTGGATGGAGACTTGAGATCATCTTTGTTGTGAATTGACATGTAAATGGGGAAAAATACAGGGAAATTAACTGGAAAAAAAGCATCTTTTTTCCATCCATAAGCTGTAGTGTGGTCGAGAGGTCTAAGGCGCTGGATTTAAGCTCCAGTCTCGGAAGAGGCGTGGTTTCAAATCCCACCGCTGCCATCCAGGCTTCAAAGATATGTTGATGACTATGTGTTACATCATATACTACACTTACTTTGTGATGATCATTGTTTTGGTAAAAACAACAAATATTGAATGTTACAGTAATCTTTCTGAAACTATGTATACGCTGTCATTCCTTAACTTGTGCGATCGGCATGGTCCACTGCAGCTCTGAGCTCAAACAATCCACCAGCCTCAACCTCCCAATATCTTGGATTACAGGCGTGCGCCAATGCACATGGCAGAGACGTTTCACATTTTTCGGTCTTTTGAGATGAGTTTGACACGTCCAAACGAAGCAGACTATAATAAGAAACAATCTCTGGTCCATTTAAAGTGGATCAAATATCTATGTTCTGATAGCAGTCTGAGATTCAAGATGGGAAACATTTTGAGTTAATGCACAAACCTATGAGTGGATGGAGACTTGAGATCATCTTTGTTGTGAATTGACATGAAAACGGGAAAAATACAGAGAAATTAACTGGAAAGAAAAAGCAGCTTTTTACCATCCATAAGTGGTAGTGTGGCTGAGCGGTCTAGGGCGCTGGATTTAGGCTCCAGTCTCGGATGAAGCGTGGGTTCAAATCCTACCACTGCCATCAAGGCTTCTAAGTTGGAGTGATGTATGATGATGTCACACAACTCAGTGATCTGTCGAGGCTGCTCCAAAAGAGAGACTGATGCTTCTAAGCTGCTGACTCAACAGGTTCAACTCTTTGAGTCAATGCTTTCCTTACCAGGCCCATACACAAAAAGGGTTCTTCAAGCTCAGACAGTGGGGTGCTTCAAGAATGTAGCCCTGCAATCCAAGAATTGTGAGGATCAATGCAGGACAGTTCTTCCGCAGTATGGCTGAAAACATCAAATGCAGGATGTCTCCAACAACTTCCTCTCATGTCTTTCCTCTTTTGTTGGTAAATCCCTAGGTAGTGTAAACTCTAGTGTGTTAGAGTCAGTAGTCATAGTGGCAGGTATAGAACAAGACTATGTAATGTGTAATTTTTGGTTTCAAAACACACATACAGCGCACCGACCCAAAAGGCGCAGTCTACAGACACGGAGCTGCACACACGCGTGCGGCAAAACACACACACCCGCTGCAGAACACACACACAAGCACACAAGTGTGCTTATTTAAAAATAAAGCGGCCGAGAACCAGGAAAATTCGATCGGACCCCACTTTGGGAACCAGGAAGTCGGGCTGGAGCAGCGCGCATCACACGTGCTGCAGAACACACACACACAAGTGAGCTTATTTAAAAATTAAAGCGGGAGCAAAACTTAGTTTGATTGTATTTTATTTCACTTTACACATCAAGCAAATCCTTCAAAGTCCTCATCCTCTGTTTCTGCATTAAAGAGCTCCGCTAATTCAGCTGCGCCAGTCCGAATTTCCAGACCTGTCTCAGCCACTTGATCATCATCCCTTCATCCAGCCACCCCTTTTCATTCGCCGTTATAATGACTCCGGCTGGAAACGTCTTCCAAAGTTTTTCTTTTAAAAATCACCATAGGCGTTTCTGTCCATCAGCGTTACAGCATTACACCACCACCACCAGCATTAATTGTTGATACAAGGCATGATGGATCCATGCTTTCTTGTTGTTGATGCCAAATTCTGACCATACCATCTGAATGTCGCAGCCGATATTGAGACTCATCATTCCAGGCAACCTTTTTCCAAACTTCTGTTGTCCAAATTTGGTGAGCCTGAGTGAAATGTAGCCTCAGTTTCCTGTTCTTAGCTGACAGGAGTGGTACCCAGTGTGGCTCTGCTGCTGAGGCCCATCCGCCTTAAGGTTTGACGTGTTGTGCGTTCAGAGATGCTCTTCGGCATACCTCAGTTGTAACGAGTGGTTGTTTGAGTTACTGTTGCCTTTCTATCAGCTACAACCAGTCTGGCCATTCTCTTCTGACCTCTGGCATCCACAAGGCATTTGCCCCCAAGGAACTACCGCTCACTGGACATTTTCTCTTTTTCCGACCATTCTCTGTAAACCCCAGAGAGGTTTTTGCATGAAAATCCCAGTAGATCGGCAGGTTCTGAAATACTCAGACCAGCCCGTCTGTTACCAACAACAACGCCACGTTTAAAGTCACTGAAATTACCGCACTTCCCCATGCTTGGTTAGAACTACAGGAGATTCTCTTGACCATGTCTAGGTGCCTAATTGCATTGAGTTGCTGCCATGTGATTGGCTGGTTAGAAATGTTCATTGAAGTGCAGTTGGAGACGTTATTTTACCTAATAAAGTGGCTGGTGAGTGTGAATGCATACATATGTATGTGTCCCATATATATTCCTCATGACCACTAAAGCTTTTTGAAGGCATTGATGTTAAATAGCAAGCCCAATTCATCTTGTGAGTTTGTCTAATTGTGATCATAATTCCTCCTTTATGTAACAATAAGTGTTACTAATTACCCTTTCTTAGTTCATGCCATTTATAAACACAATTAATGGAGATGCCGGGGATTGAACCCGGGGCCTCATACATGCGAAGCATGCGCTCTACCACTGAGCTACATCCCCTTTGATGGCTGGTCCTGAGAGGAAAGTAGTGAGGGGGCATATCCAGCCCTGTATCCAGTGAAAGTCGCCTCTATATTCCTATCCCTCCAAAATCCAAACCTGATGGATGAATTTTGAAATGTGAAAATTCAGATTTTTCACAAAAGACATGCTGCGATGGCCGGGAATCGAACCCGGGTCAACTGCTTGGAAGGCAGCTATGCTCACCACTATACCACCATCGCACAGATGTGATGCATAAACGTCATAATTTCACCAAAACAGGGCAAAACAGGATTTCAATGGGACTGAGGTTTGTCTGTCCGCTTTGCAGCAAAAGGCAGGACTAGATGACTAGATGCTGGAGGACCCTAACCTCAACAATGCTGCTTCTTTGCTTTGCTCTGTTTTGAATTAACTTGGACATCAGTGCTCCTTTGAGCCCCACTGGATCAATTTTGCCGGATTGCTTTGAACAATGGTGTCCTGAGGGTTAGAGATGAGTCTATATAAAATCAATGACCAATTTATTAGGTACACCTTGCTAGTACTGGGTAGATTTAACAAGGTACTGGAAACATTTCTCAGAGAGTTTGGTCCATATTGACATGATGGCATAACGCAGTTGCTGCAGATTTGTCGGCTGCACATCCATGATGTGAATCTCCCCTTCCACCACATCCCAAAGGTGTTCTATAAGTTTGAGATCTGGTGACTGCGGAGGCCATTTGAGGACAGTGAACTCATTGTCATGTTCAACAAACCGGTCTGAGATGATTCAGGCTTTATGACACGTCGCGTTATCCTGCTGGAAGTAGGCATCAGAAAATGGGTACACTGCGGTCATAAAGGGATGGACATGAACAGCAACAATGAACGGGTAGGCTGTGGCATTGGCACAATGCTAAATTGGTACTGATGGGCTCAAAGAGTGCCAGGAAAATATCCCCCAAACCATTACACCACCACCACCAGCATTAATTGTTGATACAAGGCATGATGGATCCATGCTTTTGTGACGCACACAAAATGTATGGTCACATTTTTGTTGTTTATTTTCGTTTTATTGTGAAAGATTATATTTTCTGTAAAAAAGAGTTACATTTCTGCTTGAAGCAACATGGACAATTATTACTTTCAAGCTCTCTCAAAAACACTGAACAGTGGGACAATCCTAGTGTGCCACCACTAGAGGGCAGTAAGACGATTCACAGCTCTCTCAGAGACCACCTGCTGGACGGACCGAGTACTTCCTCATTCTACTAAGGAAGGCTGACTGGAGAAACATGTGATCGTCTCTGTCTTTTACTCCTGTTTTAACAGGTTTGTACGTAACCAAAGTGTCTTAAACTGCCTACAGTTGTTGCTAAAGTTATTGTTTCCCTGTGAGATCGATTTTTGTGAAGCTAATGTGTTGATTTGAGTGACTGTGTGACCAGGTCCAGTCCGTTTATTTTCTGTTTAGTTTGCTGCTGCCTAAAATGGTGGTTCCCCACCTCTGTCTGTGCAAGGGCAGACCTTGTTTTTGGGTTCCAGAACATTCTTTGAATTAATTGAAGAAGTGTTAAAAACGATTTTTGATGACAGTATTTTGAATTTAAAATGTGTTTCTTTATTTTAATGCACTTTAAGCAGTTCAGATAAAAACGTTTTTCCAGAGCCAAGTTGAACTTAGTCATGCACAAACATACTAGCCAAGTATGTTTGTATGTTATAGGCCTATGATAAGATATTTATAGCATTATGCTAGTTTGACACTTACACAATGTGTGCACTACTGTCTATATGACAGACACTTAAAGGGACACTCCCAGTATTTTTTATGTTTTGGTGAACAGATGCCAATTGAATTTAACAGTTAACTAAGATGTGAATGTGACTGAAAGGTGGTTATGATGACAAAATGTGAATTGTGAGATGATGTAATGAAAAGAAAAGAAGAATTGTGACTATGTTATTTTTGATTTATTGAAAAAAAAAAAAAAAGAACAAGCCAGAGATAAAAAAAGACAATAATAATTCAGGCTGTAATAAATATGCCTCATTCTACTAAGGAAGGCTGACTGGAGAAACACGTTGTGATCGTCTCTGTCTTTTACTCCTGTTTTAACATGCCTTTCCGGTAGCAATACCTTATCTGTCTATGGGTCCTCGACCTGGACCTGTAACACTTTCTTGTTGGTGATGCCAAATTCTGACCATACCATCTGAATGTCGCAGCCGATATTGAGACTCATCATTCCAGGCAACCTTTTTCCAAACGTCTGTTGTCCAAATTTGGTGAGCCTGAGTGAAATGTAGCCTCAGTTTCCTGTTCTTAGCTGACAGGAGTGCTACCCAGTGTGGTTCTGCTGCTGAGGCCCATCCACCTCAAGGTTCGACGTGTTGTGCGTTCAGAGATGCTCTTCGGCATACCTCAGTTGTAACGAGTGGTTGTTTGAGTTACTGTTGCCTTTCTATCAGCTACAACCAGTCTGGCCATTCTCTTCTGACCTCTGGCATCCACAAGGCATTTGCCCCCAAGGAACTACCGCTCACTGGACATTTTCTCTTTTTCTGACCATTCTCTGTAAACCCCAGAGAGGTTTTTGCGTGAAAATCCCAGTAGATCGGCAGGTTCTGAAATACTCAGACCAGCCCGTCTGTTACCAACAACCATGCCACGTTCAAAGTCACTGAAATCACCACACTTCCCCATTCCGATGCTTGGTTTGAACTACAGGAGATTCTCTTGACCATGTTTAGGTGCCTAATTGCATTGAGTTGCTGCCATGTGATTGGCTGGTTAGAAATGTTCATTGAAGTGCAGTTGGAGACGTTATTTTACCTAATAAAGTGGCTGGTGAGTGTAAATGCATAGATATGTATGTGTCCCATATATACTCCTCATGACCATTAAAGCTTTTTGAAGGCATTGATGTTAAATAGCAAGCAGCAAGTCCAATTCATCTTGTGAGTTTGTCTAACTGTGAACATAATTCCTCCTTTATGTAACAATAAGGGTTGCTATTTACTCTTTCTTACTTCATGCCGTTTATTAACACAATTAATGGAGATGCCGGGGATTGAACCCGGGTTCTGTATCCAGTGGAAGTGGCCTTTCTATTCCTTTCCCTCCAAAATCCAAACCTGATGGATGAATGTTGAAATGTGAAAATTCAGATTTTCCACAAAAGACATGCTGCGATGGCCGGGAATCTAACCCGGGTCAACTGCTTGGAAGGCAGCTATGCTCACCACTATACCACCATCGCACAGATGTGGCACATAAACGTCATAATTTCGTCAATACAGAGCGAAACCGGATTTCAATGGGACTGAGGTTTGTCTGTCCGCTTTGCAGCAAAAGGCAGGTCTAGATGCCGGGGGACCCTAACCTCAACAATGCTGCTTCTTTGCTTTGCTCTGTTTTGAATTAACTTGGACATCAGTGCTCCTTTGAGCCCCACTGGATCAATTTTGCCGGATTGCTTTGAACAATGGTGTCCTGAGGGTTAGAGATGAGTGTATATACAATCAATGGCCAATTTATTAGGTACACCTTGCTAGTACTGGGTTGGACGCCCTTTTCCCTTCAGAACTGCGTTAATCCTTCGTGGCATAGATTTAACAAGGTACTGGAAACATTTCTCAGAGTGTTTGGTCCATATTGACATGATGGCATCATGCAGTTGCTGCAGATTTGTCGGTCGCACATCCATGATGTGAATTTCCCATTCCACCACATCGTGTTCTATAGGTTTGAGATCTGGTGACTGCGGAGACCAATTGAGGACAGTGAACTCATTGTCATGTTTAACAAACCGGTCTGAGATGATTCAGGCTTTTTGACACGTTGCGTTATCCTGCTGGAAGAAGGCATCAGAAAATGGGTACACTGCAGTCATAAAGGGATGGACATGATCAGCAACAATGAACGGGTAGGCTGTGGCATTGGCACAATGCTAAATTGGTACTGATGGGCTCAAAGAGTGCCAGGAAAATATCCCCCAAACCATTACACCACCACCACCAGCATTAATTGTTAATACAAGGCAGGATGGATCCATGCTTTCTTGTTGTTGATGCCAAATTCTGACCATACCATCTGAATGTCGCAGCCGATATTGAGACTCATCATTCCAGGCAACCTTTTTCAAACTTCTGTTGTCCAAATTTGGTGAGCCTGAGTGAAATGTAGTCTCAGTTTCCTGTTCTTAGCTGACAGGAGTGGTACCCAGTGTGGTTCTGCTGCTGAGGCCCATCCGCCTTAAGGTTTGACGTGTTGTGCGTTCAGAGATGCTTCGGCATACCTCAGTTGTAACGAGTGGTTGTTTGAGTTACTGTTGCCTTTCTATCAGCTACAACCCGTCTGGCCATTCTCTTCTGACCTTGTGGTGGCAAAAATTGTTGTTCAAAAAGAATGTCAGGACACCTCAGCTGTCTTTCGAAGATTTAATGAAAAGAGGACAAACATTCAATTGAACGGAGCCACACAGTCCAACCGGTCACACAAACCGTCAGTCCTGAGTGAGCTGAAGAAGATTAGCGACAGGTTATTTTATAGTTGAGAGCAGGAAAAGACAAAACATCACCCATCACCCTGGCAACCGTGCCATGATCTGTGTCAAAGGAACATGACCTTGGCATAGGAATGAAAACAGGCAACAGACAGTGTTATACCAAAATTTTCCATTACATTCCACCCCTTTTAGCATTGTATGCTAAACCATAATAAAATAGGAAATTTTGCACTGACCTATCCCGCGACCAATATGCTCTGTCGCGCACCAGCCAAACGCTAGCACACCCCTTCTCCAACGCGGGAGTTACAGAAACCCCGACAGAGGATCTTAGGTCACGGGTACAGAAGAGCCAAAACCTCTCCCGCCACTAGAAAAAGGGGGAGAGTCAAAAGACTCAATCTGTCTAGCTACCCTATCATAGATAAGGAAGGAAAAAACCCCAGTAGGGGAAAAACCCATCATGGAATATAAACTAATCTACTTCAAACAATACCAAAACAAATCACATTCAGCACAATAGTCCATGAAGGGAAAAGGAGAAGAGAAAAAATCAAAGGCACTGTGTGACTATGCAGTTCAAGGATAAAATGAGATAACATGTAAAATAATAATAATAATAATAATAATAATAATAATAATAATAATAATAATAATAATAATAATAATAATCAAAAAATGACAAAATTCTCCACATGTCCTGGCAAAACCCTCCATGTTTTAACCCACCGTACCACGGGGCTAATGCTTGATTCCCTCACAACCTGTCAACAGGACATAACAGCTCATAATCAGTTCAAAACAGCATAAATGAAAAAAAACATCATCAACCTGAGGAAGGATTAATGCAGAATATAAATTAAAGTAGCTCTGGATCCTCCATGGAAGGAGGAGCCCACTCATCATTGTGGTCCATCTCCTGGGCAAACCGTCCAGGTGCGGTGGGAATGGCAGAAGCTACTAATTTCTTCACCCATGGCACAATAAAACACAGAAAAACACACAAACCCAAAAGAATAGTCAGTTCAGGGGCAGAGAGGTTGAACAGTGCAGTTTCCCACCCTGAAATGGAAAACCAGGACCTCCTCTGCAAATGCAACAATACATTCAGGTGTCCGACAACATGTGTCACATCGATCTCGTTGGTCAGCTGCCTCGTCACAGTGGTCATGGTACGGAACCATATGTTGTCCTGTAGCTGCAACGCCGTGTTGGTCATGTTGGTCGTGTTAACAGCAGCCCTTCTCACCAGCCAAAGAGGGGTAGGTGCCGCCTCAGAATCGTGGTCAGGGGGAGGTGAGATTGTCGTGCAGTTGGTCTGTGACGTGTGATCGTGCAGGCTCTCCAACAGCAGCAGAAGCAAACTCACCCCTATGGAGACGACCAGCAGGACGCTGGTCGCCACCCTTAGGCCGCATCCGAGCCGCCTAAGGGGATGGTACGGCCGTGGCCTCTCGATCAGGTGCATGGCGTGCGCGTGGATCAGGAACCCGTCGGCAGTGGCTGGCGTGGATCCACGTGGTACGTCTCTCTGCAACCTCGACTGCTGTCTCCGTCACCAGAAGCACTTGGAACGGTCTGTTCCACCTCCGAGCTTTCCAGTGTTTACGTCTGAAGTCTTTGACCACGATGTAGTCTCCACTCCGAGGTCATGGAGTTTCGTCTCTGCCGGTTTGGGGAGGGCCGCCTTAACCTGCTTGTTGATATCAGACAAAACAGACGACAAGGTTGCACAATATCGTAACATTTCGTCTTCACAAAGGCCCGTTTCTTGCTGCTGCCTCTTAAACGGGCCCAATCCCTGTTTAAAGGTCTCTTGAAACAGGATTTCAAAGGGGCTCAGGCCATTTTTTTGCTTCTCTGGCGCGCCACATTAGCACCACATTAAGCTGGGTGGTAGGCGCAATGTTGTCTTATATCTATGCCCATGTACTCACCGACCTGTTTCAGTGCCGCGCTCACAAACGGAGCGCCATTGTCTGAACTGATTTTTCGCCAGAATCCCCCGGGAATCCCTGGGAATTATCAGGTGCATCAAAGCCTTGGCCACTGCGGCGGAGTCCTGTCTTGTCGTGGGAAAAGCTTCAATCCATTTAGAAAACATGCAAATGATAACCAAAAACAAACTTTTTGTCTTCACTGGGTGTAAGTTCAATGAAATCCATCTGCAAATGTTGAAACGTCTGTCTGGTGGGGGCGAGTTGTGTCTTCATATTCACTCCTATTGCGTATTTCACTCACCATCCCCCACCCCTTGACACATGAAACCGTGTGTCAATTAAGCAAAGTGAGGGAAAAAATACTTGGGGAGACATGATCGGCCGTCGGGCCCCATTCACACCCTGTTAATTACCCTGCAGTCCGCATCCTCCCAGGACCATATTTCAGTGTGCAAAGCCCTTAGTTACAATTCACCAATCTCAACCGAGGTCACAGCCGAGGACGGAAGTAGCAGGGAGACAGATCGTACTTTTAGCGACAAGGGGTTGTTTGGACGCAGTATCTTTTGCAGCTGCGTCAGCTTGAACATTTCATTGAGAGACAAAATCAGATTGTTAGTGTGATCATCACATTTACACACAGCAATTTGTGTAGGCAGGAACATTGTATCCACGTGATGCGCTATGGGTCTACCTGTGGAAAAATAAAAAAAACGTATCGGGGACAAAAGCCCCAAAAGCAAAACCTGCAATGTTAACTCACGTAGCAGGAGCCCTGGAAGCAGAACCAACAACAAAAAAGATCAAAGTCAGCATTGTCAATTGCAACCTCACTCAAATTCAGGTCTTGGGGAACAAATGGATGTTAGCGTTGCGAGTGGTTCTCCATCATCCGCTGTTGGCAAAAGGGTAAGGGTTAAGAACTTGCTGTAGCACTTGAAGTCATGTAACCCCCCTTTCCGTCCACAGTCTGGACGAAAAGTCGTGAACAGTCAGGCAGTCCAGGTAGTGGAGGCGTCTGTAACGTCAGTTTCAGGTCAGTGAAGGCGTCGTCAGCCTCGTCAGTCCAGGTACCAGGGTCTGATGCTTGTAGGCCTTCTCCATGGGCAATTGCTGCCAATGGTGCCTCAATTTCCGCATAATGCGAGACCCACTGTCGACAATACCTGGTGGAGCCCAGAATTTACATCATTTGTTTCTTAATGATCAGTTCTGGCGTTTCTCCTTTTGAATGGCCGTAATTCTGCCAGGTGAGAGGGATCTGCCCTCCCCCGAAATGACATGACCCAGAAACGCAACCCTTGTGGCAACAAACTGCAGTTCGGACAGGCCGGCTTGATGCCCCTGTTCAGCCAAAATGGGTCAACAGGTCCAGAGAATCTTTAACGCATTCGTCTCAGGACTCACTCGCAACCAAGATAACAACAACATACCGCAATAAGCACTTCCAAACTGCCCCTCAGAGCCAATGACAGTAGGCTCATGAACACTATATGGGTCAACGACATGGCATGCATATTGTGTCCGGGTGCATTATTTCCCTTTAAAATAATGTTAATCAATTTATGACATATATCACTTTATTCTATAAAACCTATTTAGTTTGAATACCTTCCAGGTACATTCAGATAATATATGTTACTTTACATTTTGGCATCTCAAACCCCCAAAATGTCAAATGGTACAACCAATGTAAAACCAGGAAAATGTGATTCTATCATAAAACTCTCTATTCTATTTAAAAATGACAAGTATGAACTTGACAGCCAAGGTAGCCAATACAGGTGTCCAAGTAGAAGCCCGTCTAATTTAAAATTAGCTGTAAAAGTCAGGTGGCACAACTGATGTCAGGTGGTGCGACCACATAAAACATTCACTTAAACCAATAAATAATAGGTTAAAGTGAACAAATGGTTGACAACTATGATGTGAATAGATATTGTATTAAATGCATTCATTTGTATATTTGTATAATTATTATTACGTCTTTAAAAGTAAAATTGGACGCTAAAGATACTAAATACCTGGCCACTGGAATGCAATAATCTTAAAATATTGTAGACACAACAGAGTTCTTTTAAAAATACCTTCTGCGGAAGCCTTATTTGTCATTGACCCATATCCAAAAAAAAAAACACAGGGCACTCATTTTACGGGACGAAACCCACTCCTGACGAAACCGTCAATCAACAGTATGTGACTTCACGACAGACAAAATAAAGGAAAATGATTGATATGTAACATGCTTTTCACAATCATACACAATCATACACAGCTCAACGGCAAGAATCCCATTTCCATACAACAAAAACCAGGGTCGTTGCCCTATAGATGTAGGTTTAAAAACACTAAAATACCTTTGTTTGAAGCTTTCACATACATGTACGTGTACACTACATTTCAAATGTTTGGAAAATGGCCAAAAATATCTTTATTTTAAGTATTTTAAAAAATGGGCTACTCAAAGGCCTTATACGTCCTTGACCCACAATCCGGTTCAAATACAGTATCACAAAAGTAACCTGCAACCATTCGAACAGTAAATCAACCCAATTCTGACAATTCCACATCATCAATTCCCCACACAGGGAAAAGAACGAGTAAAAAACTATTTTACTTGTATCCATTTAACAAAAAAAAAAAAAAAAATGTCAACAGAAAGGAAAACGAGACAACATCTCTCTCCCATCCACGCAGCCTCACGTGAACGCTCCCTGCGTGAACGCGCAGTCAGACAAGCGACACGGAGCTTACACACCCACACACACCCACGCGTTTACACACGCACACACAGAGCGCAGGCGCATCAGCAGTTAATGCTGAATTTCACATACATGAGGGGGTTCACAATCTCAACATCTCTGTTTATGTTTTTCAGGCTCATGTCAACATAGTATCTTCACGAAGCCACGCCATCAACATCCAAGTTTATCTGGCAATTTAAATCCCTAGCTAAAAAAGGGGGGGGTCCCAGACCCCCGAAGGTCCCTGACCTTCAACTCAACCCCTCAGCGGGACTCAAACCCACTTTAATGCATTTACAGGAATCCCAATTCAATAAACAGTTCCAGTCATGAACACTAGACAAAAACATTGGACAGGAGAACCATTAGCCAAAACAGGCAAACAAAAATTCCCATTCCACTAGATCCATCGAGAGGAGTGTCTCTTACATCAGCTACCCCTCCTCCTTGCTGGTCACCGGGTCTCCCAGACTCCTGCTGGTCACCAGGTCTCTTGACCCCCGGTCGAGCCGACCCCACACGAGTGAACGTATAACATATTACCATCAAAACAAACGTGTAACAGTTTACCATCAAAACAAACGTGTAACATTTTACCATCAAAACAAACGTGTAACATTTTACCATCAAAACAACAGCAAACAAAGTTTTACCATCAAAACAACAGCAAACAAAATTTTACCATCAAAACAACAGCAAACAAAATTGACTGTTAGGATGGACTGGAATGCCGAGCAAAAAATAAATAAAACTAAAACGTTCTACCGGAACCTGACAGAAAATAGTGTGTGAATTCAGGTCGAATCCATTTCACTTTTAGTCCATTTATATCACCTCATCTTATTTGTACCTCATTTTTAATTAACCGGGAATGAGGCGTACCAGTCTGGCATGTGATGCAAGAGTTTTCCTGCTGTAGAATAAACAAAAAGTATAAACCAGCCCCTGCAACATTGTTCTAACAGCTGAAAGTATTATAATGAAGCCTCTAACTCTCTAACAGTTCGGCATGAGTAAAATTACCGATACTTATTTAATTTTACAATTGTCTTCACGTAACTTGAAGTTTTTTATTTATCAATAACCACGTCTGAGACGATACCAATCACGGGAAAGCAGCTACAACAGCATTGGGGTGTGTACCCACACGTCATGAATAACCTCTCCTGACACAATACTCAATTCCAACGTCTATTAATAAATTACGTTATAATCTTAAATCATAACCTAATCTTAAACAGACAAGTGCTGATTTCCCTTCCCTTTTGACATTAAACATAAAATCCAGACCTATTAAATGAAAAACAAGGTTCTTGTGTGTATGTGTATTTAGTATTCAGGTGCTCACGTGTTCTGCAGACCTCACAGCACAGCCGGCCTCTGCGTTTCCACCGGACACCTCACCGGCTCTCCTCGCCACCCCTAGACAGTCCGGCCCCCCTTTTCTCCCGTTGCCTCCTTCAGCCTTTTGCAGCAATAGTCTCACAATTTTCCTGGCGAAACGCAGGCTCTCTGCCAGTCAAAAATGTCCTTTTCAGCACTTTTCCTCATCTCTCCGATGGTTGAAACGGGTGAAGATGAGGGAGGGGTGCTCCCACGGGTGGAGTTGGGGGCAGTGGGGGGCAAACAGACGCAGCTGGTTGAAGTCCAGGCGCTGGTGAGCTCTGCCTGAGGTCCCGGCGCTAGTTGGGGGGGCGGGGGGGGGCGGGGGGCGCAGAGTCCAGACCGGGTCCAGCTTCACACACTGGGGCACAGTCTGTTTGGGTGTCTGCCTCACTCAGCAACGTCTAAATCTATCTAAATTTGTTTTTCATTCTTCTTTTTAGCGAGTGATAACTGGTCTAACCTGCAAAGCCTCCAGCTGTTTAACGCTCAGGCTTCCTGTTTCTCGTGTTTTCTTTATTTTGGGAATTTAAGTTGTCTGACCCACAGCTCCGACAAAGGTTGTGGGTTCTATTCTTTTCCATAATTAACTATCATATATCTCACATTTAGTGCTGAAAAATCTGGTCCTTCGGAGAAATTACTCCCAGAAGGCTTGTTGAAAAACTGGCCTCCACAACTGATTATTTGATCCTCTCAGACGTGTTGCGAGTCTAAATTTTCAGAAGGAGAGAAAAAAAAAAAAAAACACAAAAAAAACAACACCATGGCTAACCAAGGTCTTCCGCTTATCAGGGTTTGTGACGTCACAACAGCCGGAAACACTCGCGCAGCTCTTTCACAGAGAAAGTTGGATTAAAAATATATTAGAAAAAGTCACGGTTCAGATTTGACTGGAGTCCTGCATCTTTTAAATCCTACAGAAGAGTAGTACTTCGGATTACCCGTTTGCTTCCAAATGCTGCATCTTTTAAATCCTACCAGGTATACTTCGGATTACCCACTTAACTCAAACCGGATTCTAGACGCAGAAGCCCACGACATAATCAACAGGAAAACATTCCAACTCCAATTATTTCTCAAAATTATTTGTTATCCTCCAGACAGTCAAGATTGTAAGCCAGACATTAACAGACAGCTCAGAGCACAAACACAAAACCTCCGACTCCTTCTAGGATTGAATGAGGCATCCTAGCCGCCCCCAGACCCCGTCTGGCACACTCGGATTCCCCGAATCCAGAGCCCTCAAGTTCCCGACTTGAAGTAGTCTCCCTCTCAAACCACGGCTACAGGAGCACTCGTGATCCGTCACGTCTGGCGACCCACTGCTGATGTCGTACCGAAAGGCGAGTCTTTTTCTCTTAAACAAAATTCCCTCATCCACTAGAATTGATAGGCATTCTACGACGCCCCCAGACAAAATCTGGCCCTTCGATCACTAACTCCTAGGTCAGTAACAAACAAAATTCCTTCTTCCACTAGAATTGATAGGCATTCTACGACGCCCCCAGACAAAATCTGGCCCTTCGATCACTAACTCCTAGGTCAGTAACAAACAAAATTCCTTCTTCCGCTAGAATTGATAGGCATTCTACGACGCCCCCAGACAAAATCTGGCCCTTCGATCACTAACTCCTTCTCCTTCTTCTGACTTCGAATCAGAAGATTGAGGGTTCGGGTCCCTTCGTGGTCGCCAAATTGATAACAAACAGCCCAAGGTCCTCAAACCCTGGCTGGACCAGCCCTCCCCGGTTCCAAATACTTGGACCACCGGCAACATCAGCAGAATAGGCAGAGAGGAGACGTTAGCGCGCACCTTATTTCGGCCGTTTTCTTTCCAAAACTCACCCAAAAGAACAGCGAGGCGTTTCTGAAGCCACCGGGTTCGTTCGACCCCAGTCGGTGCGGGGACCTTCCCAACCCCCCTCCGGACGAGAGGCCCTCACTCGACCTTCACTTGATGGGGGAGTACGAGGTTGTTGCATGCTTAAAACACCTTCGATTCCGGAGGAGAGAAGGAAAAAATCCGGCACAGATGAGGTCCCTTCGTGGTCGCCAAATTGTGGTGGCAAAAATTGTTGTTCAAAAAGAATGTCAGGACACCTCAGCTGTCTTTCGAAGATTTAATGAAAAGAGGACAAACATTCAATTGAACGGAGCCACACAGTCCAACCGGTCACACAAACCGTCAGTCCTGAGTGAGCTGAAGAAGATTAGCGACAGGTTATTTTATAGTTGAGAGCAGGAAAAGACAAAACATCACCCATCACCCTGGCAACCGTGCCATGATCTGTGTCAAAGGAACATGACCTTGGCATAGGAATGAAAACAGGCAACAGACAGTGTTATACCAAAATTTTCCATTACAACCTCTGGCATCCACAAGGCATTTGCCCCCAAGGAACTACCGCTCACTGGATATTTTGTCATTTTGCGGCCATTCTCTGTAAACCCCAGAGAGGTTTTAGCGTGAAAATCCCAGTAGATCAGCAGGTTCTGAAATACTCAGACCAGCCCGTCTGTTACCAACAACAACGCCACGTTTAAAGTCACTGAAATTACCGCACTTCCCCATGCTTGGTTAGAACTACAGGAGATTCTCTTGACCATGTCTAGGTGCCTAATTGCATTGAGTTGCTGCCATGTGATTGGCTGGTTAGAAATTTTAATTGAAGTGCAGTTGGAGACGTTATTTTACCTAATAAAGTGGCTGGTGAGTGTGAATGCATACATATGTATGTGTCCCATATATATTCCTCATGACCACTAAAGCTTTTTGAAGGCATTGATGTTAAATAGCAAGCCCAATTCATCTTGTGAGTTTGTCTAATTGTGAACATAATTCCTCCTTTATGTAACAATAAGTGTTGCTAATTACCCTTTCTTAGTTCATGCCATTTATAAACACAATTAATGGAGATGCCGGGGATTGAACCCGGGGCCTCATACATGCGAAGCATGCGCTCTACCACTGAGCTACATCCCCTTTGATGGCTGGTCCTGAGAGGAAAGTAGTGAGGGGGCATATCCAGCCCTGTATCCAGTGAAAGTCGCCTCTATATTTCTATCCCTCCAAAATCCAAACCTGATGGATGAATTTTGAAATGTGAAAATTCAGATTTTTCACAAAAGACATGCTGCGATGGCCGGGAATCGAACCCGGGTCAACTGCTTGGAAGGCAGCTATGCTCACCACTATACCACCATCGCACAGATGTGATGCATAAACGTCATAATTTCACCAAAACAGGGCAAAACAGGATTTCAATGGGACTGAGGTTTGTCTGTCCGCTTTGCAGCAAAAGGCAGGACTAGATGACTAGATGCTGGGGGACCCTAACCTCAACAATGCTGCTTCTTTGCTTTGCTCTGTTTTGAATTAACTTGGACATCAGTGCTCCTTTGAGCCCCACTGGATCAATTTTGCCATATTGCTTTGAACAATGGTGTCCTGAGGGTTAGAGATGAGTCTATATACAATCAATGGCCAATTTATTAGGTACACCTTGCTAGTACTGGGTAGATTTAACAAGATTACTGGAAACATTTCTCAGAGAGTTTGGTAAATAATGACATGATGGCATAACGCAGTTGCTGCAGATTTGTCGGCTGCACATCCATGATGTGAATCTCCCCTTCCACCACATCCCAAAGGTGTTCTATAAGTTTGAGATCTGGTGACTGCGGAGGCCATTTGAGGACAGTGAACTCATTGTCATGTTCAACAAACCGGTCTGAGATGATTCAGGCTTTATGACACGTCGCGTTATCTTGCTGGAAGTAGGCATCAGAAAATGGGTACACTGCGGTCATAAAGGGATGGACATGAACAGCAACAATGAACGGGTAGGCTGTGGCATTGGCACAATGCTAAATTGGTACTGATGGGCTCAAAGAGTGCCAGGAAAATATCCCCCAAACCATTACACCACCACCACCAGCATTAATTGTTGATACAAGGCATGATGGATCCATGCTTTTGTGACGCACACAAAATGTATGGTCACATTTTTGTTGTTTATTTTCGTTTTATTGTGAAAGATTATATTTTCTGTAAAAAAGAGTTACATTTCTGCTTGAAGCAACATGGACAATTATTACTTTCAAGCTCTCTCAAAAACACTGAACAGTGGGACAATCCTAGTGTGCCACCACTAGAGGGCAGTAAGACGATTCACAGCTCTCTCAGAGACCACCTGCTGGACGGACCGAGTACTTCCTCATTCTACTAAGGAAGGCTGACTGGAGAAACACGTGATCGTCTCTGTCTTTTACTCCTGTTTTAACAGGTTTGTACGTAACCAAAGTGTCTTAAACTGCCTACAGTTGTTGCTAAAGTTATTGTTTCCCTGTGAGATCGATTTTTGTGAAGCTAATGTGTTGATTTGAGTGACTGTGTGACCAGGTCCAGTCCGTTTATTTTCTGTTTAGTTTGCTGCTGCCTAAAATGGTGGTTCCCCACCTCTGTCTGTGCAAGGGCAGACCTTGTTTTTGGGTTCTAGAACATTCTTTGAATTAATTGAAGAAGTGTTAAAAACGATTTTTGATGACAGTATTTTGAATGTAAAATGTGTTTCTTTATTTTAATGCACTTTAAGCAGTTCAGATAAAAACGTTTTTCCAGAGCCAAGTTGAACTTAGTCATGCACAAACATACTAGCCAAGTATGTTTGTATGTTATAGGCCTATGATAAGATATTTATAGCATTATGCTAGTTTGACACTTACACAATGTGTGCACTACTGTCTATATGACAGACACTTAAAGGGACACTCCCAGTATTTTTTATGTTTTGGTGAACAGCTGCCAATTGAATTTAACAGTTAACTAAGATGTGAATGTGACTGAAAGGTGGTTATGATGACAAAATGTGAATTGTGAGATGATGTAATGAAAAGAAAAGAAGAATTGTGACTATGTTATTTTTGATTTATTGAAAAAAAAAGAAAAGAACAAGCCAGAGATGAAAAAAGACAATAATAATTCAGGCTGTAATAAATATGCCTCATTCTACTAAGGAAGGCTGACTGGAGAAACACGTTGTGATCGTCTCTGTCTTTTACTCCTGTTTTAACATGCCTTTCCGGTAGCAATACCTTATCTGTCTATGGGTCTTCGACCTGGACCTGTAACACTTTCTTGTTGGTGATGCCAAATTCTGACCATACCATCTGAATGTCGCAGCCGATATTGAGACTCATCATTCCAGGCAACCTTTTTCCAAACGTCTGTTGTCCAAATTTGGTGAGCCTGAGTGAAATGTAGTCTCAGTTTCCTGTTCTTAGCTGACAGGAGTGCTACCCAGTGTGGTTCTGCTCCTGAGGCCCATCAACCTCAAGGTTCGACGTGTTGTGCGTTCAGAGATGCTCTTCGGCATACCTCAGTTGTAACGAGTGGTTGTTTGAGTTACTGTTGCCTTTCTATCAGCTACAACCAGTCTGGCCATTCTCTTCTGACCTCTGGCATCCACAAGGCATTTGCCCCCAAGGAACTACCGCTCACTGGATATTTTGTCATTTTGCGGCCATTCTCTGTAAACCCCAGAGAGGTTTTTGCGTGAAAATCCCAGTAGATCAGCAGGTTCTGAAATACTCAGACCAGCCCGTCTGTTACCAACAACAACGCCACGTTTAAAGTCACTGAAATTACCGCACTTCCCCATGCTTGGTTAGAACTACAGGAGATTCTCTTGACCATGTCTAGGTGCCTAATTGCATTGAGTTGCTGCCATGTGATTGGCTGGTTAGAAATTTTCATTGAAGTGCAGTTGGAGATGTTATTTTACCTAATAAAGTGGCTGGTGAGTGTGAATGCATACATATGTATGTGTCCCATATATATTCCTCATGACCACTAAAGCTTTTTGAAGGCATTGATGTTAAATAGCAAGCCCAATTCATCTTGTGAGTTTGTCTAATTGTGAACATAATTCCTCCTTTATGTAACAATAAGTGTTGCTAATTATCCTTTCTTAGTTCATGCCATTTATAAACACAATTAATGGAGATGCCGGGGATTGAACCCGGGGCCTCATACATGCAAAGCATGCGCTCTACCACTGAGCTACATCCCCTTCGATGGGTGGTCCTGAGGTGGCATATGCAGCCCTGTATCCAGTGGAAGTGGCCTCTTTATTTCTATCCGTCCAAAATCCAAACCTGTGAAAATTCAGACTTTTCACAAAAGACATGCTGCGATGGCCGGGAATCGAACCCGGGTCAACTGCTTGGAAGGCAGCTATGCTCTCCACTATACCACCATCGCACAGATGTGGCACATAAACGTCATAATTTCGGCCAGAGGTGGACAGAGTACTCGACCCCAGTACTTGAGTAAGAGTACAAATACTACTGGTCAAAATTTACTCCGTTACAAGTAAAAGTAGCTCAGTCAAAATATTACTCGAGTAAGAGTAGAAAAGTACTTGCTTTTAAAGGTACTTAAGTATCCAAAAGTAAATGCTTTTAAATTTACTTTAAGTAAAAGTAAGAGTAAGAGTAAGAGTACATTTCTTATTTTCCACATCAGTAAATTACTATATTTTTTCTAAATTAATTGTTGCGTCTATGTCTTGACTTGTTGCGGCTCTGTCTTGACAAACGCAGGCTACTTTGGTGGTATCGTTTTGAGGAGGCTTGACGTATTTCCGCTTTACGTACATCCCAGTGGAGAGCGTGCACTGTGATAGATTGACAAAAACAGCTTTTGTCCAATAGGATTTTAGGGAAGAAGAAAAAAGAACAGACCTGAAAGTAACGAGTACTTTTCAGCCTTCCTAGAAATTTACTCAAGTAAAAGTAAAAATATTTGTCTTGGAAATGTATTCAGGTAAGAGTAATAAGTACCAAAGAAATCTAATACTCAAGTAAAGTACAAATCCTCTGGATATGTACTTAAGTACAGTACTCAAATAAATTTACTCCGTTACTGTCCACCACTGATTTCGGCAACTGTGCACTTTATGTGTCTGTTCTTTGTTGTCTATTCTCTATTATCTATTTTTTATTACTATTTTATTGATCATTTTAGTATGTTAGGGATTTTATTGTTTCTACACTGTGTACTGTGTTTTTCTTTTTCTATTGTTTTATTTTCTTGTATGCTGTACAGCACTTTGGTCGACCTCGGTCGTTTTTAAATGTGCTTTATAAATAAAATTGACATTGACATTGACATTGACAACACAGGGCAAAACAGGATTTCAATGGGACTGAGGTTTGTCTGTCTGCTTTGCAGCAAAAGGCAGGACTAGATGACTAGATGCTGGGGGACCCTAACCTCAACAATGCTGCTTCTTTGCTTTGCTCTGTTTTGAATTCACTTGGACAGCAGTGCTTTTCTGGACTTCAGGGTGAATTATGACCTGGACTGTCTGCGTGAAATTCCGAAGGTGGCAATGTTGCATAACTCCTCCTAACCTTTAAACAGAGAGGGTAAATTTGATTAGCCATAATAAAGCGTTTAAATTCATGGGCTGATTGTAAACTGGATATGTATTTATTCACCCTTACTTGAAACAGCCAGATTTCAGGATCCTACTCCTTTGAGCCCCACTGGATCAATCTTGCCGGATTGCTTTTGAACAATGGTGTCCTGAGGGTTAGAGATGAGTCTATATACAATCAATGGCCAATTTATTAGGTACACCTTGCTAGTACTTGGTTGGACTCCCTTTTCCCTTCAGAACTGCGTTAATCCTTCGTGGCATAGATTTAACAAGGTATTGGAAACATTTCTCAGAGAGTTTGGTCCATATTGACATGATGGCATAACGCTGCAGATTTGTCGGCTGCACATCCATGATGTGAATCTCCCCTTCCACCACATCCCAAAGGTGTTCTATAGGTTTGAGATGTGGTGACTGTGGAGGCCATTTGAGGACAGTGAACTCATTGTCATGTTCAACAAACCGGTCTGAGATGATTCCGGCTTTATGACACGTTGCGTTATCCTGCTGGAAGTAGGCATCAGAAAATGGGTACACTGCGGTCATAAAAGGATGGACATGGTCAGCAACAATGAACGGGTAGGCTGTGGCATTGGCACAATGCTAAATTGGTACTGATGGGCTCAAAGAGTGCGAGGAAAATATCCCCCAAACCATTACACCACCACCACCAGCATTAACCGTTGATACAAGGAAGGATGGATCCATGCGTTCTTGTTGTTGATGCCAAATTCTGACCATACCATCTGAATGTCGCAGCCGATATTGAGACTCATCATACCAGGCAACCTCTTTTCAAACTTCTGTTGTCCAAATTTGGTAAGCCTGAGTGAAATGTAGTCTCAGTTTCCTGTTCTTAGCTGACAGGAGTGGAACCCAGTGTGGTTCTGCTGCTGAGATCGGCAGGTTCTGAAATACTCAGACCAGCCCGTCTGGAGGGACGTTTCACACACATCGGTCTTTTGAGATGAGTTTGACACGTCCAAACGAAGCAGACTATGATAAGAAACAATCTCGAAAGGTGCTGGATTTAGGCTCCAGTCTCGGAAGAGGCGTGAGTTCAAATCCCACCACTGCCATCAAGGCTTCAAAGATATGTTGATGACTACATGTTACATCAAATACTAAACCTTCTTTGGGATGATCATTGGTTTGGTAAAAACAACAAATATTGACTGTTACAGGAATCTTTCTGACACTTTGTATACGCTGTCATTTCTTAACTTGTGTGATCGGCATAGTCCACTGCAGCTCTGAGCTCAAACAATCCACCAACCTCAACCTTCCAATAACTTGGATTACAGGCGTGCGCTAATGCACACGACAGGGACGGTTCACACTCAACGGTCTTTTGAGATGAGTTTGACAATTATCCAAACGAAGCAGACTATGATAAGAAACAATCTCTGGTCCATTTAAAGTGGATCCAATGTCTTTGTTCTAATAGCAGTCTGAGATTCAAGATGGGAACCATTTTAAGTTAATGCACAAACCTATGAGTGGATGGAGACTTGAGATCACCTTTGTTGTGAATTTACATGAAAATGGGAAAAATACAGGGAAATTAACTGGAAAGAAAAAGCAGCTTTTTTTCCGTCTTTAAGTGGTAGTGTGGCCGAGCGGGCTAAGGCGCTGGATTTAGGCTCCAGTCTCGGAAGAGGCGTGGGTTCAAATCCCACCACTGCCATCAAGGCTTCAAAGCAGTTGGGGTATTCTGCTCTTCTTTATTGGTCTTTATTTCATTATTTTAAAAAGTTTTTTGATTTTATCTCTTTTATCTCTTTTATCTAATGTTGATTATTTTATTTATTTTACTGCTGTCCCCATTGAAATGTACAAGGGACAGTTGAAGCAATGTAGTCAGAGGACGTGTCTCTGTCCTCTGAAGTCCTGGGTACTGGTTTAGTTTGGCACAGCAGTCCAGGGGAAGTTGACCTCAAACTCCTGACGCAGGTCATTCATCAGGTTCACAGGTGGAACGTTGATTTGAGTCTGCAGCTCCCATGTTGTTTGTTGAGGCATCACACAAACTGTCAGATAGGAATGATGCTCTGTCTGGCGAGGCGTCACACACAATCTCTTCACCTGCCGAGTGTCTTCAGATGTAGACACTGACACACAAGAAAATGTGATTAATATATTTCCTGTGGGTCTAATCTAATAATGTGATCCAATATTATCACATGTTGATTCGCATGTTTGATTTGGCAAAAGTTTTACATCGGATGCTGTTCCTGACACAACCCTCTGTATAGCGGTGGTCAAAGGGACATTATCAAATTTCAATGTGTTTATTTAATTAGTGAAATAAAATGAAGCAACAAGTGTGTGGAGCAAGATGGTGAAATGAATATATGAGTTGAGTTTGTGAAGCTGCAGTGAGTGCTGTAATTAATCGTTTTCTCCAGGTGGAGGCGCTGTAGGAGCAAGAAATTGTAGTTGTTTTGAATGCAACAGAAGAGAGAAAAGCAGCAACAAGATGTGAAGAGCTGATGTGGGAGCTGGTGTGTTGTGACGGTACTAATTATAAGAGTGGAGGAAGTGTAAAAAGACTGGGTCTTACTGTATTACTCAGGCTGCACTTCAGCATCTGTTCACAGGTGCAACCCCACTACTGACAAACTTATCTCTCTTTTAACTTTTAATAAGGAGATTTTATGTTTTTTCTTCAGACTTAGAAGTTATCTGAAAATCTGATTCCAACATACACATTTACCAATGAATCCAGTGAAATGCTGCTTAGTTTAATGTGGTTGGTTCTTAAAAGAACCTTTGGTGGATGGTTCTTAAAAGAACCTTTGTTGGCTGGTTCTTAAAAGAACCTTCGGTGGATGGTTCTTAAAAGAACCTTTGGTGGAAGATCATTCCCTGGGCTGCCACGCTACTGCACCCTCAGCTGAACAGTAGGAAGCGTAGACCTCCCTCACACGGATGGCCTCCCGCGCAGCATTGTTGCTCCCTGTTCTTCTCAAGACCTGCAGCACTGAGACCTCCTCCTCTGACGCTGGCACTGGTTCACTCCTGGTCCTGCTGTTTCTCCTGATGAAATTATGAAGGATACAGGTAGCCTTCACACATGCCTCAACATTTTCAGGGCTCATATTAATGACCCGCCGGTTGTAGTTGTAGAAGAGTGATCCAGAGTTCCTTGGAGCATAGATCACTATATGCTTTCCGTCTATCGACCCCAGACAGTTTGGAAAGTTCCAGCGGTGGAAGAAGTCAGCTGAAATGGCCCTCCAATCTTCAGTGGATGGAACAGGCATGTTGTCTTCCAACAGGCAATCCCATATTGCCCTGGATACTTCTGCCACAATACTGCACACTGTGGAATGCCCCACACGGTAGCTGCATGCTATTGTGCGAAACAAATCCCCAGTTGCAAGGTATCTGTTGAATGAGAATATATTGATTATGTAACATGCCATACTCAGGCAGTCTTTTATTTTCAATCCCATACATACTGTCTGGTCTGTAATCTACAGATTACATTCATCATCAATGCATTTATTTTACTATGTGCACTAACTGACATTTTTGCTGATTTAACTGTCGTTTTTACCTGAACTTGTTGTGACTTGTACTGGATGCCCAATTACTCAATAAACTATACTTCTTTAAATAAGTCTAATACCTATATCAATAAATTCAAGAGAAGTCACGAAGAATCAATGATGAGACGGATTCAGCTGGTTCACAGTCCACTGATGGTTTATTGTAGGGGTTACAATGTACCATGCATGAGAAGTAGCTCCGGAGCTAAGTCTGAAGTTTCACTGAAAGTTTCCACCTTTTATCCAATTAGGGGCCTGGGGTTACTCCTCCCCGGGCCCCTCCTATCATTTGGCGTATTTTCTCCAATTTTCCACAGTTATGTATTAACTATTATTTTTACCGGAGGTGGGACAAGTGGTCCTGCATTTAAAAAAAAAAAGGAAAGCCAGTCTTCCCTGAGGAACGTACTTACTGAAACCAGGTGGACCTTTTCCTTATAAGGACTTCCCCTTCAAGGAGTATCCTTATAAGGACTTCCCTTACAATCAGTCCACTTGAGAGACCGGAAATTGCCTGCAGGCCATATGGGCTACAATTACCATGAGTTAATTGCTTTTAGTTAGGTGGTTACTGGACCAATGGTCTGTGGTTACCCATGCATTCAGACTTGAGAAGATTACCATGTAAATAGCACTAAGTCAAGTGTTCATTAGCCAACCGGCCACTACAAACTCTGTTCATGTGAAACACGTAACTGATCATTAACTGTAATTATTAATCACAAAACACAGTTTAAATAATATGACCAAATTCGCTACGACCCGGTGTGTGATGTGTGTGTCAGTGCTGCTCACCGCACGCAGACTGCAGCCCTTCAGCGGGACTGATGGCTCACCGATAAGTGACGTCCATCCGGTTGATCCGCGGACCAACCTTGTTAATGTGATTGTTACTTAGAATAGAATAGAATAGAATAGAATAGAATAGAATAGAATAGAATAGAATAGAAAGCCTTTATTATTATTATACTTCTACAATGAAATTAGGCAGCAGCTCCGTCAAAGTGCACAAATGCAAGACTATATAAGCAAGTACTGTAAACAACAAAAATGAACAAAAAAAGTAAACATAAATATATATATATATATATATATATATATATATATATATATATATATATATATATATATATATGTATATATATATATATATATGTATATATATATATATATATATATATATATATATATATATATATATATATATATATATATATGTGTATATATATATATATATATATATATATATATATATATATATATATATATATATATATATACACACACTATAAGAAAAGAGTGAATGGGAGGATAAAAATGTACATGAGTGGGTGGAGGAATATTGCACTTGGATGGGTGGAAGAATATTGCACTGAAAGGATGGAAGAGTATTGCACATAGATAGGTAAGGAATATTGGGACATTGTGGACAGGAAATAGAAAATATTGCACAGTGTGAGGTAGCTTATGAGTTCAGAAAGTTCACAGCTTTGGGGAAGAAGCTGTCCCTGAGTCTGTTTGTTCGGGATCGTAAGGATCTGAAGCGCCTCCCAGAGGGCAACAGGTCAAAGAAGTGGAAACCGGGGTGGGTGTTGTCCTTTACAATGTTCCTTGCCCTGTTGAGGCAGCGGGAGCTGTAGATGTCAGACAGGGATGGCAGAGAGGGCAGAGGGCAGCCGATGATCTTCCGTGCTGTGTTTGCCACCCTCTGCAGCCTCTTCCTGTCTGCTTCCGTGCAGCTGGAGTGCCACACTGTCACGGCGTGGGTCAGCAGGCTCTCTATGGTGGACCGGTAGAAGGCCACCAGCAGCTGTGTGTTCAAGTTCACCTTCCTGAGCACCCTCAGGAAGTGCAGCCGCTGCTGAGCCTTCTTCACCAGTACAGTGGTGTTGACAGACCAGGAGAGGCCTGCAGTGATGTGGACGCCCAGGAACTTGAAGGACTGCACTTGCTCCACACAGTCACCGTTCATGTACAGGGGGACGGGGGCGGCTCGGTTCCACCTGAAATCCAGGATGAGCTCCTTGGTTTTGGTGGTGTTCAGTGCCAGGTTGTTCAGTGCACACCACTCACCACTTACTGAAAAAAACAACTTAAATTGTATCCCCGCGCTTTCCAGAGACCCAGAACATGACCCCCAAGCAAATATTACATAAACATAAAAACAATGGAGAGGGAAAACTCCCCTAGTGGCAGAAAAAACCTAAAGCCAAACAGTGCTAAGAAAAAACTCCCCTTTGAGAGAGAAGCCTTGAGCAGGACCTAGCTCATAAGGGGGGACCCGTCTGCCGAAGGCCAGCTGGGCAGAGCAGGAAAAGAGAATAGACAGAGAGAATGAAGAACAGAGAAAGGACACTGAGGTGGTCAAAGGGTGGGACTGCAGGCCAGGATGTCAGCAGCAGGCCTATGGCAGTTAATCTACAATTAAGCTATGTTTAAGATGAACTGTTTTAGTCTCGGCCTGTAGCTGCAGCTATGATTACTGGCCCAGACACACTAGAGTTTACACTAACTACCCAAAATGTGTAAGTCTGTTTTTAAAGGTGGAGGTGGTGTCAGCCTGAGGTGACAACGGTTATTGGAAGGCAGACAACAGCAGCTGTGTGTCGTTAGCCCGTTAAGCTGTGATTGGTCAGAACTGGTTTCTGGAAACATCTAAAAACTATCCGCCGTGCAGCTTCCTTTGCTTCTGGCTTTCACTATGAAGACTGCAGGCTTCTTCCTGAGGTTTGTTGAGGTCTTGGTTTGAAGCAACTGTTTCCGGCTGGTTCTGGAAGTTTCTAATTCGATTGTGTTCTTGTTTTTAACGCTTTCAGGGTTTCCCTCTGTTCATTGTTGTTTGAAGCGTCATGTGGGATGCATTTGAAAGGTAGGTTTTGATCTGCTGAAGACACGACGTGTAGTATCACACTCGGCTTAAATCATTTGTTTTTTTTCTTTCTTCAGGATCAAAATCTCACCAACAGAGTGGTGGTGACGGCAGTGCTGGTGGTAACTTTGCCTCCTACCAGGGAGCATCTACAGGTCGTTCAGCACCAGTACTGTACAATGCTCCTAGACTGGTCTCTGCACCAGTACTTGTCCAAGATGCTAACCCCCATCATCGTGTTGGCTACACAACTCCAGTAGTGAGCAGCCTGGACTCAACTGCACCTGCTGTGGGATACTATGTTGGTTCTGGGTCTGCTATGCCCCTTCAGACTGGAGCCGTCAGTACTGGTTTTACTATGCCCCTTCAGACTGGAGCCGTCAGTTCTGGCTTTACTATGCCCCTTCAGACTGGAGCCGTCAGTTCTGGGTCTGTTATGCCCCTTCAGACTGGAGCTGTTGGCACTGCCTCAGTTGTACCCCTTCAGCCTGGCTATGTTGTCTCAGGTTCGGCTGTACCCTTTCAAGCAGGAGCTGTTGGTCCAGGACCAGCTGGAGCTGGTCAGTCTCGTCCACCAAATTCTGTAGAGCCATAGTACTATTGTGGTTGGGTAGTTTATTCTCACTTGTTTTTCCACAGAAACCCAGTGGGCTGTTCCTCCCCAAAGCCTGACTGAAGCAGCAGATGATGCCCAGACCATGGGTGCCAGTGACTTTCTACTCTCAGCCCCTCTACCACAACCTGAACCTAGCTTCAGGGCAGGAGAAGCTTCCAGTGTTACGAGGGAAGCTGAACTTGGCAACTTCCAGCAGCAGACGGAAGAATTTGGCTACCCTGCCGACCAACTGGGCCAAGGACAGCAGGGATTCACAAGTGTGGTGGTGGTTCCCCAGTCTGGCGTGGGTGGTTTTTCGGCTTACCCCTATCCATACTTTGACTTCAACCTCCTGTATGGCCTGTACCCTCCTGGCACCCAGACTACCTTCAGCCAGCACCATGAGAAGGGCAAAGACTACTCTCAGGCCATCCACTACTTGAAAGAGCATGCTTCTGACAACCATGGTTCTGTGCAGCAGAAAAAAGTCTTCCAAGCTGCCTCCTAGACTTCTGCAGGAAATACTAAGGTGTCTCAAGCCTGGCAGAGATGTGTCCTCTGCCAGTTTGCATAAAAGATGCTGAATCAGCTTTGGCCAATAAAGATTTTGACTAGTACATGGTTTTGGAAATTCTTATTTATAATAAAGGTACAGAAATGGGGAGACCAGTGAGGACCTGGGCAAGGCCTGTCTAGAGGTCACTGGACTGTATTGGGACCTGCTGTGTTGTAGGCCTGTTCCATCTAAGCTGGCCATAGAACAAGTGGGTCTGGAAAGGACTCTCCTTGCAGCTACATATTGGCACTGTTGATCATATCAACTGTGACCAGTCTTTGGTTAACTGACAACTTGACACTAGCTGACAAAATGCTGAGCTAAACTTACCAATGCCAATTGGGAATGTAGGTTACACTACTTCCCCACGCATGAATACGTGTCCTGAAAGTCAGGCATTACATGTCATATCCTGAGGGTGGAAGCATAGCTGTGGAGTCCCAGCATGGATGTTGCTTATACTTTGACTTGACTGGCTTGCAGATTGTCGGTGCTTAGTCAAATGGGAAGCAGCAGATGGCTAATATAAGCCTGCAGTGGGATATTACACGCCAAGAGTTTCACCAATACAGCAAACATTACCACAGGACCATACATGGTGTACTACCACATGCATGGGCAGGCAATGGTTCAAATGGTTTATATAGCTATGCCTACACCCATTATACATCTGAATGGGGAATGCCCATCCAGTTTTGTTTTTCCATTAAAATGTCTCCTTTTTATGCTAGCACACCTAGTTACAGGCTTTCTTTCAAAAACGTTACTGTGGCGACACAAGATGCCAAAAAGCGCGCCCACCCTTCATCTGATTGGTTCAGACAGAAAAAACTTTGTGCCTCAAGCCCCACAATACGGTTTGACGTACATGCACGAAAATTGGTACACACCTGTATCATGTCGCAACTTCAAGAAAAGTCAAGTAGCGCCATGGCCGAAACCGAAGAAGTCGGCCATTTTCAATTAATCGTGTAATTTTGGTGCAATTTATGCCATTTCTTCGGCCGCTTCCTCGACCGAACCGTAACGTGCACCCAGGTGTGTTATACATCAAAATGTGCGTCTCGATCCTGCGACGTTGCGCATTACTTTTGTCAGTCAAAAGCGTTACTGTGGCGACGCTAGACGCCAAAAAGCACGCCCCCCCCCCCCCTTTATGTGATTGGTCCATATTTGATAGTTCCTACTTTCTGCCATAACTTTTGAATGGTTTGACATAAAGACTCGTGAGTGGTGTCATCGGGCTTGGTATTGAGAACTTGACTTTCATTGGCAGGAATTAGCCCCGCCCCTTCATCTGATTTGTCAATATTTGATAGTCCCTATTTTCTTTTATAACTTTTGAATGGTTTGACATAGAGAGTCGTGGGTGCTGTCATCAGATTCAGTTTTGAGTCCTGAACATAATTGGTGCAAATTAGCCCCGCCTCTTCATCTGATTGGTTGATATCTGATAGTTCCTACTTTCTGCCATAACTTTTGAATGGTTTGATATAGAGAGTCGAGGGAGGTGTCATCCGCTAAATGGCCAGGCCTGAAGACATCAACATGCAAGTCATACAAGAGCTTCCACTGCAGCACGCCTGAACGTGCACAAGGGTGCGAGGGCCCGTTCATCGCTGCTTGCAGCTTTAATTTTGATTATTTTTTCTGTTTAAGAAGCTCATGAAGTCTTCACAACTGAGAGCTACAGGAATTCTTGGCTCAACAGAGTTGTGACTCTTTGTCAGCCTGGCTACAGTGTTGAACAGAAAACCTGGGTTACTTTTATTATCGCCTATCAACGATGAATAGTAAACTGTTCTAGCTTTGCAAAAGCTAAGTTTAGATTAAAAAGATTTGAAGAACCAGAGCCCGTGACACTGTGCAAACAGCAACAGACTGCAAACAACAAACAGGAATTGCAGTGATACGTTACGGCCAAGAGACTTAATTAGTTTAAAGTTGCTATTTACATGAAAGTTTGTTAATCCGAGTCTTTCCTTGTTCTGAGTATGATTGGAGTATTGTGGTCAATGTAAACGTACACAGTTGGAGCATCAGCTGAGATGACAACGGTTACTGGAAGGCAGACAACAGCAGCTGTGTGTCGTTAGCCCGTTAAGCTGTGATTGGTCAGAACTGGTTTCTGGAAACATCTAAAAACTATCCGCCGTGCAGCTTCCTTTACTTCTGGCTTTCACTATGAAGACTGCAGGCTTCTTCCTGAGGTTTGTTGAGGTCTTGGTTTGAAGCGGCTGGTTCTGGAAGTTTCTAATTCGATTGTGTTCTTGTTTTTAACGCTTTCAGGGTTTCCCTCTGTTCATTGTTGTTTGAAGCGTCATGTGGGATGCATTTGAAAGGTAGGTTTTGATCTGCTGAAGACACGACGTGTAGTATCACACTCGGCTTAAATCATTTGTTTTTTTTCTTTCTTCAGGATCAAAATCTCACCAACAGAGTGGTGGTGACGGCAGTGCTGGTGGTAACTTTGCCTCCTACCAGGGAGCATCCACAGGTCGTTCAGCACCAGTACTGTACAATGCTCCTAGACTGGTCTCTGCACCAGTACTTGTCCAAGATGCTAACCCCCATCATCGTGTTGGCTACACAACTCCAGTAGTGAGCAGCCTGGACTCAACTGCACCTGCTGTGGGATACTATGTTGGTTCTGGGTCTGCTATGCCCCTTCAGACTGGAGCCGTCAGTACTGGTTTTACTATGCCCCTTCAGGCTGGAGCCGTCAGTACTGGGTCTGCTATGCCCCTTCAGGCTGGAGCCGTCAGTTCTGGCTTTACTATGCCCCTTCAGACTGGAGCCGTCAGTTCTGGCTTTACTATGCCCCTTCAGACTGGAGCCGTCAGTTCTGGGTCTGCTATGCCCCTTCAGACTGGAGCTGTTGGCACTGCCTCAGTTGTACCCCTTCAGCCTGGCTATGTTGTCTCAGGTTCGGCTGTACCCTTTCAAGCAGGAGCTGTTGGTCCAGGACCAGCTGGAGCTGGTCAGTCTCGTCCACCAAATTCTGTAGAGCCATAGTACTATTGTGGTTGGGTAGTTTATTCTCACTTGTTTTTCCACAGAAACCCAGTGGGCTGTTCCTCCCCAAAGCCTGACTGAAGCAGCAGATGATGCCCAGACCATGGGTGCCAGTGACTTTCTACTCTCAGCCCCTCTACCACAACCTGAACCTAGCTTCCAGGCAGGCGAAGCTTCCAGTGTTACGAGGGAAGCTGAACTTGGCAACTTCCAGCAGCAGACGGAAGAATTTGGTTACCCTGCCGACCAACTGGGCCAAGGACAGCAGGGATTCACAAGTGTGGTGGTGGTTCCCCAGTCTGGCGTGGGTGGTTTTTCAGCTTACCCCTATCCATACTTTGACTACAACCTCCTTTATGGCCTGTACCCTCCTGGCACCCAGACTACCTTCAGCCAGCACCATGAGAAGGGCAAAGATTACTCTCAGGCCATCCACTACTTGAAAGAGCATGCTTCTGACAACCATGGTTCTGTGCAGCAGAAAAAAGTCTTCCAAGCTGCCTCCTAGACTTCTGCAGGAAATACTAAGGTGTCTCAAGCCTGGCAGAGATGTGTCCTCTGTCAGTTTGCATAAAAGATGCTGAATCAGCTTTGTCCAATAAAGATTTTGACTAGTACATGGTTTTGGGAATTCTTGTTTATAATAAAGGTACAGAAATGGGGGGGACCTGGGCAAGGCCTGTCTAGAGGTCACTGGACTGTATTGGGACCTGCTGTGTTGTAGGCCTATTCCAGTGGGTCTGGAAAGGACTCTCCTTGCAGCTACATATTGGCACTGTTGATCATGCCGCCTGTGACCAGTCTTTGGTTAACCGACAACTTGAAACTAGCTGACAAAATGCTGAGCTAAACTTACCAATGCAAATTGGGAATGTAGGTTGGACTACTTCCCCACGCACCAATGCATGTCCTGAAAGTCGGGCATTGCCTGTCATATCCTGAGGGTGGAAGCATAGCTGTGGAGTCCCAGCATGGATGTTGCTTATACTTTGACTTGACTGGCTTGCAGATTGTCGGTGGTTTAGTAAAATGGGGAGCAGCAGATGGCTAATATAACCCTGCAGTGGGATATCTACACGCCAAGAGTTTCACCAATACAGCAAACATTACCAGAGGACCGTACATGGTGTACTACCACATGAATGGGCAGGCAATGGTTCAAATGATCTATATAGCTATGCCGACGCACATTATACATCTGAATGGGGAATTCCCATCCCGTTTAGTTTTTCCATTAAAATGTCTCTTTTATGCTAGCACACCACCTAGTTACAGGCTTTCTTTCAAAAAGACTATGTATGGTCATCTATACATATATTCAGTCAGAGGTTCTTCAGGTCTGCTGCAACATAGAGATCCTTCCTGCCCATAAACCTCTCTTTGAGGAGGCTTAAATCATGAAGACTTCAGCAACAATTGATTTCCTTTCTGGGATTAATAAAGTATGTTTGAGTTTGCATTTGAAAGTTGAGCATTAACGATACACAGAAATATACAACCCCAAGTTCATTTTTTAAAGTACTTTAGAGCAACTTCATACGTCCCCTGAATTTCATGGGGAAACATACAGTTTAACTTTAAAAGCTTTGATAATGTCAAATATTTTAATGAGATCCAATAAAAAAAAATTGAAAAGAAAAGGCGAAAAAAAGGAGTCAGAGGCCTTGGCTGTTTTTCACTGGAAAAACAGAGAACCAAAAATAAAAACTCAAAAACTGGCTTTTACACTGAGGATGCCTTGTTTAATCATATTCCAGCACATGTAGGCAACCTAATTCAGGATGTGGTGTGAAAAACAATAAAAAAACACAACAGCCCCAACCATGACCACATGGGGGCAGTAGATCTGCCTCATCCATCTATTTACATTCTGTAAGGCTCGAGTTACAACTTAACCCCATGCTGTCTCTGCATGAGTCGACTAAAATGTGGACTATGTTGCTTTTTTGTCTGTATATATATATATATATATATATATATATATGTGTGTGTGTGTGTGTGTGTGTGTGTGTGTGTGTGTGTGTGTGTGTGTGTGTGTGGGCCCCCTCCCAAAAGCTTTAAATAGCTTACTTTGGGGGACCCATTCATACATGCCAAAGGACCATTATAGACATAGACATCATATAGAACACATAGTGTTCTATATGATGTCTATGATTATAGATGTGTGAATGGTCACAATTTATACGTTTATCTTGAATGGCTATGTATGAATAAACTTGAAAACTTGAAACTGTGTGTGTGTGTGTGTGTGTGTGTGTGTGTGTGTGTGTGTGTGTGTGTGTGTGTGTGTGTGTTTATATATGTTTAAGGAGGGCTCACAGGCTCCTCTTGGTGGCCCCCTTCCGACCGGGGAAACATGGTTTCCACTGCTGCGGAGGCTCTGCTGCGACACAACATGACGCCCCCCAGAGGGGCCGTCTTTCCCAGCTGGGGATTCAGGTTTTGCACCCCGACCCCATCGTTTTCAGCTCTGGGTCTGGCCGCTGCGGGGCCCGACCCATTGTTGTCAGGCTGTCCTGAACCCGTCAAGGCTGGCATCTCGAATGCCCATGTGCCTCCCACCCGCCTCTGGTATGAGTGCGAGTGGGGGAGATTCTCTGCCTGGTGTGCAGACGGGGCAGAGGACCCTGTTCTTCGCCCCGTGGCCACGATCCTGGGGTTCCTTTCGGTCCCTCCTGGATGATGGCCGTGCTCAGTCCACTCTAAGGGTGTATGCGGCGGTCATTTCGTCGCAACATGCCCTGGTTGAGAATGCCACCGTGGGGTGCCACGGGCTGGTTTCTCTCTTTCTTAGGGGGGGCTCTGAGGCTGCGCCCCCCCAAGGACCCCAAGGGCCCCGGTGTGGGACCTGTCTATGGTACTAGGTGCCCTCTCTTTCCACCTTTTGAGCCCTTGGCCCAGGTGGACCTGAAGTGTCTCTCTATGAAGACGGCTTTTCTCCTCGCTATGACGGCAGCAAAGCGAGTCAGTGAGTTACATGCCCTGTCAGTCAGCGGGTACTGCCTGAGGTGGAACCCGGATGGCTCAGGGGTTACGTTGTGGCCGAACGTGGCGTTCCTGCCCAAGGTCCTGCCACGCGATCATGCTAATCGGCCTATCCAGCTTGCCCGGTTCGACCCCCGAGCCTGCGGAGGGTGGGCCAAGCCCTTTGTGCCCCGTACGGGCCCTAGCTGCTTATGTTGCTGCCACCGCGCCTGTGCGACGGTCGGAGCAGCTTTTTATCTGTCATGGTGGCCCTAACAGGGGGCGTGCTGTTTCTAGACAGCGCCTGTCCCACTGGGTGTTGGACACCATCGAGCACGCCTACAGGGCCAGTGGCCGCCCCTTACCAGTGGGGGTGAGGTGCCACTCGACCAGAAGCGTCTCTGCTTCTTTGGCTGCCCTGAAGGGGGTGCCTCTGGAGGACATCTGCGCAGCGGCTTCGTAGACGTCGCCAGACACGTTCTCCAGATTTTACGGGATCAATGTCGCCACTCCCCAACCATTGGGCGTGGTTCTACTCCCGGGTCCTTCTGCCCCTGGTCAGTGAGGTAAGTGACCGGGATCCTACGTGACATTGTTGGTATTCGTCATCCAGTGCTTACAGCACCGCCTGGCGGTCAGTAGGGATGAAATAGAACGAAAGTTATGCCTGTAACTACGGTTGTATGAGTCCCGGATGACCGCCAGGCCTGCCGGTCACTCCGAATCCTCGTGCTCGCGAGAAGATTCTAGGAGTCGATCCCATGCTTGACGCCGGAAGATATACCCCTTCCGGGGGTCATGCAGGGGTCACGGGTGACGTGACATTGTTGGTATTGTACTCGACATGCGCATGCGCGAGGGGAGATATCCAGTGCTTACAGCACCGCCTGGCGGTAATCCGGGACTCATAGAACCGTAGTTACAGGCGTAACTTTCGTTTTTCTTGTTTATAAATTGTGTTCAATAAAGAAAAAAAAAGTGTTGAGTCCTGCCTGCAGGGTGCAGTGTTGAGTCCTGCCCACTCAAACTATATGAAATGGCCCATTCCCCCCAAAGTCAAGGAAACTCATTTTGAATTGATCAATAAAATGTATCCAACCGCTGAATTTTTGAGACAAAGATTTAAATTTGAAGTTGACCCCTGTGCTTTTTGTAATGAATCTGAAGAATGTTTCTATTGTGTCCTGTCTCACAAACTTTTTAACTATCTTTAAAAATTAATGACAGTCCAAAATTAGAAATCGCTAATATTATTTTTTACATAGATACAATTGATAAATCAGTGTCCTTCTTGGTTAATGTCATTCTCTTAATGGCTACATATCATATACACTCTTTCCAATGTTTTTTAAATGATTTCAAAAGTTTTTTTGTCTCTATAAAAAATATTAAGTCAAATAACTGCAAAAAAATTATAAACCGATATATCAAAATATCTTTTATTTTAAGTCTCTTTCTGAAATATCAATGCCATTTGCTTTAAAATGCCTTACTGTTCCTTTGTTATTAACTTTACTTGTCTACCTTATTTTTTGTGTATATGTCTCTTGTTCATGATACCTCCCAACATTTTCTATTTTCTTATAGAATAGAATAGAGTAGAATAGAATAGAATAGAATAGAATAGAATAGAAGACTTTATTTATCTCCCAGAGGAGAAATTCAGTCGTGCAGCAGCCAAAACACACACACGCTTTATACAAAAAAATTTTAAATAGAAATAACCAATAAATAGTTAAATAATAAAAATAGCTATATAAAAAGTAGAAAAAGGGTATGTACAAGAGCGAAAAAAAATAGTAAACACAAAAAAAAAAAGGATAATATTTACAAAAAATTGACAAATATTTTCAAAAATACTTGAGGTATTTGAGGTATTTACTGGTTATTGCACTTATAAAGAGACAGGTTTATTGCACATATATATTATATTATATTTCCTCTACTAGCAGTTTGTATAAAATGTGTTTTTTTTTTGTTTATAAATTGTGTTCAATAAAGAAAAAACCCTTGCATTGTCGATGGGTGCATTGTCGAGTCCTGCCTGCAGGGTACAGTGTTGAGTCCTCCCTGCAGGGTGCAGTGTGGAGTCAGTCAGCGTCGGTGCAGCAGAATAATCGATGCAGAAGAAGAACCTGCTGCAGCGTGGAGGGCAGAAAGCTGCTGCATGTTTGTCATCTTCACCGGGATTTATCAAGCCTTTTGAAGCTTCTACCTCCTTATTTTAAGAAATAAATCTGCAAAATATGGCTTTAAACCTCACCATCAACACCAGCAAGCCTCCTCTGGGTGAGTCTGAGCCTTTTAACGACAGCTCAGCCGGTTTAGCGTGTGTCATCACAACAAACGCAGACCTTTATTTATGTCAGATTGAACAACTCCTTCTTTTTATTACAATATTTGATGTACCATTATATTTGGATTTGTAATTGAATACTTTAATTGGAAAATTAAATATAATTGGGCAGTTTTTAAGGTCGGTTTAATTCAACAGAGGATGCTCGAAAATAACATAACTTTTCATTTAAAAAAACTGCATTAATTAATTGTAAAGAGTTGAAATTTAACTGAATTTGTATAAAAACTGGGTGGAAGTTATGTGCATGAAAGTGACACCAAAGAGGTGTGTAGTCGTGGCACTAAAACCACACAAGTTCATGAAAATATCCTTCACAAAAAGATAAAAAAGATACATTTTCATTAATTTTATTAATACATTATTAATGCATTAATTTACTATTTCAATCTTGAATGACAAATGTATTGTTTTGCAATAAAGATAAAATAAAATGACACATTGAGTAATCGGACCGTTTAAAGGGGGCACATCGTGCCGGCTGTCACCGCTCAGCGACCAAACGCCTTAATATGCATTTAACTCATTTAAAATGTATCATCAAGTTGGTGCATAGTCAAAACGTACGTGTCACTAATATCTTAAAACATTTTCCAGTGGATTTTAATCTAAAGTTTTGCTTTTGAGACGCTTTTAGCTCTGAGAGTCGTCCAACAGCGCCCCCCTGTGTTCAACCTGAGCACTGCAGGCTGATGCAAGCAGCGTGAAACGTGGTGTGTGTGTGTGTGTGTGTGTGTGTGTGTGTGTGTGTGTGTGTGTGTGTGTGTGTGTGTGTGTGTGTGTGTGTGTGTGTGTGTGTGTGTGTGTGTGTGTGTGTGTGTGTGTGTGTGTGTGTGTGTGTTTTTGGACACAGGTTTCGTTTGCTTTGCACAAATATTACAAGAAAAATTAAATAAAAATCGATTCTCCTTTTGCAGAGAAATGAGCTAAAAGTCAAACATGCACTTTATAATTATGGGGGGTTTATTCCCAGTTCTTCTCATCTAAGCAGAAACAACACAAGTTAAAGGACCTTGGGATTTGAAGTAAACACTTTTCTTTGTCTGTCCCTCTGTGACATTGTGCACAGCCATTCTGATTTCTGTTTTGTTGGTGTAGCACATCAAGGAGACGCTTTTTATTCTCCGTACTTTGTGTGACAGGACCAGTTTAACTGGTTGTAAAATCTGTACAAGTTCAGGTTGGCATTATAGTGAGTGTGTCTGTGCACATCAAAGCTCAGTGCTTACTAGACCTGTAGTAAACCGAGACCAAGACACTACCAAGACCAAGACCAGTTCAGCTCCAGACCGAAACCAAAAACAAACCTAGTAATGTCCTGATCCTGCGTGATTGTATTCCATCATCCTGGTTCTAGTTTCCATATGAGCTTGTTTTCAACTGCAGCTCAATAACACAGAGAAGTGGATGATGATGTTGAACTCACTAGAAATGTTTCCATCATCAGCTGAGATCAGATCTGTGTGGCGACTGCACTACCGCTATTTCTACACTATTGGAGGATTGACTCCAGTGCTTTTAAGGATTGACACGACTACTAACTAGTCCCAAAGTCCTCTAGCAGAATAACCAGCTCCAACACCCCCCTCCACCTCAGAAAAGAAAGAATAGTAAATGTTACTGAGTTAAATTGGACTGAATTTGGAGAGGAAACCTGAATTTTAGATATTAAAGATACAATAAGATTAGATTATCCTTTATTTCTCCCTCAATGGGGAAATTCGCTTTGTGCAGCAGCAGTACACTTAACACACACATGCAGGGAAAGGGTAAAAAAAGTAAAAAATATATAATTACAAAATATAAACTGTATATACATTGGAATGAAAAATAAAAAGTAGTGCAGTATGGGAAAAGAAAGAAAAACAGTGCAAAAAAGCAGGTAGGATGTGTGTGAGGTAGACAGATGTTGCACATATTATTATTATTGCATTATTAGCGACTTGCATTACATTTGCATTATTTACCATTATAGTAATCAGATTACACCGTATATCAGCGTCACTGAAATGGACCTGATGCTTAATCAATCACAACGATATGCAAATATTATCCATATATTTATTCAAACAAGGCCGTTATAAACACAAAACTGTAATTAAATACAGACACATGCGGATGCACCAAAACATTGAATCAGATGCAAAATACAAATAGTTTAGAAAACTGTACATTAACAAGAGGAAGAACTGCTGATCACCAGATTCTGTCACCTTGGTGCAACGGACTCTCAGTTATCAGAGACCTGAGACCAAGACCACAAAAAAGAGAACTACAAGTCTAGTGCTTATTGAAGCCTTTTACTTGTTATATTTTCCAGATTTATACTCTTTAAAGGGGGAAAGAAAAATCTAAACCCCGTGTTTTCCTCGGTGTTGCAGGGGCCCTTCTAGCAGCCGAGCATGTGCGGAGCTCCGTGCAGGTGTCGGTGGAGGAAGGCAAGGACACGAAGCTTCAAATCTCAGAGTAGGTGACACTTGAACTCATTAAGCTGAAAGGAAGTTCTGCCTGAGTGTCGTCTCAACCTCTGGTGTGTTTCCTGTCTTCAGCTCGGTCCAGTTCAACGACACCAACTCCATCAGCCGCTACCTGGCCCGGGTGGCCCCGGCCCTCGGCCTGTACGGGGCCAACCTGATGGAGCAGACTGAGGTGTGTGTGCATGAGTGTGTGTGTTTCTGACGTGTTGCAGCAGCTTGAGGTGTGTGATCCTAACGTGAGACTGTCTTCAGGTGGACCACTGGCTGGAGTTCAGCGCTCGCCGCCTCTGCGATCAGCCCGATCTGACGGCGGCGCTGGGCGAGCTGGACAAGACTCTCTCCCTGCGAACCTTCCTGGTGGGACACGCCGTCACTCTGGCCGACCTGTCGGTCTGGGCCGCCCTCAAAGGTCAGAAAGAGACTCGACACACCAGGGGCCTCATTTATCAACCGTGCGTAGAAAAGGTTCTAAATTCTGTCGTAGCAATGAAATTTAGAATGTGTGCAAGTACAAAAATATCCGTAATTATCAAACCTGCGTACACCGGTCGTACGCACACTAGTAAGTAGTCAGTGATGATAAATCCCACTTGTTTTTAACTGCCGTGCTCGTGCATGGTTAGGGTCATTTGCATACCGAAACGCCTCCAATTGACCATATAATGTAGCAACAATCCCTTTAATAATGCGTGAATGGATTCTTTCCCCCTCACCTGGGGCCTCATTTATCAACCGTGCGTACGCACAGATGTGTGCGTTATGTGTGCGTAAGAACATTCCACGGCATAGATCCATCAGAATGTTTTTAGGGAATCGGTACCTGCTGAGAAGTCATTCTGTCTCTCACTGAACAGATCAGCTCTTTGAAAACACGGATCTCCAAATCCTCCAACACTGCAAGATAAGCCATGGTACTTGTATTTTCTTTTCAGGTCGTCCTGCCACAGCTGTCTTTTATAGCTTGTCACACCAATTATTTAAAATGTCTGCTAAATTACTAATGGAGAATTTTTATTAATTAGAGGAAACAGGGAACATGTGTGAAGTTTGAGATCACTGAAAACTGTGACTCTTTTAATGGGTTCTATTTGTAGTTTCACTGTTCTACCACTATAGTGTTGTGCTTAAAATTACACATGCACAAGTACAAGTTGATAAATTCCATACTTTGCGTGGGAATGTTCTTACGCACACTTTACGCACACATCTTTGTACGCACGGTTGATAAATGAGGCCTCGGGTTTTCTCTCTTTCAGTTGTCAGATTTTTATCAAGGTATTTTTATTTAGTTTTACAAGTTATAGTTTACAATTTAACATAAGTTCAACAGAACACACAAAACAAACAAATCGTAAATCCCATCAACCCCCCACAAATACCAGACATACAGAGTTCACAGTATGAAATACAAAGTTCAATATTCAGAACTCGTATAGCCAGATAACAAAAACAAACGGCAACCAAAAAGAGATACAATAGTAAAGGTGACTGAGGACAGTAACAGAAGTTTACAGTGCTATATTGTTTGCCTCCATATCTTCACAAACATCAAGAAAGGCTGCCATATGTTATTACATTTCCTCGTAGACCCCCTGATTGTGTATCTGCTCTTCTCCAACTTGATATGGTACATGATTTCCCGAACCCAATGACTGTATGTTGGAGGTGCTGGGTCTTTCCGTTTCAATAGTATCAGTCTCCTAGCGAGGAGAGAGCAGAAAGCCACCAGTATTCTTTCCCACATCTCTAGATGGGAGTCTTTGTTACACCAAAAAGTGCAATGAATGGAGGCGGTGCAAGCCTTTTTGCAAAGATCTTAGAAAAGGTCTCAAAGATGGGCTGCCAGAAAGCGGAAAGCTTTGGACATGTCCAGAACATGTGTAGGAGAGTGGCTCAATTGTCAGTTTTTGTTTGTCAACCGTGAATGATGCTCAGCTACAGTGTGTCAGGGTTCCCACGCGTACTTGAAAACCTGGAAAATGAGGGGGAAAAAAAGGTCAAATGTCCTGGAAAGGGTTAAGTTGTCCTGGAAAAGTCTCCCTCCTGCCTTGTTAGTGTATGTAAACGGGTTAAAAGTTCTGCGTATGTTTATCTGTTTTCACCGGATCAGGGCAACATTCAGGCAGTCAATCAGATCTTCTGCTCAGAGCGGTGCTCCAACCCGGAGCTTCCGCTTGAATTTTCAGACGCCGTTAAGGACTAAATGCTCAGAGACAAAACTAGGGCCTGAAAGTTGAAAAGTGTCATTAGATGTGAGGTTTTTCTCTCCCGCGGCCACAAGCTCCGCCCTCTCCTGTGTTGAGTGACAGGCAGGGCTGCAGTGGGCGTGGCCTTTACTGAAGGTAACAGGTAATGTTCAGTGGGCTGGGCTTTATCCAGAATCTCACACTGGTTTTCTTGTCTGACGATAGAAAATAAGTGGAAAAGAAAACTTTAGGAATGTTGTTGTATTAAAATACTGTTAGATGGGAGAAGAAATTAGAGAGATTAATAACTTTCATGAAGACTTAACCTCATTAACTAATTTCCAATAAAAGTAGTTGCATAAAAGTAAGATGCTCAGTGACCAACAGGGAAGAGGAGCACTCTGATTAAAAAGTCCTAGAAAATGATTTCAGGGGAAAAGTGGGAACCCTGCTTGTCTAATTCACTTTTCTTAATAAAAAAATTTTTGTTTTGTCTTTTCTCTTCAGGCCACGGCGACTGGCCGAACCAGGGTAAATCTTTTCCCCACATCAGCCGCTGGTTTTCCTTCCTGAGCTCACAGGTTCCCTTCTCTGCTGTGGGGAACAAGTACGCCAGCAAGAAAGCTCCGATGAACAAGTCCAACGTAAGTATCAAATACTTTTTATAGCTGTATTCTTAAGGAAAACAAAAGATACATTTTTCAGGACTTTTACAAACCAAAACAGCTTTTTGTGTCTGTAAACCAAAGTTATATTGCAAATGTATTGAGATGTGTGTGATCAGTGTATTACATTTTTTGAAGATAAAGATTAAACTAGTTTTATGTTTCCACTCCTGTTTGTGTGTTTTACAGTCGGATGAGAAGAAGCAGGATGTCGGGAAGTTTGTGGATTTGCCCGGAGCTGAGATGGGCAAGGTGGTGGTTCGATTCCCCCCCGAGGCCAGCGGGTAAGAACCTTTCTGGGGGTTTTACGACGTTCCAGCTGTATTAACGAGTAAACGAGAGTCTGGTACTTTTGTTGACCGTGTGGGTGCTTCTCTGCGAGCAGGTACCTGCACATCGGCCACGCCAAGGCCGCGCTGCTCAACCAGCACTACCAGGTCACATTCAAGGGGAAGCTCATCATGCGCTTCGACGACACCAACCCCGAGAAGGAGAAGGAGGATTTTGAGAAGGTGAGATGTCTGTGACGACTTAAGGCTGAATTATGGTTTTCCGTCAAATCGACACTGTGCCGTCACCGTGACGCCGTTGTGAACCCTTCACTCCATTTCCCTGTGGTGCAGTACCCCCCGCGACCGCTAGGTCGCTATCTTTTCCTGAACGGTTTTTCTGACTTTTCCTGTCACAGTGAATCAAAGAGATAAGGACAACTATTGTGCAAAAAACCAAAACAAAAAAAATCACACATACACGAAGAAAAGAGGCTGAAAGTTCACGACTGCTTCAAACTGGAAACCGGAAATGCGTTGCTACCAAGCGAACCAATCACAGCCCTCTCGTCTGCGTTTGGTCTGCGTTGCCTCGACACTTAGTTACAATTTTTAGGAGGTACGCAACGGCGCGTCTGCAGTGGGCGGGGCTAAAGCTGCGCTGCAGAACTGGAGTGAACATATCCTAAGTCCATATAGTCTACATATATCTATATATATAGCTGCACATCTTCAGTTTCCTATTTCACCATGGATCACACTTTGGGAAGCCTCCTTTATATTTTAGCGTTATTTCCGCGTAGATAAGAGTGAGTTTGATCCTTAACCAGGTTGTTCCTGGATCAACATCAACCATCATCGTTGGTCCCGGTGAAGCTGCAGTCTGTCTGCAGTGATCACTGACACACCGGGTCGGAGCGGGTTTGGTTTTAATGTTTAACTGTGTTTTGTGATTAATAAACACGGTTCTTATTTATTTTGCGTTGGATCAATGTAGCAAATAAAATCGTTGGGACCATACAGCCCCTCAACCATCAGTTAGGTGTTTCACATGAGCATTTTAGGTAAAAACGGCAGTCAAATCAGCAAAAATGTCAGTTTGCTGGATGAAATTTATTAATTCCTGATAAAATAAGTTTGTTAGTGCACAGCTTTGCTCATGTGTGCATGTGAATGAGTGTACGTTTGTGTGTACATGAAAGTACAATCTGCATTGAGGCTTCAGGAATCCCGGTCTGTGATTGGACGCTGCCTCGGCGTCGCCGCTGCTCATTTGTATGAAGTTGAGATTTTTCAACTTCAAATTGATGCTCCCGGCACCTCCAATGCCTCTCGCAGCGAGCTTTCATAGACAATGAATGGCAGCCGGACGCCTATGACACCGTGCCGCTTTCAGTGTGAATCCAGGGTTAGTCGTTTCACTGAACCGCCCGCATCAAGGTGAAATCGGCTGCTCTGACTTGTACTCATCTGAACTCCAGGTGATCCTGGAAGACGTGTCGATGCTCCAGATCCACCCGGACCAGTTCACCTACACCAGCGACCATTTCCCCGTCATCATGAAGCTGGCGGAGCAGCTGCTGTCCGAGGGCCGGGCCTACATCGACGACACGCCCCCCGAGCAGATGAAGCTGGAGCGGGAGCAGCGCGTCGAGTCCAAGTGCAGGAGCAACAGTACGTCTGGTTTAAACCCGCCACTCCTCGCCAGAACCTAATGAAACCCCACGACTAACGCTCCTTTCTCTCCTCCCTGCAGCCGTGGAGCAGAACCTGAAGCTCTGGGCAGGGATGAAGGCCGGGACGGAGTTGGGTCAGACCTGCTGCATGAGAGCAAAGATCGACATGAACTCCAACAACGGCTGCATGAGAGACCCCACCCTGTACCGCTGCAAGAACACGCCGCACCCGCGCACCGGCAGCTCATACAGGTACTGGGCTTTCAGGAATCCAGCCGGGGCATCGGGGATGTGTCCTTAGTTCTTAGTCCTGCTGTTTTTACATGCAGGACTGTAGAAAACATAGATTGTGTCTATTACCACGACTTGAGTCCAGCTTTTCTACGACTTTTAGTTTGATGCCTTACCTGTTGAACCTTGACTTTTTCTGGTAATAGCATCTTACCCATGGAAAGCCGATTCATTCAAAATTAAATAAATACTTAAATTAGGAAATATTCAATCAAATAAATGAATCTGACAAAGAAATAAATAAAAAAGTAATTATTAAAATCTTTACTTTTTAAATTAGGCAAGTTTGGCAAGGCAAGTTTATTTGTACAGCACAATTCAACACAAGGTAATTCAAAGTGCTTTACATCAACATTAAAAGCGGCAAGACACAATTAAACAGTAAATAACAAATAAAATGATAAGAAAAGAGGTAAAATAATAAAAAGCACAAGTTGTTAAAAAGTAAGTGCAGTAGATCCAGCAGGTACATCTCATTCTTAAAATGGCAAGAATTACGTTTCTATACGGTCAAAACGTATAAAGACCGGGTCAAATACAGTATTACAAAAGTAATCTGTAACAATTCGTACGGTGAATTAAACCAATTTGACAATTCTATGCCACAATGCCTGTTTCCAGGTCTTATTTATCACAACTTTTTTATTTCATGGCACTTTTATTTCATAATGGAATATTTATTTCATTACACTTTTATTTTGTAATACCTCGGTTACGTCTTACACTTCATGACACTTTTATTTATTTCATGTTCTCATATTTAAATGTGGACGCGTGGTTTGATACGTGGGTGTGGCCACTCAGCGGATCCAACAGAACAGAAACCCGATTTAAAAACATCAACAAAGACTGCCTCCCTTAATTAGAAGACTATATGAGGGATGTTAGACTCCTTATTTCTTGTTTCATGGCTATTTATCTATTATAAATTTAGATTTATTTCATATTTTGCACAAGTTGACACTAGGGCTGGGCGATAGATCGAGATTTTAATATATATCGATATATTTTCAAACGCGATATGGTACGAGACAATATCGTTTATATGGATTTAAATTTTTTTATTTTTTTTTTATGATTTTGATATAGCTTATTTTGTGACAAATTGACTTGAATGTTTTATTTGAGATTTGCACAAATGTTTTATTTGCACAACTGTCAACCTCAGTTGAAAAGTCTGCCTGTTACTGTCTACATTGTATTAATTGCACAGGGTATTTTAATTGAAACGTTATGCAGGAAAGGGATATTTGTTTTATTTTATTCAAGAAGCATTTTTATTCTATATATGCAGGCAGTTTATTTTTATTTCATTTGTTTTATACATTTTGATATTGTGCAGACCTCTGTTAATAAAGGAACCTGTGTGACATTTGGCACAAGGGATTGTATTAAAACTGACTGTTTTTTTAAGGGTTTGCCTCAGAAAAAATGAAGCTAACGGAGATGCTAACGGAGATGCTAACGGAGATGCTAACGGAGATGCTAACGGAGATGCTAACGGAGATGCTAACGGAGATGCTATGCTATAATGCTTTGGGGGAAACCCCAATTATGTCACAGAAAAAATATCGATATATATCGAGTATCTCCATTCAGCTAGAAAATATCGAGATATGACTTTTGGTCCATATCGCCCAGCCCTAGTTTACACAGCGATCCCTCGTCCCTGTGCTTCCTCCCTGCAGAGTCTACCCCACATACGACTTTGCGTGCCCCATCGTGGACAGCCTGGAGGGCGTGACCCACGCGCTCAGGACCACGGAGTACCACGACCGCGACGAGCAGTTCTACTGGTTCATCGACGCGCTGCGTCTCAGGAAGCCGTACATCTGGGAGTACGCGCGGCTCAACCTCAACAACACCGTGCTGTCCAAGAGGAAGCTCACCTGGTTTGTGGACCAGGGCTTCGTCGATGGATGGTGAGTTTCATCTGGTTTGTCTGCTGTTACATGAAGCCCCTCCTCCCTTCCCTATTAAGTTCTGTTTGTCCTTATCATCTTGTCTTGAAGGGACGACCCCCGTTTCCCCACCGTCAGAGGGGTCCTGAGGAGAGGAATGACCGTGGAGGGTCTTAAGCAGTTCATAGCAGCCCAGGTACGTCGCTCAGCCGTAACCCAATTAAAATGTAAGCTTTAAGGATTTACAGGGAGGCCGTGGATCTTTAAAGTCTTAAATTCCATTTTTGCTCAAATAAGGCTTTTAAATGTCTCAATTTGTCTTAAATCTAAATCCAAGGGACTTAACTTTAGAGGGAATATATCCAGTCATCATTAAAAAGTTTATTTAATCGTTTCTAGGAGAATCTACTGCAGAGGTTCTAAATCTGTGTTGCCAGGTTGTACAGATTTCAGCCCAATTGGGCTGAAAAATATATATTTGGGCTGCTTTTCCTGGTTTTTACTAAATATTTAGGAGAAATTATTAACAAAAAAGTTGCCATTACGGCAGAGAAAAGTAGAAACGTACTCAATTTAATTGTAGTCTTTGTTTGGAGCCTGAACCTTTTTTGGGCTATTTAGTGGTGATGTGAAGCTTGAAATGTATTATGCATTTAATAATCTAGGGTTTTAGCATAGAGAATGTATGATTCGGGCTGGTTTTTCATTATTTCGGCGAGTTTTACATCACGTTTGAGCTGGAACCTTTCAGCCAGATCTGGCAACCTCGACCTCAGTGCTGGGTTTCTTATTGACTTGTCTTTTTGGTCTTAAATTTAGTTTGAAAATGGTATTAAAACATCTTAAATTTACCTTGTTCAAACCTGTAGACACTCTGATTTAACTGGATGCTCCTGGCGGAGTTAACTAACTAAATTAATTCATCTATTTTTCTCTCTAAAGGGCGGATCGAGGTCCGTGGTGAACATGGAGTGGGACAAGATCTGGGCCTTCAATAAGAAGGTACGATTCAAGCAGTTTCATTGGCTGAGACTCTTTTATTTCTATCAATCGTCACTCGATTTGTTGCAGTCATAAAAATAAACACAGAAGTTATTTGCTGAGTTAATTACCCAAATACTGAAGAAAATAAAGGAAAACCTGTTTTCTTTTTCTTTCTTTCTAATTTTCATTAACGTGTTTTGGCTTTTTTGTGGGGGTGTTATAGTGCTGTTTGCAATCATATGCTTCATGGCTGCAGTGTCAGTTTATCAGTCATCTGATTTGGTCCAGAATGAAATATTTGTTTAAATATTTTATTCTACATTTTTGCGTCGTCATGGCAACATTAAACTAAAAACCCCACAGTGCTGCTGACGTCGTGTCAAAACACAACTCTTGGGATTAATTGGCATGCAACCAAGCTGGCGTCTTGTAGTGCTAGGGCTTCTGGGAAGGAAGAGGGAGAATGAAACACTCGTAACGACTGAATCCTGTGATGACGACGTCTGCAGTGTCCCTGCTAGCATGGCTTCTGTCGGCTTCCTCTCATCCTGTTAACACGCTTTCATCAGCCATCCCTCCTCTCCTCTGCTGCTTCACCCCCCACCCCTCTAATAAAAGGCTCAGAAACAGCCGCTCGAGGCCTCATTTCATGTAACGCCTTTGTTTCTGCTCATCTTTAACTGTCCAGACATCAGCGGAGTTTCCTTGATGCTGTTTTTCTTCCTCGCCGAATAAGAAATAACCAGTTAGAGATGTGTGTCGCCCGTGACGTGGGACAGGGGGGGGTGGATGTAGAGGTTGTGAAGGACTGAGGAGGATAAACTACTCGTAATAATAAAAACAAAACAAGCATTTATTTGTGCATGTCGTCCTCACCCTCATGAGTCATGGCACTAAAACCTCCCTCGTGTTACCATGGCGATGCGTTCAGATGCTGTGTGTTTGCATGTTGTCCTACACAGGTGACGAGCAGCTAAACGGGTGTCATTTATGTAAATCTTCCTTACTAGCACCCAGTAAAGATGTCACTGCTGCACCAAAGGAGATTCTCAGACAGGTTTTAGAAAAATATTAAAAATGCAGGAAACAGACGACTTTCGTTTGACCTTCATGGACTTTAAACTCGTCCTGAAACAGATTTATAGGAGGACGGAGTGACCGGGCTCATTAAAAATGGAGATGAACGGAGGTTGGGAGAATACAAATCAGTCTCTTACTGGTTGATTATTACGCTGCTTTATGCAGCTGCTTATTGATTTTAGAGATTTACAATCAATCAAAATCTTTACCATTCAAGAAAGGATAAGCCTTGAATACTGAAATATTTACAGTTAGAGATGTATCGACTGCAAAGACGACCCAGGCTTGTCTACTGTGCTAAACTTACAAAGAGACGCTGGGAAGCTGCTTCTCTGCAGCCGTTACTCTCAAAATGTGAGACATACTTTAGTTTATTTATTCTCAGACTTTTCATTTCTTTTTTTCCTCCTCTTGCTTGATATTTATTGACTCACATCTCACTTCCACCTCTGCTTCTTCTTCTCTTGATTTGTTGTGTTCGCTGGTGCTATTTTGGTTGTGTCTTAGGAGAACGTCACCGCTCTACTCACACATGTTTGTGGTTAAAGGCAGGTTTTATTTTTGTTTTTATGTTGCTTATCCGTACCAAAAGGCTGCTTAACATTCATAAACAGACATTTTAGCGATGTTCAGATAAGAGCAAATGGCACAGACTCAGGCGTATTTATAACCTGTGACGTGAGGGGAAACAGAAACATGAAGGTATAACCTGAACAGTGAATGAACAGTCCGTTTTGTGTAAATGTGTCTCTGCCTCTGTCCTCTCTGTTCCTCCCTTCTCGTATCTGACATTAAACATCTCACTCTTCTGTTTCCAAGCTGCCAGTTAGCTCTCTGAAGGTACTCCTCCTACTCCACCTCCTCCTCTTCCTCTCGCTCATCCTCATCCTCACCCTCATCCTGCTTTCATCACGCGCCGGTTTACCTCTAAGTCGCCAGCAGCCCGCACTATTTTACCAGCCGAACAGACGAAGAAAGAGGAATACGACTCGGAAACTAGTTTTCCACGGCAATCAGATGTGAAGAGGATGTTTTATAGAGTTATTAGTTTGGGTTAGTTTCTGCAGTATCTCAATAAAAACTTAATTTCCAGACAAAAAAAATGTAAAAACGTTGCTGATGCGCAGCTTAAATGACGTCTTCTAGCTTTTTTCTTAGTGTTTCAGGATTGAAACGGTTCATCTTAGGACTTATCTGTTCCTAGCCTCCGTCTTTTGCTATGAACGGTTCAACTTCCCTGTCTTTTGTTTTCTAACGTATTTAGGAGTTTTAATGCATCTGTATCAACATTCTTAACATAAAACAAGCACTCAAGTCATTTGTCAGCTTCTTGGATTACCCTTCGTGGACCCGCTCATGGTTGTCCAGTAAAGAAAAATATACTAATTGACGCATCTTCAGTAAAAGGGACGTCCAGGTAGGCCTGTGCGATTAAAAACCGAAAAAAAAATTCCCTTGTCAGTAAATTCAGTGTTTTGATAAAAAAAAAAGAAAATAAACATGTTTTTGTCTGTTTTGACTGTTGTCTGATAGTTTAATTAAGACGGCGTGTCTGTGATCACATGACTCCACCCATCCAGTCTGAATGAGAAGGGAAACCCAAGAAAATCTGACATAACAGGGCTGTTTAGTGTGAGTCTTGTGTATTTCAACAAGTTTACACACTCTCACGCCACAGATGGCATTTCTCATGCTGAGAAATTAACCTCAGCGCACAGAAACTCCAACAGCCCATCTTACAAACGAGTCATGTTACGCTACGGTGTGCTGAGCTCTCAACTCAGAGCAGCTGAGTTACTGACCAATCAGTCAATCAGAAAATAGATTTATTTATTGCCGGCTAAGGGTTATCGTACATTTATTGTTATCGACGTAAAACTGCCTAATTTATCATGATATAGATTTGAGGTCATATCCTCCTGGTATAATAGAGGTGTAATAATCACTCTTGAAATGAACTCGGAACAGTTTTAAAATACTTAATTTCAAGGCTGCTTCCACTCCAGACTGTTAAAAGCAGAGTTGCTGTAACGTGGAGTTTGCAGGTGAGGTTGTAGAGGTTGTTGAGGTTGTGGCTGGTAGCATAGTGGGGCTGGATGGGACTGAAAGAGCAGCTGACTCAACGCTTGCATCCCAACAGCCCAAAACAAACACGATTCAGTCTTGATCCGTTCATCTTCCTCCTCGAATGGCTTCCCTTCTTCTTTTGTCCCTCTGAACCGGGCCGTCTTTGGACAGGGTTTTCTTTTGGTTTCAAAGACTTTTATGTTTCTGTTTCTTCATCTCCTGCTTGGTCCTTTCATTGCTCAGATTAAACATGTGGAGATTGTTAAACGCTGCACCTCTGTTTTCCTTTTACTGACCGGCTTGTTCCTCCCTGTGTGTCGGTGTGTTTAGGTCATCGACCCGGTCGCTCCCCGGTACACGGCGCTGTCCGGCTCCTACACCGTCCCCGTCTCTGTTCCAGGGGCCAAGGAGGAGATGAAGGAAGTGGCCAAACACCCGAAGGTAAGCGGTGCTGCTTTAAAGAGTGAATCAGCTGTGTGTGTATATGGGGCTTTTCTTTTCCGTTTCCACAACAACCCACATCCACACACAGCACTTCTAAGTCTCAGCTAAACATCATCCAGAGCTGCTCTGGTTCCTCAGATGCTGCAAACAGAAAAATATACATGCAGAAATATGTCATTATGGGGACTTTTTCATTATTTTTTTTTTTTTAAGTTTGCAATACACTCTAGATCCAGCTGTTGGCAACAATCTATATGTATGAATGAATGAATGGCTTTATTGTCGCCGGTCTGGCGTCCCAGCACAGTGAGATGACAACCAGTACAACCCATCAGGGCACAGACAAAACAAATAACATGAGTCAACTGGTGAGAACAGATCAGAGAAAGGATGACATTGGGGAGGGAGGAGGGAAAAAAAAGGCATCCTCATACTGTGTGTAAATACACAGTGTGAAAGTGCAAAAAAACACCTCTGCACAGAAAGCAACATGACAAATTTAGCATCACAAGGCTTGCACATGTGTGTGGGGGTGGTGGTTCTAGGGGCGGGGGAGGATCCCTGCACAGTACCCCAAGTGAGCACTGCGGCCAGTGGCGCGGCTCTCAAACCCGTTGACTTTGTTGGGGCGGGGGGGGCTGATAAGAGGGGGGGCCGAGGAAGGCGTTGAGATGAGGGAGGTGTGGTTATCAGCAAGTGTGTGTGTAGCGGTAAGTCCATGAACTTCCCTCAGAGCTGCTCTCAGCCAATGTCCTTGATGTTATCAGTCGGCTCGGTCAGTTCTGAAAACAGTCCACAGGTGTTCCTGAGAGGGGAGGGCTGGTGGGGGCAGAGTCACCTTGTTTACATTCCACCAGGAAGATTGTGACCAGAGCGATCGGCCAAAACCGCCCTGTCAAGGCCAGATTATAGAATCAACAATTATATTGCAAAAACAGGCAGCCTCAGTAATTTTCCGTCTGCCTTTAGTCTCTGGTTCATCAATGGCGACTCCAAACAGACAAATTCAATTCCCGCCAAGCCGAGCTTCCAACTTCTCCAAGGTCTTATCCATCTTGCCAATTAGCTCAAAGACCACCGCCAGCATCCAGCTTAAGGCTTTGCTCCCCCAACGTTAAAGTCTGAGTGTTAGTCGCAGAGCTTATCCCTTCAGCCACGTCCGGCAGCTCTGAAAGAGCCAAAACAGCTGTCGACGACTTACGCGTTTGTCGGTACACCAGGAATCCCCCTCCTCCGATCAAGAGAAATCCCGCTATCATAAATCCAATTATGAAGGCATCTTCAACGTCCTCGACAGACAGGATAGCCAAACACAACGGTTTCCAATATTTGTAGGAATCCATTGTGTATCCAGCAAAAAATGTCCCATCGGGGCAGGAGGGCTCCCTTATCCCCTGACTTCTTGTCGCAAAAATTTGGTCAATTGTTCTGAGAGAATCAATTCCATGATTGTAGAGTTTCGGAGGAATGAAAAGGAGAGACTCTGAAGACGAGACAGGACAAAAGCAGTAGCAGGGCAGATAGATAAGGGAGAGGAGCAGAAAAAGCGTCCGCCTTCGTCGAGAGCCGGTGAAGCAGGCTTAAACTGGAGTTTCCAAGAAATCCAAGTAAACATGAGTGAGAAGGCAAATGATTATTAAGTGAGGTGTGTTCCACTCCGCGACGCTAGGTGGCGCCACACGCACTTTCTCGTTCTTCCGGTACAATAAGTAAACAAGCGTGAAGGAGGACAACAAGATGAGAACTAACGATGCAGAAGCTCTGTAAAGTTCGTACATACTAAGCTGATCATGTTGCAGGTGAGATGCAGCAAACTCTCCTTCTTCTTCTGCTACTGTGTTGTTGTGATGCCGTGACTGCTGTTATTCCCGCGGCTCCTTACTTCCTGAATGGGGGTCCCGGGGCGGTCAGTAGCTCGGCTAAGCGTGGGCTGGTAAACATGCTGGAATAACTCAGATTAGGAGCATTATCTGGCACTAAAAGCTCGATCTCAAGAACTTCAGTTCGGTCCGACTACAGATCGACTAAGGTGTTTACATAGTTGTTAAAACCTCTATCAGTTGAATTAAGGCAACAATTTGACTTTCTGTTAGTGAATGTAAACGTACTGACTGAGATTGAACCCCAGATACTGGATGTATCTACCTATGGATAACCGATGTTATCCATTTGCTTTGAATAGTTACAACCTGACGGTCATTACCTTTCGATCTACCAATTCACTGTATTGATTGATGTGGTGCCATAAGGTGTGCAGAGCTGTTGCAGTCCAGGTGTGAGTAAGGTGTTTGTTCTTGTTTCTCTAAAATAAAATCAAGTGAAGCTAGTGACAATAGTTAGAAATACACAGCAGGGTCAGTTTAGATTTTTTTTTTTTTCTCAATTTGCCTGCAGATGAAAATCAGTCACGGAGATCAGTGAAATGTCTCACTTGTGAAAGCTGATTCCCTTCTAGCAGCACTAAGCTGTACATGTTTCCCCCCCAGAATGCTGAGGTGGGGATGAAGGAGGTTTGGTACGGACCCAGAGTTCTGGTTGAAGGAGCGGATGCTGAGACTCTGACGGAGGGGGAGGTGGTCACTTTCATCAACTGGGGCAACCTGGTCATCTCCAAGATCAACAGGTGTGTGAACTAAGAACTCAAATGTTCTCCATTATTAAGATCAGCGCTGTGTATATCAGAGGAGTAATAATGTTAATGTTTCCACCTCCTTCACCGCTCAGAGGGGCCGACAAGAAGGTCGTGTCCATGGAAGCTCGTCTGGATCTGGAGAACAAAGACTTCAAGAAGACGACGAAGATCACGTGGCTGGCCGACACCAGCAGGGCCCCCGCGCTGCCCGCCATCTGCATCAACTTCCAGCCGCTCATCTCCAAGGCCGTCCTCACCAAAGACGACGACTTCAAGGAACACATCAATAAAAACAACAAGGTAATTTGTAGTTTGTAATTTATTTATTTCAAAACAGGGACAGTAATAAGACATTAATCTCCTGTAGTCCCTGGGCAGGTTGATGGAATAGTACATAAAAATTAGTATAGAAAAAGAAAAAATAAGTAAAAGAGCAGAACAAAGCTACGGAAGCGTATTGCATTCACTTGAGGAAAAAAAAAAATCTGTTCTGCTTTTCTGAATTAACGAGATAATTATCAACGAATTCCGAGAAAAGTTTTAATGAAAAAATAAATCTTCTCTGTTTACAACCTGCAAGAAGCTATCCTGAGGTGCCTGCACAAAGTGGACAAACTAATAACAATACCATCTATATGACTTAAAGACGCGTATCTCCCAATGTTTCAAACCAAAAGCAAAATAAAACTGGATTAAACTGGACAGGAACATGTTTGCTTCCATGAAATCCAGCTCTCAAGTGAATGACAGCTTCTTGCAAGTTGTGAGGAATCTGGTTAATTCAGAAAAACAGAGCAAATTATTTTTTTTTTCAATCAAACTTTTCTCGGAATTCTGAGATAATTAACTTGTTAACTCAGAAAAACAGCAGATTTTTTTTTTTCTCAAGTGAATGCAATACGCTTTCGTACAAAGCAAAGACACAATAGATAAAATAGATAAATAGAAACATGGAACTAGATCCAACAGAGTATGGGATCTGTCAGATGTTGGCACCTAAGATTTAAAGCTAGGCTGCCCTCCCAACACACACAACACACTTCATAAATGTGCGGCGCGGCGCTGCTGGGTTTGTTGTGTGTGACGTTTCCTGTTCTGGCTCTCAGCTGGAGGAGAAGATGCTCGGAGATCCCTGTCTGAAGAACGTGAAGAAAGGTGACATCATCCAGCTGCAGAGGCGGGGCTTCTACATCTGTGACCAGCCCTACGAGCCAATCAGGTGAGCCATCGCACACCCGCTCAGCTGGGCTCTGCAGCGTCGCCTGAATGAGTGCGTTTACATGGGAAGTTTAATTCCTCTTTAATTCAGAATTAAAATTAAATCCGATTTAAAATGAGTAAAAATGACCATGTAAACACCTAAATCCGAATGAAAATGGCCATTCCGAATTAAACTTAATTCCGAAGTAAGTGGCTGGTTTATTCCGATTTTAAATCCGAATAGAATAATTCCGCAATCATGTATACACTCATTCCTCTTTAAATTAATTCCGGTCTTTCTTTCTGCTCGTTCCGTCGTCCGTCTGTCTCCATGACGCTTATATTCCGCACTGGGCTTTTCCAAACAAAGTTTCAAGACGGCAGCACGCAGTAAACGCTGGTCAAGAGCAGAGACCATTTATTTAATAAATAGCTTGGAGGACCTGGAAATAATTAAAAGAACAGATGGAAACAGGAAACATCAAAATTGTGAGCTTTTCAAAGTTGTAGCGGCTAAGTTTGTTTTTCTTCCGGTAGACGTTAATTCCGGTAGACGTAACTTCCGCTAGACGTACAGTAACTTCCGGTCCCCCCCCCTATCCAATCAGAACCTTCCCAACCCCCAGACCTGTAGAGGAATTGGATAAAGACCATCAAACGTGTTTTCCACGTAAACCTCAATTCAGAATTACTATTTCCATGTAAACTCGAAGGAAAATAGTTTAATTCTTAATTATTTAATTCTGAATAATTAATTCTGAGTTAAAACACATCACGTAACCGTGGCCGTTGTTTGTGTGTGCAGCCCCAACAGCTGTAAGGAGAGTCCCTGCGTGCTGCTCTACATCCCCGACGGCCACACCAAGGAGATGCCGACCGCCGGCTCCAAGGACAAGAGCAAGAGCCAGGCTCCCGCCGGCCGAGTGAGAACCTTTCATTGGAAGAAAATTAATGCAAATGTCTTATCTTCTTTTTTCTTTAAAAGAACAACTGTTTTTAAGTTGTTAAAGTGACAGAAAAGATTTGAAATTTGCTCAATTGTAATCCCAAACTCTGCTGCAGGCCTTTTATTGAGGTTGTTGCCTCCATAAATCAGAAGAAGTTGGGATTCCACAGAAAATATAAGTTTAAGTGTGATTTGACTTCTATTTCCCCCGTTGATGATAAGAACCCAGGATATTTCACCAATATTTCAGGTCTGTAATACATTACAGGAAAGGGCTGCTTGGAGCTTGAAAAAAAGCTTTTACGGGTATTTTGAATAACTGATATCAACGATGATTTTGGTGCAAAAGCAGCAAACAGGAAATACAGGAGATTTAAACTGATATAAACCAAACATAAATATTTGAGATGTTCAAGCAATTTTCCTCAAAAGACTGGTAAGGTAAGGAAACTTTATTGCTACCCAAAGGTAGATTTGTTTGCAGATAAAAAGTAGAAACTTTAGTGACACAAGACAAACAGGAGAATAACAAAACAAAACAAAACATTGACGGACAAACAAAAACAAATGCTCCAAACTGAATAAGCAATACAATAAATAAATAAATAGACCTAGATGGAGGATGGGAAATCATGTCCTATTTAGGGTATTAATAGCTGAGGGGACAAAACTACATTTATACCTTTTTTAGTTTTTCACAAAGGCATTTTACCTACGGCCAGAAGGAGATACTGGAATTGGCAGTTTAGTGGATGAGATTTATCATCTGAGATGGATCAGCTAGTCTCTGTAGCTGCACATTAAAGAGAGGCAAGAAGTTGAGTTGGACTTGACTGGAAGTTAATTTAACAATTTTTTCTATCATAACATATTTAAACCAACCATCATTTTACTAATAGAGCATGAGTACGAGCTGAAACGGGGGTATGTGTAATCCCGTCTCACTCGGACGGCATCGCAATAAGAGCCGTCATCAATGACCGGAATAACTTAGGAAAACTTTTCATACGAAGCTGCGTTCATGAATGTCACCTAAAACTTTACCGAAGGACAAAGAGAAGCCTGGCGTTACTCTTGTCCAGAGTTGGCGTCAGTATCTCAGAGGTTTGAGGGGACCAGGATTGGACCTTCATTCAGAGGAAATGTGTCTGTGGTCGGGCAAATCGGCATTCCCAATATTTTGAAAGAAATTAAGGCCGACTGCTGTTAGCAGTAAATCCAGAAGCCAGACTGACTGTTTCTATACTTCTCTGTCAAAGGATTCATTAGTTTTGGTTACAAATAACGTTACTGATGGCATTACCAGTAATTCAGAGTTACTAAACATATTTTTTATATTATTTCAGACTGCCAAAGCTCCTCCAGCTGCTGCCAAAGCTGCTCCAGCCTCCGCTCCACCCGCTGCATCCAACTCGGCCTCCGATGTGTTCTCAAGCATCGTAGCGCAGGGTGAAGCCGTCCGGCAGCTGAAGGCTGCTAAAGCCTCTAAAGAGGAAGTGGACAAGGCCGTTCAGCTGCTGCTCTCTCTAAAGGTACGTCTGCTTCATTCAAATAATGATGTTTCATTAATTATGGAAAAGGATCCTCAGCCTCATCCATATCAAACCTACAGACGCAGTTCAAGCAGCAGACGGGCGTCGACTACAAACCTGGCATGGCCCCGCCCACCTCTGCCCCGGCCACGCCCCCTGCGTCATCAGACTCCGCCCCCTGTCCGTTTACACGTGTTTCCCAGCAGGGGGAGCTGGTGAGGAAGCTGAAGGCAGAGCAGGCTCCCAAGGTAAGACCATCTCTCTTTTTTTCTTTTATTTTTATATATATATATATATTTGTGTGTGTATATATGTATATGTACAAAAGTGTTTGCCCCTTCCTGATTTCTTATTTTTTTGCATGTTTGTCGCACTTAAATGTTTCAGATCATGAAACAAATTTAAATATTAGACAAAGATAACACAAGTAAACACAAAATGCAGTTTTGGCCACGTTTACACATAGCATTTACAAAAACGGATATTTCCCCCTCTACGTTTTTGAAAAATACCATCATTTACACAAACCTGCATAAATATCTGTTAAGGTGCTATGATCAGCCAAACCTACAGGGGGCAGTGTAACGAGAAGATAAAGTCATGCTAGCCAATCAGAATCCTGGAAAAAACATCAACAAATGACACGAGTAACTTCCAGTTACTTCCAAGATGAACGAGAGTATTTGGTTTGGAGTGACATAGAAGTGGAGTTACTTTTAATTGTGACTTTAGAATATAAAACAAGTAAAATACAAGAAAATATTGGTGGTGGCCAAACAAATTGTAAACACAGGTCGCACTCATGACGCTGGTGACCTTTCTGTCGCCTAAATGTCCGTTTCCCTCCGTTTACAAGCAAACGTGAAGACGGAGTTTTTGCAAATCTCCACTTTGGCCGGAGTTTTCAGAAATGATCGTTTTTAGTGACTTTGAGCTTCGTTTTCGTGTAAACGAATGGTCAAAACACATGAAAACTCCACCGTTTTTGCTGTGGCAGGAATCAGGCCTGGGTGTGGCTGGAGAAACTGAACTCAGCTTTCCAAAGATGTGATAAACCACAGATAATTTATGTTTTAACAGGGGGGGCAATCACTTTTTCACATGGGGCCATGTACAGGACTGTCTCAGAAAATTAGAATATTGTGATAAAGTTCTTTATTTTCTGTAATGCAATTTAAAACAAAAATGTCATACATTCTGGATTCATTACAAATCAACTGAAATATTGCAAGCCTTTTATTATTTTAATATAGCTGATTATGGCTTACAGTTTAAGATTAAGATTCCCAGAATATTCTAATTTTTTGAGTTAGGATATTTGAATTTTCTTAAGCTGTAAGCCATGATCAGCAATATTAAAATAATAAAAGTCTTGTAATGTAATGTATTTTTGTTTTTTGTAATTGCATTACAGAAAATCACAATATTCTAATTTTCTGAATTTCTTTTCCCCTAATAATAAAAACCTTCATTTTAAAACTGCAATTTGTGTTTACTTGTTATCTTTAACACATTTAAGTGCAAAAAAATAAGAAATCAGGAAGGGGGCAAACACTTTTTTACACAACTGTAAGTATGTACCGTATTTTCTGGACTATAAGCCGCACCTGCATATAAGCCGCATCCGCTCTATTTAAAAAAAAAAAAAAAAAAAGATATTTATGTTGTTAGATTAGATATTTACTACATGTACAGAACGATTTTGAACTATAAATGATGTACATGTTTGTACCTAAATAGATCCTTTTCCTAACAGTGTCTTTTAACACGGCAGCAACTTTGCTGATTAAAACGGGACAGAACCAAGAGAAAATAACCGGTATTTATTTATCTATTTATCTGTTTGAAATTTGCTTCTACTTCTATCTGCTAAAGAAGAAGTAGCGTATTCTTCTTTGCATTTATTTTGTCTTAGTGTTGATTCTAATTCCGGTTGGAGCGCCCCGAGTGGTGGAAGAAAAATAGCTGCACCTTTGTATAAGCTGCACGGTTGAAAACCTATGAAAAAAGTAGCGGCTTATAGTCCAGAAAATACGGTATGCATGTTTTTTTATTGGTATTGTGTGTTCACCGTCATTTCCCAGTGAATCCTGCTGTCATAAGTCCCTCGTCCAGCTGTCATTCATCTCCTTTTCCGTTTGCAAGACAGTCAAGTTTAACGTTAAATCCCCGTAACTGTTAAAACACATGAATGTATCGCTGGTACCAGGATCAGGTCGATGCTGCGGTGAAGCAGCTCCTCGCTCTCAAGGCCGAGTTTAAAAAGATCACGGGTCAGGATTACAAACCCGGCATGGCGGCGCCCAAGTCCTCCCCCCCTGTGACCAGCTCCTCGTCCCCCCCGTCCTCCTCCTCTTCTCCGGACCCGACTGAGCGCGTCGCCCAGCAGGGGGAGCTGGTCAGGAAACTGAAGTCTGAAAAAGCCCCCAAGGTACTCAGAAAAAACCTGGGACATCCGTCCGTCAGACGAACTCCCACTTTCACGCATGCTGCTGCATGAATCACTAACACCAGAATAAAGAACCTTGAATCCTGCCGTCATGACCTTACAGACCAGAGATGGAAAGTTGATGAAATTCACGGCCCTGCTCCCAAACCGTGACTCCGCTGATAATTATTCATTGTTTTTTTGCACATATGATGTGAAACCATTTAGGAATTAAGTATCTGCCTCATGAAAACTAATGTTAGTGCTTCGGAAATCACAGTTGTCTTTACTGCACTTTTCTGTTCATTCATATAACCAGAGAGAGACTGTTCAGTTTTTGTACAATGAGACTACATATGAAGTAATTGACCGTTTGTCAGCCTTCTGATTGGTCCCAGACTGACCAATCAGAAAAATGATTCTCCGTTGCTCCATCCGGGTCAGAATATCCGGTTGGACCAAACAGCCGTCTCTCATTCACATCAATGGAAAAAGCCTAGTTTTTACTTGTCTTTTATCACAATTTAAATCACTGGATTTTTTTTTTTTAACTTTGTATTAGTTAAAGGAACACTTGGGAACACACTGCACACAGTGTAGTGAGGGTGCAGTGTGTTTTTATCCCAAAACTGACACAAATCTGATCCGTACTGGCAAAACAAAGTCGGCTCAGCAGCAGCTACAACCACGAAAGTGTTTATTTCTTTATCTTAAAATGGTTAAACGGTTTGCTCAGGGCACTGGTAAAAGTGACACCCGCTACCCAGAGAGAATCACAGGAATACATTTCATCCCAAAACCAATGGAAAATTACAATAAAGCTACAGTATATAATGTGTTTTAGTTTTTTTTGCTCCATTGGTATTGCGTGTTCACCATCGTTCACAAATGAATCCTGCTGTCATAAGTCCCTCGTCTCGTCCAGCTGTCATTCCTCTCCTTTTCTATTTGCATGACAGTCAAGTCTAACGTTAAATCCCTGTAACTGTTAAAACACATGAATGTATCGTGGTACCAGGATCAGGTCGATGCTGCGGTGAAGCAGCTCCTCGCTCTCAAGGCCGAGTTTAAAAAGATCACTGGTCAGGATTACAAACCCGGCATGGCGGCGCCCAAGTCCTCCCCCCCTGTGACCAGCTCCTCGTCCCCCCCGTCCTCCTCCTCCTCTCCGGACCCGACTGAGCGCGTCGCCCAGCAGGGGGAGCTGGTCCGGAAACTGAAGTCTGAAAAAGCCCCCAAGGTACTGGGAGAAAACCTGGGACATCCGTCCGTCAGCATGCAGCATGAATCACTAACACCAGAATAAAGAACCTTGAATCCTGCCGTCATGACCTTACAGACCAGAGATGGAAAGTTGATGAAATTCACGGTCCTGCTCCCAAACCGTGACTGCATGGTTAATTATTATTTTTTTGCACATATGATGTGAAACCATTTAGTAATTAAGCATCTGCCTCATGAAAACTAATGTTAGTGCTTCGGAAATCACAGTTGTCTTTACTGCACTTTTCTGTTCGTTCATATAACCAGAGAGAGACTGTTCAGTTTTTGTATATTGAGACTACATATGAAGTAATTGACCGTTTTTCAGCGTTCTGATTGGTCCCTGACTGACCAATCAGAAAAATGATTCTCCGTTGCTCCATCCGGGTCAGAATATCCGGTTGGACAGAATAACTGTCTCTCTCGTTCACATCAATGGAAAAAGCCTAGTTTTTACTTGTCTTTTATCACAATTTAAATCATTGGATTATTTTTTTAAAACTTTGTATTAGTAAGATGAACACTTGGGAACCCACTGCACACAGTGTAGTGAGGGTGCAGTGTGTTTTTATCCCCAAACTGATACAAATCCGATCCGTACTGGCAAAACAAAGTCGGCTCGGCAGCAGCTACAACCACGAAAGAGTTTATTTCTTTATCTTAAAATGGTTAAGCGGTTTGCTCAGGGCACTGGTAAAAGTGACACCCGCTACCCAGAGAGAATCACAGGAATACATTTCATCCCAAAACTAACGGTAAATTTGGATAAAACTACGTGGACAGCCACACCTTCCACCGTGCTGTCAGCTAAACTCATTAAATGATCTATTTTTCCCAGAAAACCTCAGTTTTTTTAAACTCCACGGTACCTGAAGTGTTCCTTTTTTATTTATATCAAGTTGCTGTTGATTTTCTTTGGTACAATAATTAGAAATAAAGTGATGTAAAACCCTGTTTCTACCATGGAAGTGGACAGAAGAGATGACAGTGTGTAGACTGTGTGTAGTCTGACCTGGCAACGAGGACAGGCCTTGGAATCCATATAAAAGCTTATTCTATTTCTTTGTTTGCTTTCTTTCAGTAATTTAGAATTAATCTATCCTTAAATCCTTCAGTGTATCAAAATCAGCTGTCAGTGATGAATTATAACCTGTATGGATGCAAAAACCTGCATCTTTAGGCAGCGGGGTGATGAAACACCAGACTAGAGGCTTATGGCGGTTAACTTTTTGTTGAATCTGCAGTTAAATAAATCCTGTTGGGGAAGAAAATGACTCACATCAACTTTTAACACTGCATGTCAGTAGAATTAGTTCATGTAACAACTCTAATGACAAAAAAATCATTAAAGAGCTGTATTCAGATGAATATATGTTTTGATGTGAGTTGTAAGAGAGAGGAAACACAGAAATGTTAATCTTCCCTGATGTGATAGTAACACGAGTTGCTTTTCTTCAGGACCAGATTGATGCGGCAGTGAAGCAGCTGCTGGCCCTGAAGGCCGAGTTCAAGCAGATCACAGGGAAGGACTACAAGCCCGGAGCAGCTCCGGCTCAGAAAACTGCTGCCCCGGTCCAGAAAACTGCTGCCCCGGTCCAGAACAGCCCCAAACCGGCCCCCACCCCCAGCCCGGCCTCCTCCACCTCCTCCGCCAACGGCGTCTACGAGAAAGTGGCCGCGCAGGGAGAGATGGTCAGGAAGCTGAAGACTGAAAAAGCTCCCAAAGTGAGTTGTTTCTCCTTTTTTTTTTTTTTGGTTTTAAAGTAAACAAACATGACATAAGGAAATATAAGAACACCATATTCTACACACAGCACACTGAGCAGGAATTCACACACGATGAGGAAGCAAAATGAGTAAAAAATGAGTTAAAAAAAAAATTAAAAAAAAAAAAAAATATATATATATATATATATATATATATATATATATATATATATATATATATATATATATATATAAGAAAGGAAAAAAAAGGGAGGGAGGATAAAGAAGACTGTTAACAGTTGAATGGGTACATGACCAAATATCCAGGCAGTGAGGTGTTACAATATTCCGCTTGGTTAAAACTCAAGTACAGGCTTCTCTAGGAATAAATGTCCAGATAAATCCATAGAGGCCTCTCTGCAAAGTCTGTGCCCTCTCTGTTCCAATGTAGTTTAAGAATGGCTCCCAAATTTTATAAAACATTGGCCACAGTTACATGATGTTTTTTTAATTCGGAATTAATAATTCAGAATTAAACAATTTTCCTTCGAGTTTACATGGAAATAGTAATTCCGAATTGAGGTTTACATGGAAAACACGTTTGATCGGCTTTATCCAATTCCTCTTAAGGTCTGGGGGTTGGGAAAGATAGGGGGGCGGACCGGAAGTTACGTCTACCGGAAGAAAAACTAACTTAGCCGCTACAACTTTGAAAAGTTCAAGCCAGTAGGTCACGGCTTCAAGAAGGATGAGTTCCATTATACTTTGTTGCCACTGTGAAAGCTTAGGAGGTTTGTCAGAAATCCACTGATGTAAGATGCACCAAACAAAAGAACATCAACAGTTTTACCATGTGGGGTTTAAGATTCAATATACAATGTAACACAAGAAAGGGGTTTAAGACCTAGATTTTTACCAAATATTACAGAAAATAAATATTACTGTTTCTCTATCTTAATGGATCTTCACAGCATCCAGGAGTCTTTCCACCGGTTAAAGTATCTTTCTTCTCCTCTGTTCTTGTCCAGGATCAGGTGGACGCTGCGGTGAAGCAGCTGCTGGCTCTAAAGGCCGAGTACAAGCAGCAGACGGGGCAGGACTACAAGCCCGGGGCTCCGGCTCCGGCTCCAGCTCCGGCTCCAGCTCCAGCCGGCCCGGCCTCCACCCCGTCCAGCGGTTCCTCTCAGGCCCAGGAGATGTTCTCCCGGGTGGCCCAGCAGGGAGACCTGGTCCGGAGGATGAAGGCTGAGAAAGCCCCCAAGGTAAGGGACCGGTTACCATGGCAACAGATGCACTGCAGCTCAGGACAGCTGTAGACCTTTCTAGCTCTTTTTTTAAAACTTCAGGAATTGGACGTGTAAACTCACATTGCTTGAAAGTAAAAGATGTGAAAGTAATTAATAGGCCAATCGATTTTCCAATTCTAAATTGATTCTCATATTAATTCCTAAAAATCGATTTGTATGTCTAAAGATTGATTTTTTTTTTATTTTTTTTTTTCTTCCATCATTACATTACAACTTTTGGTATTTTTTGGTTTATGCCCAAAAAAGAATGTTTTGTTTGACACCCAAATAACTACTGCCATGTTTTTGCCTTTAAATATGTTTAAAGGTATGAAAACATTAAAGTTTTAAGTTATAATTGCATAAATTATCTATATTTCACTACTTTATATACTGTTTTGGGGTTACATTTGCATAAAATGCTAAAAACCTAATTCACAAAAATTAAAAAACGAAAAGAAAAAAAAATTAGAAAAAATAAAAACGGATGTGGGAAAAAATAAAACCGATTTCCTCCGTCTCTGTTTCCTCCCTGGATCTGTTTGGTAATTCTGCCCCACGACATTTCTGAAAGCAGTTCTATCAGCATTCTGGGAGCTGATTGGTCCTTACAGCATCATTAGCTGCAATACTTGCTGTTGAATCTCAATATAATACTAGTATTAATATGTTGCAGAACTACAGTCATATAATTCATGCAACAGCTCAAAAAACGGTTTTAATAACACTAACCCAAATCAATATCGGAATTGAATCAAATCTTCGATTCGATTCCGAAGTAGTTATGCAACATATTGATGCAGGAGGAGAGTAAAACGTCCTCCCTTTTCAGGACAAGATGGACGAGGCGGTGAAGACGCTGCTGGACCTGAAGGGCCAGTACAAGTCTCTCACCGGGGAGGACTACAAACCTGTAACGGCCCCCGCCTCCGCCGGGGGGGAGGACAAGAACCGCAAGGAGAGGGAGAACAAGTCTGAGAAGCAGGGAGGAGGAGGAGGAGGAGGTGGAGGGAAGAAGGGTAAAGGAGACAAGGCGGGTCAAGGGAAGGAGTCGTCAGGAGGAGCCGGAGGATCCGACGGTCAAGGTCCTAAGAAACAGACACGGTGAGAAACTGCTGAGCGGACTGAGCTGCTTCTCTCTGGGGGACGAGCTGGACATCATTTTTAAGATGAGGAACAAAATGTTATTTTATTTCTGGCATCCACAAAGGAAATGTATTCTCTTTACATCATTTTTTCTTCGAAACATTAACATGTTTACAGCTTTTTTTCCTTTCATTTCTTCAACTGGTGAAGCTAATGGTGCTTTTCCACCAGCACCTACTCAGCTCTGTTCATCTCAACTCGGTTTCTTTTCCATAACAATTCAGCTCCTGGAGCAGAAATAGGAGGTTGGAGTGAAGCTGCTGTGACGTATTTGATTGTGTATCTAAACAAAGAAGACAACAACACTAAATATGTAGAACCTGGAGGAGATGATAGATGTGCTGCTGGGTCTGTGGCTTGTGTTCCATATCAAGTTAAAAAATGAGAGAGAGAGAAGCTTCAAGCGGCAACGCTTTTTAATTTATTTTAGTTTGTCTCGGCGCTGCTGAAAAGTGCGTTGGTATCTGAGCAGCTATGAAGTGACAGAGCTCCTGATAGATCTGGTCATTCCTTATCTCCGTCTAGATCTTTTTAATTCTCTCCTCAGCACCAGGTTTATGAACATCTGCACCTCAGAGTTGGATCACCAAACAGACTTCTGCTGCCGTTGCTGCTGGAATAAAATGAACAAGAAGCTCCGTCAGAGTCTCTTTCTCTGATGTCACATCCTGACTCAGACGTCTGACTCCAACCCCCCGACCTGTAGTGTGATGACATCACAGCCCGACTCTTATGGCGCTTTTCCAGTAGTACCTACTCAGCGCGACTCGACTCGCCACGCCCCGGTTTTGCGCTTTTCCACTAAGGGTCTAACATGCCGAGTAGATACTTTTTCTGTAACTATTCTGCTGAGGTTCTAAGTGGCTGAGTCGGGCTGTGATGTCATCACACTCCAGGCCACCGATTGGTCGGGGGTTTGGAGTCAGACGTCTGAGTCAGGATGTTGAAATCAGCGAAAGAGACACTCACAGCTTCTTCATTTTATTCCAGCAGCAACGGCAGCAGAAGTCTGTTTCATGATCCAACTCTGAGGTGCAGATGTTCATAAACCTGGTGCTGACGAGAGAATTAAAAAGGGATCTAGACGGCGATAAGGAACGACCAGATCTACCAGGAGCTCTGTCACTTCATAGCTGCTCACGGCTCCAGCTGACTTTTCAGCAGCGCCGAGACAAACTAAAAAAAAATAAAGCGTTGCAGCTTGAAGCTTCTCTTACTCTCATTTTTTAACTTGATATCAAACACAAGCCACAGACCCAGCAGCACATCTATCATCTCCTCCAGGTTCTACATCTTTAGTGTTGTCGTCTTCTCCGTTTAGATACACAATCAAATACGTCACAGCAGCTTCACTCTAATCCCGCCCACTTCTCATCTGGGTGTCTAAAAACAAACGAGGACAAGGTGAGACGAGGCGTGGCGAAGTCGAGTCGCACTGAGTAGTCAAAGTATAAAACCGCCATTAGAACCTCGGCAGAGAAGTTACAGAAAAGTATCTACTCGGCACGTTAGACCCTGGTGGGAAAGAACCAAACCGAGTGGAGGAGAGCCGAGTCGAGTCGGTAGTGGAAAAGCGCCATAAAAGAAGTGTTGCAGACATGTACGGTTGATTGTCCTCAACGTTTACTGAACATGAGATGGAGAGTTGACTTGTGTGGTCCAATAAAAGCCTTTGAGTCTCTTTCCTCCGACTTTGAAATGATTTCTAGTTTAAGATGTTTTCTTGGTAGTTGTTGAACCTGCAGCCATGACGGCTGGCGAGCGCTGCGTGGCGTTCAGCAGGGCTGATGTTGGGGTTAGCAGAATTCCTGACAGGTTTAGGGCCTCGCTGCACCGCTGTGCTCAGTCCTGAGCACGTTGGTGCACGAGGAAGGAACCACAGGTCGCAGCTGCAGATGAAAGTTTTGGTAATTAAATGCGGTGAGTCCAAATGCTCGGTGTGGTTTTTATCTGCATCTTTCCTGCTCCCCGTCTGCCGTCAGGTGACTGTTGCAGTGTTCAACTACTAATGTAGGATTTGCAGCATCGTGTGGATTCAGAGATGCCAGTCTGGTTAAAGTGAAGGATCTAAGATCAGACTCGGATGAGCTTAGAGGGAGAGTTTTGCTTTTTAGGATGTTGTTGCATTTATGGTCAACTATTTAATTCACTGCTAACGTTGGAGGTTCTTGGCTGTACGAGTGAGTCAGACGTCTCTGTTAGAGCCAGTGATGGTGAACCGGAGGAAAGTTTAAGAAACATAGCATCAACAAGCCTCCAGCACATCTGGACTTCCCCATTAACAGCCGTCCAATCAGACGCTCCCGTCAGCTTTGTGTTTAGTGCTGATCAGCAAGTGTTGGCATGCTGTCCTAGGATTAGCATGTTGCTGCTGTTGTGCATGCTGTCGAGGTGCAGACGCTCCATGAAGGAGTCGTGTTGCAGAGTCTTGTTTTTTTTGTGTTTATGGCATGTTAGCATCTTAAACAGTCGCCTGAAGACCCACTGAAAGGTTGTTTTTAATCCTGCACAGGATTAAAGGGGTGTAGAAATGGATGGCTGGATGGGTAGATCGATATTCTGATGTAAAAGTACAAAAAAATAACTTTTGTTCCTCAGATTTAAAATCATATGGTGCCAAAAAAAGAGAGTTCTGATTAGGGCTGGGCGATATATCGAGATTTTAATATATATCGATATATTTTATATCGATTTAAAAAAAAAAAAAAAAAAAAAGAAATATATGATTTTTGATATAGCTTATTTTGTGCCAAGTTGACTTGAATGTTTTATTTGAGATTTGCACAAATGTTTTGTTATTTGCACAACTGTCAACCTCAGTGGAAAAGTCTGCCTGTTACTGTCTACATTGTATTAATTACACAGTGTATTTTAATTTAATTGTTATGCAGGAAAGGGATATTTGTTTTATTTTATTCAAGAAGCATTTTATTCCATATATGCAGGCAGTTTATTTTTATTTAATTTGTTTTATACATTTTGATATTGTGCAGACCTCTGTTAATAAAGAAACCTGTGTGACATTTGGAACAAGGCTTTGTATTAAAACTGACTGTTTTTTTTTTTAAGGGTTTGGCTCAGAAAAAAATGAAGCTAACAGAGATGCTATGCTATAATGCTTTGGGGGAAACCCCAATTATGGCACACAAAAAATATCGATATATATCGAGTATCAACATTCAGCTAGAAAATATCGAGATATGACTTTTGGTCCATATCGCCCAGTCCTAGTTTTGATCCTTTGTTTTACCAGTTTGCTGCAGAAAACTAACCTGCTTTGAACGGTGTGAGAGTTTGCACTTTTATATATGTATAAGTTTGGAAAAACTAACCGACCGTTACCTGCTACACCTGCAGAAGTGTGAGGGTTTCGTCATCACCTTAACCTGTCCAACATTAGATCTTTCCCTAACAGAAAAGAAAAAGTGATCCCTAATGATTGGAGTAACGTGCCACTAAAGTAAATGTGTATTAACATTGTCTGTATGTATACATTTTGAAGAAATTACATTTCATTAAACATTTGCTTCGCACTAACTTGTCATGTTTCCTGTCAGGTTGGGCTTGGAGGCAAAGAAAGAGGAGAACCTGGCTGACTGGTACTCTCAGGTGAGTCTCTCCCACTCACTTACCTTCTTTCTGTCATGTATGGTGTTTATAGTGTAGTATAGTGTGGTGTAGTGGGATATGGTGTGGTATAGTATGCATTGTATTGTATAATATGTATAGTATGCATAGTAACATATACTGAGTAACATTTTCATAAATCCATATTCTCGTAACAACAATCAATCTTACAAAATTCTCACTTTTATACAAGTTTCTATATGCTGTATCTCAAGCACTGTATTGGATACAGACATGTACTTGGTACCAAACTGTCCACAATACCCAACTTTATATTCAACTTTAATATATTTATGGGGCTTAAAATCAAGGCATTTCGAGTTATAAAGGAAAAAGTACATTTTTGGGCGGACCTCCTAGATTTTGGGGCCGCCATCTTGGAATTTTGAGTGGCACGCGCATTTCATAAAGAGTAGACCTTGAAGAGTATCTGTGCCAAATTTTATGCTTCTTTACCAAAGTGAAGTATCGTCTTGAAAAAATGAGTTAACCTGCTGCACTATACAGTAAGTTTATTTGTACAGCACAATTCAACACAAGGTAATTCAAAGTGCTTTACAACAACATTAAAAGCGACAAGACACAATTAAACGGTAAATAACAAATAAAATTATAAGAAAAGATCACACTCAGATCTATAGTATTTATTGTATAGTATGAATAGTACAGTATGTATTGGATAGTATAGTATATATTGGATAGGTTTATAGTATGTACTGTATGTCCAGTATGTAAGTAATTCATCTTTTTTCCTTCAGGTGATCACGAAGGCAGAGATGATTGAGTACTACGACGTGAGCGGCTGCTACGTGCTGCGTCCCTGGGCCTACTCCATCTGGGAGGCCATCAAAGAATTCTTCGACAGAGAGATCAAGAAGCTGGGCGTGGAGAACTGCTACTTCCCCATGTTCGTCTCTCAGGCTGCTCTCGAGAAGGAAAAGTCCCACATTGCAGACTTTGCTCCGGAGGTAAATGATGGGACCCCTTAAAACTTAAAAATGACGGGAGCTGAAATGTTTGTTATGAACAATCAGGGCTTCAAGAAGGAAATTAAATCAGAGATTTGCTATTACATCCATCAGAAGAAAATATCTAACCTGAAATGTGTGTAATGCTAATTGGTGTTTCCCCCTCAGGTTGCCTGGGTAACGCGGTCAGGGAAGACGGAGCTGGCAGAGCCCATCGCTGTCAGACCCACCAGTGAAACAGGTCTGGACCAACGTCTCTGCTGGAATCTGATCTAACGTGTTCATCTGGATACCTGAATTATTCTGATTTATGTCTTGCTGTTTTCCTTCTCAGTGATGTATCCGGCCTACGCTAAGTGGGTCCAGTCCCACAGAGACCTGCCCATCAAACTGAACCAGTGGTGCAACGTGGTGGTCAGTGATGCTTCACTCTTTCACCTTGACGTGCTCTGGATCAATGAAAGATCAATGAAATCATGGGATTCTTTACCACTATATGACTAAATTAACACAGAAATCAATATTCAAAAAGCAAGCTAAGAAACACCTTGGAATATCATATGTATAGGATACCAACACACACACACACTTATACAGATACATATACATACTGGACAGGGTGAGGTGTATTTTTGATCCGTTTTCATGGCCTAGATCAGCGGTTTTCAAACTGTGGGGTGCGCCCCCCTTGTGGGGTGCTGAGGTACTGCAGGGCGGGCGCGGGAAGACAGAGCGGAGCTGGAAACTAGAGGGCTGGATTGGGTCTCGACCCAATGCAAATCTCGCGGGAGCGGGCGGTTTGAACTCTCCTGCGGGCAGGAGCGCGCAGCCAAAAAAAAAAAATGCGGGATTGGGATGGAGTCTAGCGGCAAGGTGGAGATCAATCACGTGGAAAGTAAACCTCAAAGGTCTTTACAAAACAAAGAAAAAGCAAGGAAAGTCAGATATTTGGAGAAACTGCGTGCGAGTGGCTCAGTCTCTAAACAACAGCCCCGGTTTGAGAAGATGTGCAAGGGAAAGCAATCACACACAAGTCATTGATAGAGTGGAATAGGAATGGAATAGTGATGTGATTATTTGCAACCTGCAGTACAAATAGGAGTTCATGTCTATTAATATGTTCATAAAATAAGATCTAAAAAAATATTAATACTCAGGGAAGAAGGCCTAGTTTCAATTACTACTTATTATTGTTAGTTTCATAATTGTTGGTTGGTATTTGTATTGAAAAGTGCTATACAAATAAAGTTATATTATTTTTATTTTATTATTCTAATTATTTCACAGTGTCACCGAATCATTTGCCAATACAAGCCCTTTTGTTCATGTTCAATTAATAATACAATATACAATTATAGTTGGGTTTTCTGTCTTATTATTATGTCTGTTTGTCTTGTTTGTACAATTATATACAATTAATTCTACCAATCTAGGTGGGAACTGTTAGGTGGTGGTGGGGGGGCGTGAAAATATTTCCAATTCCCCAAGGGGGGCCTGACTGAAAAAGTTTGAAAACCACTGGCCTAGATGATGTTTTACTGTATATTGGAATGTTTCATGTATGTGTTTTTTTTGCTTTAAGATAATGATTTACATGTACGGTAATGTTTAATGTAGGTTTGTCGTGTTATTTAGTCTTCTTTCTTTGTCTTGTTTTAAATGTATTGTTTTTTAACGTGGACCCCAGTAAGACTAGCTGTGTTTAAGGGCATAGCTAATGGGGATGCTTACAAATAAACACATAAACTGGTCTTCTTTTTCTCCTCACCCTCCTCTCTGCTCCACGTCTCCCCTCAGAGGTGGGAGTTCAAACACCCCCAGCCCTTCCTGAGGACCCGGGAGTTCCTGTGGCAGGAGGGACACACGGCCTTCGCCACCCAGGAGGAGGCAGCCGAGGAGGTAACGGAGAACTGAGATCCGCAGACGCGTCGTTATCCTCCTCGGCTGATCGATGGCTCATCATGTCATCTGTTCTGCTCTGTAGGTGATGCAGATCCTGGACTTGTACGCCAGGGTGTACGAAGAGCTCATGGCCATCCCCGTCGTGAAGGGGAAGAAGACGGAGAAGGAGAAGTTTGCAGGAGGAGATTACACAACGACGGTGGAGGCTTTCATCTCTGCCAGCGGCCGAGCCATTCAGGTGACGCCATTAACGTTACGCTGAGCTGTTTCTCGTATCTCGAGGTTTCAGTTAAGTCTGTAACATCTCGTGTTGCTCCTGCAGGGCGCCACCTCTCACCACCTGGGTCAGAACTTCTCCAGGATGTTTGAGATTGTTTTTGAGGATCCCAAGAAGCCGGGAGAGAAGCAGCTGGCCTTCCAGAACTCGTGGGGAATAACGACGAGGACCATCGGTGTCCTGGCCATGGTGCACGGAGACAACATGGGGCTGGTGCTGCCGCCAAGGGTCGCCTGCCTGCAGGTACATGGGGGCTCACACAACTCAGGAATTTATTTAAACTAACTAACAAAAGTTCAGTTATTCACACATATTTAATGCAATTTTTTTTTAGCTTTTTTTGAGATTAAAGGGGGTTATTATGAGGGGAAAAAAGTCTTGTATGTGCTTGAGAGGATATATGTGATTGTCTGAAGTGACTTTACCAACTCAAACACTGAAACATAACTCTGTGACTTGTTTTAGTGTCTTACTTGGTCGGAAAATGCATCGTTCTGAGCTGCATGACGCTATGACATCACATACCCAGATCACAGTACAAATATTCATCCTACTGATCTTTAACTTCTATTTTCACATCAGGTTTTATTTGTTGTAACTGAGACAACTGTAAATGTTTCATGGTATTATGACCACATTTTCAATTCCTTTTTTGAGATTAAAAGGGGGATATTATGAGAAAATAAGTCTTGTATGTGCTTGTGAGAATATACGTGATTGTCTGAAGTGACTTTACCAGCTCAAGCGCTGAAACATAACTCTGACTTGTTTCAGGGTCTTACTTGGTCGGGAAAATACATTTTTATTTTATTTTTTTTCAACAAATGTCAAATGACAGTTAAAGAACAAGTTAGAAAAATAAATAAATAAAATAAATAAATAGAAAAAAAATGCATAAAAGAAACAAAACCTTGGTGTGACAGACTTTATAATATCTCTCATAAAATTAGAATTATATTTTTGACAGCTTAATGATTGAAAATCATCGATATACATTTCTTATTTGTAATTAACTTTAGAGACTTGAGATAATAATCAACTTCAATCAAAAACAACTTAAATAATGGAGAAGAGTTATGAAATTTACATTTATGGATGTGAAATTTTCCTAATAAAATATAAAGATTGACAATAGTACATAACAGAAAATACATCGTTCAAAGGTGCATGACGCTATGACATCACCGACCCAGATCACAGTAGAAATATTCATTTTACTGATCTTTAACTTCTTCAATTTTCAGAAGTAATTGCTAAACTTATTTTGAAAGAGACACATTGTGGCAGTAAGGGGCGGAGTCATGTGGTTGACTCTACCCATTAAAACCTTAAAGAGCTGTAAATGTGTCACAGTATTATTACCAAAACGTGTCACAAATGTTTCGTTAAGATTTCAGGAAACTTTAGGTAGCAATCCAATCATAACGTTTGCGTGGATATTAACTAAAAACCTCAGCTAAGTGAGTTTAACATCCGTCTCCACTCTTTAGGCCGTCATCATCCCGTGTGGACTCACGGCGTCCCTGCCGGAGCAGGAGAAGGACGCCGTGTTGGCCCAGTGCTCCAAGTACCTGAAGAAGCTGCTGGCCGCCGGCGTCAGGGTGAAGACCGACTTCAGGGACAACTACTCCCCGGGCTGGAAGTTCAACCACTGGGAGCTCAAGGTATGTGCCGTTTCCCCTCCTTAACGTGTCTCCTGCTCCTGGTGCTGAGGAGCCTCACCCCCCGTCTCCCCCCAGGGCGTTCCCCTGCGTCTGGAGGTCGGGCCTAAAGACATGCAGCAGCAGCAGTGTGTGGCGGTGAGGAGAGACTCGGGCGCCAAGGTGACGATCCCCGAGGCCGAGGTGGAGAAGAGGCTGGTGGCGATGCTGGACGACATCCAGAACAGTCTGTTCAAGAGGTGAGGCGTGTTCCTGCACGTGTTCCTGCACGTGGACACAGCGCTGGCAGATGCATCAGTTAGGCTGGATTCACACTGAAAGTGTCAAAAATCCCCTCCGGAGGCTCGGGACGCATCGCACTGCTTGCCAAAGTCTGTAAACGCCTGCAGTGGGCGGAGTTTTCAAGCTGCAGAACTGGAGGGAACAAAGTGCATATAGTTACATATATCTATATATAGCTGCACATCTTCAGTTTCCCATTTCACTATAGATCACACTTTGGGAAGCCTTCTTTATATGTTAGCGTTATTTCTAGGGCTGGGACTTTATCGGGTTAATTACAATGAATTAATTACAGAAAAATAACTCGACAAAAAAAAATAACGCATTTAATCGCAATTTACTTTTGCACTCCAAACAGTGCGGAATGTTTCTCGTTGCACGAGTTCCCGGCAGTGTTGTGCAAGTTCATACTTCTGATGAACTAGTTCAAAGTTCAGTTCACATAGTTTAAAAATGAACAGTTCACGTTCATAGTTCACTATTTTCATTTTGAACTAGTTCAAATTCAGTTCATTTCAATATTTTTAGGTGAGAAGTACGAATGAAACGCCCCCCTATCCTAAAACTGTTCACCGTATACCAGTGGTCTTCAGCCCTGGTCCTCAGGACTCCTGTCCTCCATGTTTTAGATATTTCCCCTCAGAACCCTGATATAAATGACTGTCATTAACAGACTTGTGCAGACCTGGACAAGCTGATGACGGCCATTAATTAGAATCAGGTGTGATGATGCAAGAAAACATGTAAAACATGCAGGACAGGGTTGGAGACCCTGCTGTATACAATCAAGTATTGTCCTAGTGGCGTTTCAACTTTATTCAGAGGCTGTAAATCTCCAACATTGTAGTGCATTATCAATTTGTCTACCTGTTACTGGGAAATCAGACCTCTTGGTCTTTCTGGGAACTTTTTTGATTGTTAAGGACTCTCAGATATTTCCTCACACTGGACTGATGCTTTAACTCCACATGACGTTTCAAATTTGAAGTTGACGAGGCAGACGCTCAGACTAGTTTTCTCAGCGCAGGTGGACATAATTTGCACAGAAAGGTTAGTTTCCTACCGTCACACTCTTTGGGAGACGATGTGTAAAATTCCCGCAGATAATGATAAGCGGATCATCATCTGACGGCTCGCTGACGCTGCGACTGCAACGTCTCCCTTCACCAGTCAAGGCTGATTTATGGTTCCGCGTTAAATCGACGGCGAAGACTTCGGCGTAAGGCACGCGGCGACGCGAACCATACGGTCCGCACGCCGCGTACCCTACGCCGTAGGTGTAACGCGGAACCATAAACCATAAAGACTGCACCGGGCTTGTCGAGCATTTTAAATATGCGCGCCGCCCGCTGGTGAAATGAGAAGGATTATTCCGTAATAATTGGACCTAAACAGTGAAGCTCACATAATCTGGACAGATCAAATTCCAGTTCATGATCTGCAGAATGAACAAGTTCACGTTCAAGTTCTTTATGTGTAAATATGTTGCGTTCAGTTCAACGTTCTCACAGAAATGAACGTGTTCAATGAACGCGTTCATTTGAACGCGTTCATGCACAACACTGGTTCCCGGTATAAGTTACCCGTAATACTGACGCACAGAACTCAACACGAGAAACAACAATGGAAACCCAAACCGATGGGAAGTCGTTGCTGGTTCGCTGGGTGGAAACTTTAGTTTTAAAGAAACTACAGAGTGGAAACCCAAATGTATCCAAATTGCTGCTCGTTCCCTCGCCCGTCTGTCTCCATGACGCTTATATTCCGCGCTGGGCTGCTTTTCCAAACAAAGTTTCAAGATGGCAGCACGCAGTAAATGGTGGTCAAGAGCAGAGACCATTTATTTAATAAATAGCTTGGAGGACCTGGAGATAATTAAAAGAACACATGGAAACAGGAAACATAAAAACTGTGAGCTTTTCATGTTAGCATGTGAATGAGTGTACGTTTGTGTGTACATGAAAGTACAATCTGCATTGAGGCTTCTTGCTTCGGGAATCCCGGTCTGTGATTGGACGCTGCCGCTCATTTGCATAAAGTTCAGATTTTTCAATTTAAATTGACGCTCTGGACGCCTCCGACGCCTCTCGCAGCGCGTTTTCATAGACTGTGAATGTGGCGCTTTCAGTGTGAATCCAGGGTTAGAGTTTTAATTAATAAGAAGTTACAAAGTGGCTGCATAAACTAGCTGTAACTCAGTGAGTTGGGATCTCCACCTGAACTGAGCAGGTGATTGATTACACAGCATCCATGAAAATGATCCAAAACTTGAATGTTTGTCTCCCGTCAGAGCTTCAGATGACCTGAACAGTCACATGGTGGCTGCAGACTCCATGGAGCTGTTCCAGCAGGAGTTGGACCAGGGAAAAGTGAGCTAAACGTCCCACAATGCACCTCACCTTACCGTCGTCCACCTGGTAGTGAACAGTGAATGATGCTCTTTGTTTTTTGTTTTTGAACAGATCGTCCAGATCCCGTTCTGTGGAGGAATCGAATGTGAAGACTGGATCAAGAAAACCACTGCCAAGTATGTCGGACATGACAGATATGACTAAAGTTGTCTACGAAAATTATGACTAAATATCATCAACAAACCTTTATCACCTGAGGAAAACGAGACGAAAATGCTGGTCATGTGACGATAACGATAATTAAATATATAATGCAATATCATAGAGGAATAAAAACTCTGCTAAAATGTGTCTTCATTTTCGTTGACCAAAACGAGAGTAAATGTTCTACCAAAGATCCTTAACATCCATGTTTTCAGTAGTTTCTCTGGTTTAATCTCCATGTTTTCAGTAGTTTCCTCTGGTTTAATGTCCATGTTTCCAGTAGTTTCTCTGGTTTAATGTCCATGTTTTCAGTAGTTTCTCTGGTTTAATGTCCATGTTTTCAGTAGTTTCTCTGGTTTAATGTCCATGTTTCCAGTAGTTTCTCTGGTTTAATGTCCATGTTTTCAGTAGTTTCTCTGGTTTAATGTCCATGTTTTCAGTAGTTTCTCTGGTTTAATGTCCATGTTTTCAGTAGTTTCTCTGGTTTAATGTCCATGTTTCCAGTAGTTTCTCTGGTTTAATGTCCATGTTTTCAGTAGTTTCTCTGGTTTAATGTCCATGTTTTCAGTAGTTTCTCTGGTTTAATGTCCATGTTTTCAGTAGTTTCTCTGGTTTAATGTCCATGTTTTCAGTAGTTTCTCTGGTTTAATGTCCATGTTTTCAGTAGTTTCTCTGGTTTAATGTCCATGTTTTCAGTAGTTTCTCTGGTTTAATGTCCATGTTTCCAGTAGTTTCTCTGGTTTAATGTCCATGTTTTCAGTAGTTTCTCTGGTTTAATGTCCATGTTTTCAGTAGTTTCTCTGGTTTAATGTCCATGTTTTCAGTAGTTTCTCTGGTTTAATGTCCATGTTTTCAGTAGTTTCTCTGGTTTAGTTCTGCTGGGTGACGTTAGTCCTCAATCCCAGTCGCTGCAGCAGGAATCAGATCCAGAAGATGCAGCTGCAGAGTTAGAGGCTGATGCCGTTAACGCAGAGCTCTAGTTAACGTCAATTAAAAACAAAGTTACGTAGAGAAACGTGGGGTTCTGCTCTGGGGGGGAGAAGAAGAAGAACCATCTTTGGATCCACTTTCCTACATAGACGTGGAAAAGAAAACCCAATGTATCGTGGAAAAAGAAAAAGATGGAGAGAAATGTGGAAAAATAAATATGTTGTAAACTCAAATTAGAGTCTTCTGTATCTGGAATGAATGTATTCTTGAGTCAATAAGGTAACAATAATATAATAATAAGATAACCTTGTTTGAATTGTAAAATTGACTAAAACTAGACTAAAATGTTCCTGGACAATTCTGACTAAAATAAGACTAAAATCTCAGACTTTTAGTCGACTGAAACTTGACACGACTAAAAGGAGAATGAACGTGACTAAAACTAATAAAAACTAAAATGATAGCTTGAACCAAAGACTAGACTAAAATTGAAACAGGCTGACAGAAACAACACTAGACCCAAACAAGAAATGTGCTTTTAGAATAAGATGTAGAGACAAATGATGATCTAAATCATTATCGTTTCTCTCTCTGTTCTCCTGCAGGGACCAGGACCTGGAGCCCGGAGCTCCATCCATGGGAGCTAAAAGCCTCTGCATCCCCTTCACGCCGCTGAAGCCGCTGCAGCCCGGCCAGATGTGCGTGAGCGGGAAGGAGCCGGCGCAGTATTACACGCTGTTCGGACGCAGCTACTGAACACCTGGACACGTCCCAGTAGAAAAGGGCTTTCCAACAGAATCCCTCCTGTTTCTCTGTTTCTGATCTGTTATGGGTGTTTAAGGTAACCAGGTCACTCACCTGTAGGCCTCATAATAGGAATACTTTTCTTTTTTTAACATGGTAACATTTATGTAATGCACTTGAAAGTAAGTGGAGATCAAAGAAATGTTTTTTTTTTATTGGTTGTGTTCTGTTAAACGTTTGTTATTCTCAGAATAATGTGTGAAAGCAGTGTTAGATCCAGGTTCTAACAGCCAGACTGGTTTGTTAACGTCTAATATTCCGAGTTATGATGATGATTTATGGACGGTTCGTCTCCGAAACCTCTGCCGTTGCAGTGGGAGTGTATTTCTTGCAGCTTTTCCAGCTCTGCTCCCGTGTCTGGTTACATCACGCAGCTCCTGGCGACTCCTGGAGCCACATTTAAAAGTCAGTGATGTAAGCGCCTGCCACTTCAGCCCCTGAAGAACTTTGCAGCCTGTGTAAAATAAAGACATTTCCATGGCAAACTGACCTGCTTGTCAATGAGTCTGGGGAAGATTGGGTTGTTCTATTTTATAAAACTACGAGAAATGCATTATCTGAATAAGTATAGAGCATTTTATTTTTTTCAAATTCTGTTTATTGATTTTCTCTCAAATAACCAACACACAAAACATTCATAACAAGCCCAAACAAGGTCCTCAGCAAAACTACGCGACAGAAAATAAATGGTAATAATAATCAAAAGTAAAGAATAAAAGGACTTAACTCAAGGGGAAAAAAAGAAAAAAAAAGATGTAGGTATAAATACATACAGGACTGTCTCAGAAAATTTTAATATTGTGATAAAGTTCTTTATTTTCTCTAATGCAATTTAAAAAAGAAAAAAAAAAGATGTAGGTATAAATACATACAGGACGGTTTCAGAAAACTTGAATATTGTGATAAAGTTCTTTATTTTCTCTAATGCAATTTATAAAAAAAAAAAAAAATTCATACATTCTGGGTTCATTAAAAATCAACTGAAATATTGCAAGCCTTTTATTATTTTAATATTGCTGATTATGGCTTACATTTTAAGATTAAGATTCCCAGAATATTCTAATTTTTTGAGATAGGATATTTGAGTTTTCTTAAGCTGTAAACCATGATCAGCAATATTAAAATAATAAAAGGCTTGCAATATTTCAGTTGATTTGTAATGAATCCAGAATGTATGACGTTTTTGTAATTGCATTACAGAAAATCACAATATTCTAATTTTCTGAGACAGTCCTGTATATACATACAATACATTTGTCAATTGCAATTACAATTAGCCAATTTTCTGTATAAGAACAGCAAAGTCACAAGAAAAGGGGCATTGGAAATAAATTGCAATTAACTGTCATCTAATCTTTGTTCATGAGAATCATTGGGCAGATTGTCCATAAAATGTAAAAAGGGTGACCACAAGTCATTAAATTCTTCAACTTTACCTCTTAGAATGTATGTTAGTTTTTCTAACACTAGGTGTGAAGACATCTCTTTTAACCACTGAGTGGAATTAGGAGTCTGAACATCCTTCCACTTCAAGGCTATTACTCTTTTGACTTGTAACAAAGTATAGAGCATTTTGAGCTACATGTTTTGGTTGAACTGTTATTAGATAAATGTTAATCAAACTAATCTGTCACCATGCAAGGTGATTGGATTGCTGTGAAATATTCCTCTCCGACCATTTCTTAAAGGATGAAGTATGTAGAAAGCCTCCTAGGTTACATAATAAGATGAGCTGGTTAGTTTTCACAAGCCTGAGGGGGCGTCGACCAGGCCCCCAGTCTCGCGCTCAGCAGGCACGCCGATTTTTTCCAGTGGCCAGCCGCGGTACTGCAACAAAAAATCCCATGGGGCCCAGAAAGCTTTTTTCCCATAGACCGCAATAGTAAAAGAGAAGCCTCTAAAACTGTTCACAGGAAACCTCCAGCTGTAATCACCACCAATTACTAATCTTTGTATTCTATATTTTTAAGTCATTGACTTTATATCCGTCAAAAATGTTTTATAACGGCCAGAAAAGTCAAAGAAAAGTCTCTTTCTGGGCGTGACGTCACGGCTGTGCCGTGGACTCGCAAAGCGCGGTCGTGTGTGTCTCGGGAACGAGGATGGCTGAAACTAAGCCGTTCGGCGGAATAATCACTCAGAAACACATTGCATTGCCAATTTGCACCAAACAGAAATGTTTAATAGCAAGAATAATAATGGTTTGTCATTCTTGTACTTAAACATTTCCGTTGTAGCCAACGGTGTATGGTTTGTGAAAATAAGATATCAGGCAGGAATAACACAAGTCTAAGACCCTGTCCACACGTAGCCGGGTATTTTTAAAAACGAATATTTCCCCCCCTCCGTTTATAAAAACATTTGCATCCACACATAACCGAAGATCTGCGTTTTCGACCACATTCATAAGCATTCTAATGATCCTGTAGATCATCTGCGGCTCCGCGGAGGCGCAGGTGTGGGTGTTTCCACTGAGATCCTCCTGCACACACACACCTAACGCACTTCAAATATGTATTCTTCTGTTGCTCTTTCATTTGGAGGCAGCGCCCTGCACGGGACTAAATGAGGGTCAATATTAACAAAATGAGCTTGTGGCGTGAGATCCCCACCTCACAATAAAACTGACCTCCATCAGGTTTGAGCAAACGTGCAGGGAGAGAGATGTGTCGTAGTTGTTGCGACGGTGCCGTGGAGTTTTAGATGTCATGTGTTTAACATCATCTTAACCCTTAATCCTCAGCTTATTTTATGACAGTGCTCCCGGGGAAGCTGCACCTCCGCAGCTCCGCGGGCACTGCGAAGCCGGGCAGTGCCCGCAGGGCAGTGGGCAGTGGGCAGTCCGCGGCTCCGCGGCTCCTACGCCGTAGGGTGCGCGGAGCCGCGGAGCCGCGGAGCCTACGGCGTAGCCTCTGTGTAACGCAGTAAATTAACCACATTTAAACATAATATTTGACATATTTAAACATAATACTTGACAAAACTTGTAATACAAAAAATATTTGTCTTAATGTAAGTAATAAACTTGGGAAGTTTCATGGTGATACCTGCTATTTACATTTTTACCCTATTTTAGCTTATTAACCTGGGGTGTCTCATCTTAAATAAAAATGACTCGTTTTATCTTTAATTAAAAAAAACACACAAATGAACCATGTATAGTCTATAACCATGACTTTGAGAACAGCATCGGTTGATTTGCCCTATAAATCCCTAATTTCATTGTGTACATCTATCATTACCGGTCTGAAGGACTCATGAGCGCGCAGCGCTTGTCCAGAGCGCGCAGCGCTCGTTCACATTGCCCCGGGGCATGATGGGAGGCCCCAGAGCATCATGGGAGGTGACTCAACTGCGCATGCTCTATGGGCCCGTGTACCAGGAAGTAAACCAGGAAGTCAGAAATTTTTTCGGCGGATGCGCTGGGTGAGCAAACTCCATTGAAATGAATGGGCGGCCATTTTCGATCCGGTATCCAGTTATATAATACATCCATGGCGTCGACCTCTTAACTGGGTGGGAAACCGCATGCTGAGCAGGAGGAGGAGCGGGTTTTCTGTCAACCACATGGCGAATGTTGACGCTTTGTGTCACCTGGCTTGTTGGATGTGAGCGGGGCAGCTGGCAAATGTGCCAGCTATTACGGAACAGTGAGGCCTGCGTCTCTCCGCCCACGCCGCAAGCTGCCGGGACGCGCCGGCGCTTTAATGCAGCGGACCCTGTGAACTGTGTTAGAGAAGCTGGGAGGGAGAGAGCCGGCGATTCCTGCCTCATTCAACATAAAGGTGTGACACTATTTTTAAAGAAACACATTTATTTCCCTTGGTAATAATGCAAATACACAGGGAATAGTTTTTCCTAGTTCTGACATTTGTTTCATGGGACATTTTAAAAGCAAAGGAAAAAGAGTGGTAGAAAACTGTTCTGGGGATTCAGGGTAGACTTTATATATTCAAAACTGTCAAATTAATATATTTTTTAAGCATGATGATGCAAATTGTACATTACATGTTATTGTAAACTTTATCTGAAAAGTTAAAATGATTATTGTGGTGCATTTAAAAGTGCATCTCAAATTATGCTGGCATTACCAAACCTTATAACTTATTGCAAGAAGATCACTTAAACTTTTTTCACACACTATGTGTGTGTATATATATATATATATATATATATATATATATATATATATATATATATATATATATATATATATATATATATATATATATATATATATATATATATATATATTTATTGGCCCTCAGTGGCCAATTAAACTGGAAACAACTGATCTGGAATACAATTGCGAAAAGTAGGTGCATTTCTGTTTGTGGCGTGAGGTTATGGACTGCATTACCGGAAGAATTAAAATATAGATAAAATGTGTTGAATTTTAGACATGATGATGGATAAGAACAGACTTGTTCCCGGGTAATGGAATGATGTCATAAAGAAAGGAAACAAAATGATGGGTACATTGAGTATTATTTTGATAAACACTTAAGTAATCCTCTTTTTTTTTAACATATGTGTGTACAGAATGTATGTAAGTGTAAGCATGTGTAGTGTACATATGTATGTATGTGGATATGTAATGTGCTTGTATATATGTTTGTATGTACAGGTATGGATACATGTGTAGGTACGTCATAAGCATGTATGGTATGCATGTATATGTGCATATGCTTTTTGTTGTTGTTAGCTATTATTCATTTGTGTTTATTTCATACAAGGAAAATGTCTCAAACATGTCAGACAAAAGACATTTTGAAATGTAAGAAGGGGGGGCATTCATTCATTCACAAGCTGAGGCTTCAGCCCTGACCCTTTGGTCGTGACCTAAGTGTTCATGCTTGGTGGTGACAAATACATTTTTTTCATTCATTCATTTATGTATATTGTAAAATTAGAAGTATGTATGTATGTATGTATGTATGTATGTATGTACATACATATGTATACAGTACAGTTTAGACACACCTCATTCAAACAAATGGGGAAGTGTGTCTAAACGTTGGGTCTGTACTGTATATATATATATATATATGTATGTATGTATGTATGTATGTATGTATGTATGTATGTATGTATGTATGTATGTATGTATGTATGTATGTATGTATGTATGTATGTATGTATGTATGTATAAATCAATATATAAAATCGAATCAATATCTGCTTTCAGATTTATGCTTTACTCTTTCAGCGTCTCTTATTTTGAAAGGTGGCACCGGAAGTGTGCTCCTTTAAATTCCTCTGCCACCACATTCTTCTGTCAGTCCGGAGACGGGATAGTGCAACTTTTTACCCCAAAAATGAGCGACAAAGGACTGTCAGACGATGCGGCGGCAGCAGCGTGTAAAGACGGGGACGCTATAACGCAGGTAAGTTGACAGTCGGCTCACTTTAAGCTTTAGTAAACTTATATCGGGCTCTGACAGCCCAAAGGCCAGCGACTCACACACACATTCATCTGCTATCAGACATATTTCTCCACAGAAGTGGGTTTATTCAGGCAGGATCAGCAACATATATGACATTTACAGTTGCAGCTGCATCTGTAAATCGAAACCGCCATGTTTCAGCTGAGGTAGAGTTGGCTCGCTGCAAATATCACCCGAATCTTTGGAGTCGGTCCACGTCCTCATCAGCGCATGCGCGGAACCTGCCCGTGCGGAACCACGAGCCGCCCTGGCCACGCCCACAAGGGGGCGTGGCTACACCTGAGCAGGTTCACCTGCTGTCACTGCAGGAGGGAGGATGGGGGGTCAGTGGGGTTGTTTGGTAGGGGGTAGGGGTGTAACGATACACTAATGTCACGATACGATACACGATATTGAGGTCACGAAAACGATACGATATTATAGCAGTATTTTTTTAACAACCTTGAATGAGGAACAAATGACTGGAAAAAATTGTCTTTTATTTGAAAGACACAAAATACAAAACAATACTGTACGTTTGCCCTATTGTTACAGTTTGTAATGCTTTATAACTGTTTAGGTTTCAAAGAGAAAGCCAGGCCAACCATTTTCCACAAACTGAACTAAAAGTAAATGTCAGGTTTGCATTATGAATCTTCAGTTTCATACAAGTACAAATATTTTGCCACAAACTGAATAGTTTCTCTCATGTATGACTTGACTTTTTTCTTAAATTAAATACAAGTAAATAAATAAACTATGAAACAAACTCCAAATGCAACATGACTGTTATTTATCTTCTCCCAGAGTTCAGAGCTTCACCTGCTCCAGCCTGAGGCCGTAAGGTGAACCCGTTATCGTTTCATCCCTCACACCTTTGGGGACGACACAATCTTTACATCATAAAAAAGATTGATTCATGCTCACCTTATAAGTAAAAGCTCGGAGCTCAAATCCCTGCAAGAGTCCCGTGATCGGGACCGTAAAATGGTACTTGTTTCTTCTGAGCGGAGTTAGATTTTGGTCCGCGGGTCGAGGTCGTCACGTGATCCCGCTGCACCAATAGGATGTTACTAGTAAACACTATATATTCATATTAATAACCCAATATCAGCTACAGTTTGTCACCTCCACGACACGTATCGTGACGTTTTTGTATCGCGAAATTTCATGGCCCGATATAGTGTTACACCCCTAGTAGAGGGGCAATATGGAGGGACTGGACTGGACTGGCAATATGTTTACTTCTTAATGTTTGGTTGAAACAATAAAACAAAAGGTGGCAGTTTATATAAAGATGCCAATTGTAGCATAAAGTAATGTATTATGATATTTTCTGCAGGGATAATACCTCTATAGGGGGTATGCATTGATGTCACATTCCCACTGGACCAGCCCCCTTACTCACACTGAGTGGCAACTAGTGTGTTAGACGGGATAACAGCTGATTATGGGCTTAAATTAAAGGCAGTTGGACTTGACAGTGACCCGTACAGTTACCAAGAACCAGTGGTCCATGGACATTAATATTTGGTACAGTTACCAAGAACCAGTGGTCCATGGACATTAATATTTGGTAAAGTTACCAAGAACCAGTGGTCCATGGACATTAATATTTAGCCACGAATCCAGTTTCCTGATATCTATATGTACTTAATTTCTACGCCGGGGAAATACACGAAGCAAAGCTTGAAGGCTTACAAAAGTCTTGACGCTTGGTCCGACTTCAAGGCAGGATTTGTTGGTGAAATTAAAGTGATGAGGACACTGAACTTTATGATTTGACCGTTTAACGTTAGCTACCCAAAAATCCAACATTACCTGATACAAAATGGGAACCGCAAATCCACGTTTCGGTGACTGGAATCCAGTTGTTTCTGTGAATTGCAGCGATCCATCTGTCTCTCTTAAGCTTATTTTACGTCAGTCTGTAAACGATAACTCTGATTTCTTGCTAAATCTATGAGTACAGTCGATCGCACAACAGCTCTTTCCCATTTTAGATGTTTTCCAGTTGCTCAAACTGAAAGTTTACGCTGACACTCAGTCTTTCTGACACTCAGTCTTTCTGTCACTCAGTCTTTCTGACACTCAGTCTTTCTCACACTCAGTCTTTCTCACACTCAGTGGGCGAAACCCACTGCGAAGTTTCATCTGTGACGTCATGCCCATTCCCTCTATAGGCTCATACCCACCCTAAAATCCTGCAGTATATCAGCCTACTCGTGTACTATCCTTAAAAATATAAAATATTCCCATAGTTATCTCCACTATTGGCTTTTTATAAGGTTCTGTTTTGTTAAGAGAAAAGTCTGAGAACAGCCAGAATAACAGCAAGTAGCTTTCTACAGTCAGCTGCAAAAATCACCGACCTGGAGCAGAGTCCAACGGTTCACTGGTTGCTAAGGAAACTAACTCATACTCTTTTTCCACCAAACTGGTTCCAGAGCTGGTTCTGAGCCAGTGCTGGTTCTGGTTCACAACCAGCTGAGAACCGGTTTGCTTTTCCATATCTCGGGTGCTGAGGGGAGCCACTTCATTACATCGCTGTAAACCTCAGTTACGTTGTGCACCCAGGAGGATAAAATAAATCTTAGATGCAGTGATAGTTGTGCACGGCCACCACCAAGTCTCCTTGTCCAATTTCCTACCAAAACCTGACGACCCAGAAACTGTCCCGACCCCCCCCTGACGGCCCCTCAAAACTCTGACTTTTCAGTCCCCACCACTGTGTCCTCTTCCTCATCTCCTTTGTCTTCTTCAGCACGTCCGTTAAAATCTGCACTAATTTGAGGAAGTTCTCCATCACTTCAACCACCTCAACCCAGAGTTTCTCCTCCAATTTACATCCCATTGGTTTACATTTTACGTCATTCTCTCTTTTTATCAGGTCAAATTTGTTTATTGGACCAAAAAAAATACATAATTTTCTTCCTTTATCGACCAATAATTTATCTGCCAGATGGATATCGTGCTTCCCTATCTTTAGTCAAGTTATACTGTACAGTAATATGTTCATTTATAAGTGTACACAATGTTAAATGCAATTAATGAATGACAAGGAATTTCAGGAAGGCTTGACGACTTTACTTTAGTCGGACAAGTCAATAAAACATTTATTTACATCCACACCTGAAAACAAATATGGAGAATGTAGATGTGCAGAGGTGTTTGTTGCTGGTTATGGAGACGCGTGACCCCGTTGTAGCCCCAACTTAAAAGGTCAGCTTCCATGTGCTGCAACTGGAGACAAATATAAGGACCTGTCTTCTAGGGCTGGGGATCGATTCAAATGTCAAGATCAATTCAATTCCGATTCTTAAGATTCAGAATCAAGATCTCAACATTATCAAGATTTGATTCGATACGATTCGATTACGATATTGATTTGGGTTAGTGTTATTAAAACTGTTTTTTGAGCTGTTGCATGAATTATATGACTGTAGTTCTGCAACATATTAATACTAGTATTATATTGAGATTTAACAGTAAGTATTGCAGCTAATGGTGCTGTAAGGACCAATCAGCTCCCAGAATGCTAATAGAACTGCTTTCAGAAACATCGAATTATCAAACAGATCCAGGGTAGCAAACAGAGACGCATGAAATCGATTTAAATTTTTCCAATTTTGTGTCTATTTTGGTTTTTAATTTTTGAGAATTTGGTTTTTTAGCATTTTAGGCAAATGTGACCCCAAGACAGTATATAAAGTAATGAAATATAGACCATTTATGCAATTATAACCTAACACTTTAATGTTTTCATACCTTTAAACATATTTAACGGCAAAAAAGTGGCACCAGTTATTCTCGTGTCCAATAAAACATTCCTATTTTGGGCATAAACAAAAAAATACCGATCTTTAGACATACGATGAGAATCGATTTAGAATCGGAAAATTGTTTTTTTTTTTTTTTTCAACACAGGCCTACTGTCTTCATCTTCAGTTAAATAAGAACATGCCTCAGATGTGCTTCATCTTTATGATATGAAACGGTTTCCTTTTATAAAATAGCTCAACCTCAGTTTGAAGTTTAGATTCTCAAATGTAGGTTGTTTTGTTGTTAAAGTGGAACGGATTCTTGCACAAGGACCCTGAACGGCTAGACACGGATCTGCCGGTCAGAACCAGGTTAATGATTGATGGATGAGCCACAGTGGTGGAAAAATTAAAACATGTTAAATTATTACTATTATTTATTATCTAGTTGATGGGCTTCGGCGCCGGTTTCAACCAGAACCAGCCGTTCAGTACAAGGGGTCAAACCGCATTAACACGTTCGTGTTGAGGAGAGGCCCGAGAGGGAACCTGGGTTTTAGCCTGGAACTCAACGCATTTTACCTGATTCCTTTTTAAAAATCCTCTTCCCATATTTCCTGCCTGCTGATTGGATGTTTGCTGTAGCTGCTTATCGGCCTACAGCCTAAATATTTACGAGAAAAGACTTTTATATTGTAGTAAAATGCCCGTTATAAGGTTTGCTGCAGCACTTTTCCTCTCGGTTGTTGTCAGAAAACCTGTGGAGGACGCTGCATGTATATACAGCTAAGGGGATTTATACATATAAATATATATATTTAAATTTATCCACAGTGAAAGTTTGGCTGTGGAGGAGGAAGGCTGCAGGAAAGGGGGAAAAGTCTCCACACAGAGATAACACCTATCTGTGAAGCACACACAGCTCTGCTAGCCTCAGTTCGCTAAACCTTCAAACTGGTTCTTTCTTGTCGTCATCTCTTCTTACTTTAGTTTTACATTTCTCTTTTCAGAAAAAACATCATATTTCTGAATTATCTATGTCCAAGTCTCCATGGTACCCTTTACTTCTCCTCCAAGCTTTTTGTATTAAACATGACTTTATGCTTCTCTGGCTTTGTGGATGTTTGCCAAAGGTGATGGTTCCAGTTCTGTCCAGACTTGTCGAGACACGTAGACGTTCTTTCTTCTCCTTCGTTCCTTCTCTCATCTCAGTATTTATACCCTCAGTTGAATGGAGGGGAAGTTAGAGGAAAATACTTTTCTGCTACTTGGGTCAAGTTACAGATTCTCGTATCCTTTGATTCAGGCGTTTCCCACGTCTGAGATGCAGCTCTAAAACACAAGAATGTAATACGTTACCCAGTCATTATATTATAGATAAAACATTATAATCTGTTGTTTTTCCTTTGCTATGAAATTTTATAAAATAAAAGTCCCTCCTCCACACCCGTCCCTGGTCCAGTCCCTCCTCCACACCCGTCCCTGGTCCAGTCCCTCCATCCCTGGTCCAGTCCCTCCTCCACACCAGTCCCTAGTCCAGTCCCTCCTCCACACCCATCCCTGGTCCGGTCCCTCCTCCACACCCGTCCGTGGTCCAGTCCCTCCTCCACACCCGTCCCTGGTCCAGTCCCTCCTCCACACCCGTCCCTGGTCCGGTCCCTCCGTCCCTGGTCCAGTCCCTCCATCCCTGGTCCAGTCCCTCCTCCACACCAGTCCCTAGTCCAGTCCCTCCTCCACACCCGTCCCTGGTCCAGTCCCTCCTCCACACCAGTCCCTAGTCCAGTCCCTCCTCCACACCCGTCCCTGGTCCAGTCCCTCCATCCCTGGTCCAGTCCCTCCTCCACACCAGTCCCTAGTCCAGTCCCTCCTCCACACTCGTCCCAGGTCCAGTCCCTCCTCCACACCCGTCCCTGGTCCAGTCCCTCCGTCCCTGGTCCAGTCCCTCCATCCCTGGTCCAGTCCCTCCTCCACACCCGTCCGTGGTCCAGTCCCTCCTCCACACCCGTCCCTGGTCCAGTCCCTCCGTCCCTGGTCCAGTCCCTCCATCCCTGGTCCAGTCCCTCCTCCACACCCGTCCCTGGTCCAGTCCCTCCTCCACACCCGTCCCTGGTCCCTGGTCCAGTCCCTCCTCCACACCCGTCCCTGGTCCAGTCCCTCCATCCCTGGTCCAGTCCCTCCTCCACACCTATCCCTGGTCCAGTCCCTCCTCCACACCCGTCCCTGGTCCAGTCCCTCCTCCACACCCATCCGTGGGTGAAACACAGACCCGGCTCTGGGGAAGTCGTTTTGTATTAGTGATGCACTGAAATGAAAATTTGTGGCCGAAACCGAAAATAATAATAAACACTTGGCCGAATACCGAACAATGGTTCTTCGCAGTTTTTCATTTATTTTGCCAATTTTTTCACCATTGCATAAATCAAATAAATGTGCAGTGAAATACCCGCCAGTCACAATTTGTCTTACTGTACTTGTAATTGTATTTTTTCTCATAATCCTTTTTAATTTTCTCCCGTTCAAATCCAATTAATCGGGTCGCGGTGGGGCTGATCTCCGCAATTTGAAGCCTTGTATAATAATTTAAAAAATCTGGGTTATTTTGTTGGAGGATCTTGTCATATCAGACAGTGAGGGTTCTCCACCGCATCTGTAGTACGGGCCCTTTTCTCTGCTGTGCGTCCCGCAACCGTCTCCATCACCAAGCGGTTTTGCCAAATCCAACTCAGCCTGGATCATTTCTCGTGTCCTCTGCTTTTTCCCCACATCCAAGTAATGATCTGACATGCAGACATGTTTTCTGCAATTAACACCGCTCTCTCACTCCGCGCTGTTTGCTGTTTGATTGCGCCATCTAAACATGCCGTTATTAATTGTTAGTTTTTTTCCACACTTATTCCACCGAACACTGAAAGTGTTTTTTTTGCTATTTTCGGCCGAACAATTTCGGTTACCAAACATTCGGTGCATCACTAGTCTCTATGTTTAGATCTGATGATGTTCCTCTCCGTCTCAGGACTTCATGATGCAGCAGACGATGTTGAGGGTGAAAGATCCAGTGAAGTCCCTGGATTTCTACACCAGAATCCTCGGCATGACGTGAGTGTCGGTCGGGGTTCGGCTCGGGCCGCGTGGCACATTCCTCCGCCTTAACCGGGCTCTGTGAACCGTTTTCCCTCCGCCGTGCGATTATCTTACAGGCTCCTGCAGAAGTTCGACTTCCCCTCCATGCGTTTCTCCCTCTTCTTCTTGGGCTACGAGGACAAGAAGGAGATCCCTGCAGATGTGAAGGAAAAGACGGCCTGGACCTTCTCCCGGCGGGCCACCATCGAGCTGACGCAGTAAGAGCCGATGCTGCCTGGACACCAGCAGGGTTTCTAACATCCTCCACTGCTGATGCACCTCTTGTCTTTTCAGCAACTGGGGTTCAGAGTCCGACGAGAGCCAGTCGTATCACAACGGGAACTCTGATCCACGAGGCTTCGGTAAGTTTGCTCTGCATGCTGAACCCAGAGGTGTTCTTTTAAAAGGAGTGATGCACTCTGCAGCCGCTGCTCCACAGCGCCTCCTGCAGCCCGGCTCGGATCTCACCCCCCACCACTGACACGTTCATGGGAAATAATTCATGAGCTGAACTTCAATTTGACGGCAGCAACACGTCTCAGCATCAGAATGGGGTGATGCTCACCATCGTGTAGCGCAGGGGTGGCCAACCCACGGCTTGCGAGCCGCATGCGGCTCTTTGCCCGGTGTCATGCGGCTATTGCGACTTTGTTTGATAGGTGCAGTGAAAGACAGACACGTAGGAACGTGGGGGCAAAATATGCCGCAACTGGAATCGAACCTGCGTCGCTGTACAGGGGAAGGTGTACATAAACCTGATTTAAGTCGCCTGTTCAATCCGTTGAACTACAGTATACGGGCGCGATAGCGCTCGTGTTTGACGGAAATAACTTGGAGGGAAAAAAATCCACTCTCAAAATGGCAGGGAAAAAATGCCAAATGAAAATATGAAGATAAACACAGGACATTTTTAACAGAGTGGGAGAGTTTAATATATATAATATAAATTCAATATTAATATTTAAGCAACACATCCCGACAGGCCGTGGTATACGCTCATTATATCACAGCTGAGGGGCGTTCTTCGGCCCGATGCGATGTTTCGATCTTATAAAACGGTTACCAATAATGTAAATATGAAAGAGGAATACACAATTTATTTCATGTAGTTTTTAATTAATCAGAAATACATATTATCCAGTAAAAATAGCCCCACTGTGGAAAAAAATAGTCCCATCTCTCCAGATGTAGCTCCACATGTCGTCTTTTGCGCGTCTTTTTTTTCGGAGACAGGAACTCCTCAATCCACTCATCCATCGTTAGCTCCTCCCCGGAGATCAGAGTTTACCGTCAACATGCCTAATTAATTGTTAACAAAAATAAACTTTGGCTACTTTTTGCTCCCTGCTGTAACCGTCAAAAAATATGTAACAGTTGGTTGTTGTCATGGATACATTGTTGCTTCCCTGACGCGGAATGATATGCTGTGATAAGGTTTTAGAATAGAAGCCGTGGTATAAGCTCATTATACCACAGTTAACAACCAATCAGATTGCAGGATTTCACCTTTCTGTTTTCTAATGGTATTTTTATGTCTCAGAGAGAGCAGGGAGTGAGGGATCATGGGTAGTTGATGTGGCTCTTTTCAGTAACACAGGAACCAATTGTGGCTCTTAGCCTCTGCCTGGTTGGCCACTCCTGGTTTAGCGTCTCCTCTTCCTTCATCAGGTGTCTAAACATCTGGAAGTGAGGAGGTCAGCTGCTTAACTTTTTTTGTGTTCGTGGTTCTGGTGCTTTTCCAGATGTTTTCTGTAAGGGAGGGTCTGGACTGCTGGTTCAGCATCTGGACTATTTCCTGGGCAGCCGTAAGCTGCGTTTGTGGAGTGCACGGCTAGCTCTGCTAACAGACATTGATATGTGTAAGTGCTCCCAAGTCCCTGCCGGGACTTAAGTTGAGCCTGAAGGTCACGACCTCCTGCACAGAGATTTGATCCAGTTGTCACGGACCGACGAACCTCAGAAATGCACTTTTCGTTGCCTCAGTTGCACCTTTTTTGAGACGTGTTGTTGTCAGTTAAATTCAAAATGAGCTACCGTATTTTCGCGACCATAAGGCGTACATTTTTTTTTTTTTTTTTTTTTTTTAAATGTGCCGGGCGCCTTAAGAAACGGTGCGCCGTGTCTATTAGCTGAATTACGGTAATGGAAGGCCGGCCACCATGAGAACGGTAAAGGGAGAAGGGGGCGGGTGAAGCCCCCGTGAGTTGCGACGTGAATGAGACTCCACTGAGCTGTTTAATGCGGAAACAGATGATGAAGACTTTTAAGGATTTGCTTGATGTGTAAAGTGAAATAAAATACAATCAAACTAAGTTTTGCTGCCGCTGTATTTTTAAATAAGCACACTTGTGTGAGTGTTCTGCAGCAGTGTGTTTTGCATGTCGGTGATGCGCGCTGCTCAAGCCCTACTTCCTGGTTCCCAAAGCGGTCCGATCGACCTGGTTCCTGGCCGCTTTACGAGCAGAGATTTCTGGGGTCTGTCTCAGGTCTGATCAGCTTCACTCTCCGAAATTTTCAGCAATATCTGTCGGTTACAAACCCGGTACCGGCTCCCCGACATGCGCGTGTGTTCGCGGGACCAGCGCGGGGAGCCGGGACGCGGGACCGGGACGCGGGACCGGGACGCGGGACGCGGGACCGGGACGCGGGACCCGGGACCGGGACGCGGGACCAGCGCTGGGAGCCGGGACGCGGGACGCGGGACCGGGACGCGGGACCCGGGACCGCGACGCGGGACCAGCGCGGGGAGCCGGGACGCGGGACCGGGACGCGGGACCGGGACGCGGGACCAGCGCGGGGGGAGCGGACCGGGACCCGGGACCCGGTCCAGCGCGGTCGGGATCCGCAGCACAACGGGGTATGAAAAGTTTATTTACTCTCGTGCTTGCCTGCCACGCTGATGGACAGAAACTGCCGGCTATGGTGATTTTTAAAAGAAAAACGTTGCCTAAACAGACTTTTCCAGCCAGAGTGAAATGAAAAGGGCTGGATGGATGAGGAGATGATTGGGTGGCTGAGACAGGTTTATGTGCAGCAACCCGGTGTTTTTTTTTAAATTCTTTAATGCAGAAACAGAATATGAACCTTTGAAGGGTTTGATTGATGTGAAAAGTGAAATAAAATATCAAACTAAGTTTTCCTCCTGCTCTATTTAAATAAGCACTCTTGTGTGTGTGTGTGTGTTCTCCAGCGCGTGTGTGTTTTGCAGCGCGCGCGTGTGCAGCTCCGTCTCCGTAGACGGCGCCTTTTGGGTCGGTGCGCCGTATGTGTGTTTTAAAACCAAAAATGACACACAAAACTGAGGGTGCGCCTTTCCACACAGTGCGCCATATGGTCGTGAAAATACGGTAATCTTTGCCACAAGATGTTTGTTTCAACATCTAACGTGTGGTTTGGGCTCCGAGGGGTTCATGAGATTTGTGGTGTATGTGTGTTAATGTCAGACATATGTGATGATGTCACAGCAGCAGAGGCTGTTTAGTGTAATGATTTGTGCTTTAAGTGTGTAGTTATATCTTTCCCAGTATTCTCTCCTTCTCTCTCTCTCTCTCTCTGCCAGCTCATCTGTTTCTCTCTTGTCTTTCTGCCTGAAATGCGACAGGACACATTGGGATCGCTGTTCCTGACGTTTACGCAGCCTGCAAAATGTTTGAAGAGCAAGGAGTCACGTTTGTGAAGAAGGCCGATGATGGTAAGACGGGAGGATTTTGTGTGTTAAACCTTTCCTGGCCTCCGAGGCTCCGTCTGGGCAGTAAAGTTACTTTCGTCGACGAAAATTATGACTAAATATCGTCGTCAACGAACCTTTATCACCTGAGGAAAACGAGACGAGACGCAACGAAAATGCTGGTCATGTGACGATAATTAAATATATAATGCAATATCGTAGAGGAATAAAAACGAGACTAAAATGTAGATTACAAAATAAAAACTCTGCTAAAATGTGTCTTCACTTTCGTTGACCAAAACGAGACAAGATGTTCTAACAAAGACTCTTAATCTCCATGTTTTAAGTAGTTTCCTCTGAGACCATCTTTGGATCCACTTTCCTACATAGACGTGGAAAAGAAAACCCAATGTGTTGTCGAAAAAGAAAAAGATGGGGAGAAATGTGGAAAAATAAATATGTTTTAAACTCAAATTAGAGTCTTCTGTATCTGGAATGAATGTATTCTTGAGTCTATAAGGTAACAATAATATAATTAAAGCTGCAAGCAGCGATGAACGGGCCCTCGCACTCACGGCCACCGCCCCCCATAAGCATATCAGAAATGACACCACCCACGACTTCCTATGTCAAACCATTCAAAAGTTATAGCAGAAAAAAGGAACAACCAATCAGCAGAAGGGGCGGGGCTAATTAAGGCCAACGAAGCTTAAGACTCATTACAGAGTCCCATGACACCACCCACGACTCTCTATGTTAAACCATTCCAAAGTTATAGCAGAAAATCGGGACAACCAATCAGAAGAAGGGGCGGGGCTAATTCTGGCCAACCAAGGTCAAGGACTCCATAAAGAATCTGATGAAACCACCCACGACTCTCTATGTCAAACCATTCGAATGTTATAGCAGGAAATCGGGACAACCAATCAGAAGAAGGGGCGGGGCTAATTAAGGCCAACGAAGCTTAAGGACTCATTACAGAGTCCCATGACACCACCCACGACTTCCTATGTCAAACCATTCAAAAGTTATGGCAGATAAAAGTATTCTAGGGGGCGCTGTTGAGCCGTTAGGCCACGCCCATTAATGCAAACCATGAAATATCACATGTATCGCCAAGTCTGGCTTGCATGCAAAATTTGGTGACTTTGGATTTGGTGGAGAACTATCAAATATGGACCAATCACATGAAGGGGGGTCACGCCTTTTGGCGTCTAGCGTCGCCACGGTAACACTTTTGAAAGAGAAAAGTAATGCGTGGTGTCGCAGGATGTAGACGCACATTTTGATGTATAACACACCTGGGTGCACGTTACGGTTCGGGCTGAATTAACTGCCGAAGGAATGGCATAAATTTCGCCAAAATGACACAATTTATTCAAAATGGCCGACTTCCTGTTCGGTTTCGGCCATGGCGCCAAGAGACTTTTCTTTTAGTTGTGACATGATACAGGTGTGTAGCGATTTTCGTGCATGTACGTCAAACCGTATTGTGGGGCTTGAGGCACAAAGTTTTCCGGGGGGCGCTGTTGAGCCATTTTGCCACGCCCATTAATGCAAACCATGAAAGATCAAATTTATCGCCAGGCCTGGCTTGCATGCCAAATTTGGTGCCTTTTGGGGAACTATCAAATATGGACCAATCAGATGAAGGGGGGGTCCGCTTGTTGGCGTCTAGCGTCGCCACGGTAACACTTTTGAAAGAGAAAAGTAATGCGTGGTGTCGCAGGATGTAGACGCACATTTTGATGTATAACACACCTGGGTGCACGTTACGGTTCGGGCTGAATTAACTGCCGAAGGAATGGCATAAATTTCGCCAAAATGACACAATTTATTCAAAATGGCCGACTTCCTGTTCGGTTTCGGCCATGGCGCCAAGAGACTTTTCTTTTAGTTGTGACATGATACAGGTGTGTAGCGATTTTCGTGCATGTACGTCAAACCGTATTGTGGGGCTTGAGGCACAAAGTTTTCCGGGGGGCGCTGTTGAGCCATTTTGCCACGCCCATTAATGCAAACCATGAAAGATCAAATTTATCGCCAGGCCTGGCTTGCATGCCAAATTTGGTGCCTTTTGGGGAACTATCAAATATGGACCAATCAGATGAAGGGGGGGTCCGCTTGTTGGCGTCTAGCGTCGCCACGGTAACACTTTTGAAAGAGAAAAGTAATGCGTGTAGTCGCAGGATGGAGACGCACATTTTGATGTATAACACATCTTGGTTCACGATACGGTTCGGGCTGAATTAACTCTCGAAGGAATGGCATATATTGCTCCAAAATTACGCAATTAATTCAGAATGTTCAAAATGGCCGACTTCCTGTTCGGTTTCGGCCATGGCGCCAAGAGACTTTTCTTTTAGTTGCGACAAGATACAGGTGTGTACCAATTTTCGTTCATGTACGTCAAACCGTATTATGGGGCTTGAGGTGCAAAGTTTTTTCTGTCTGAACCAACCAGATGAAGGGTGGGCGCGCTTTTTGGCGTCTAGCGTCGCCACGGTAACGCTTTTGAAAGAGAAAAGTAATGCGTGTAGTCGCAGGATGGAGACGCACATTTTGATGTATAACACACTTGGGTGCACGTTACGGTTCGGGCTGAATTAACTTTCGAAGGAATGGCATAAATTTCGCCAAAATGACACAACTAATTCAAAATGGCCGACTTCCTGTTCGGTTTCGGGCATGACGCCAAGAGACTTTTCCTTCAGTTGCGCCATGATACAGGTGTGTACCGATTTTCGTGCGTGTACGACATACCGCATTCTGGGGCTTGAGGCACAAAGTTTTCCGGGGGGCGCTGTTGAGCCATTTTGCCGCGCCCATTAATGCAAACCATTAAATATCACATTTTTCGCCAGGCCTGACTTGCATGCAAAATTTGGTGACTTTTTGGGGACGTTTAGGGGGGCAAAAAGGCCCTCCTTTCGTCAGAAGAAAAAGAAAGAAAAAATCCTACAGATACAATAGGGCCTTCGCACTGAAGATGCTCGGGCCCTAATAATAATATAACCTTGTTTGAATGGTAAAATGGGTTTGGCGAAATACAATCTTTGACTAAAACCAGACTAAAATGGTCCTGGACAATTCTGACTAAAATAAAACTAAAATGCTCAGACTTTTAGTCGACTGAAACTTGACACGGCTAAAAGGAGAATGAACGTGACTAAAACTAATAAAAACTAAAATGACAGCTGGACCTAAAGACTAGATTAAAACTGTCAGCCAGAAACAACACTACTGTGCAGGGACACGCCCAACCTACAATAAGAGCCGCTCAACCGCAGCACGGTGTAATCTGCAGATTCAGGTCCCACCGGTTCCTCCAGGGAACAGGTCGCTCTGGGAGAGTCGGGCTTATCGGAATTCCTCACAGATTCATGTGTCGGAATAGCATTTATGACGTGAAACTTCAAAGGTAACTTCAGACCTCAGCGGGAGGAAATTAAGTTATGTGTTTGCTGTTCATTAGCTGCTCGTTTGGTGAGTGTTGGTCACAAAGTGGGCATTTCCAAGACCAAGACTAGTTCAGAGACTGAGACCAAAAAGAAACCTAGTAATGTCCTGATCCTGCGTGATTGTATTCCATCATCCTGGTTCAGCTAGTTTCCATATGAGCTTGTTTTCAACTGCAGCTCAATAACACAGAGAAGTGGATGATGATGTTGAACTCACTATAAATGTTTTCACCATCATCTGAGATCAGATCTGTGTGGCGACTGCACTACCACTATTTCTACACTATTGGAGGATTGACTCCAGTGCTTTTAAGGATTGACACGACTACTAACTAGTCCCTTCCTTCCTTCCTTCCTTATTTTCTCCCTTCCTTCCTTCTTTCCTCCCTTCTTCTCTTCCTCCTTCCTTGACCCGAAGACAGCACAAGGGTTAAGGATTGACACGACTACTAACTAGTCCCAAAGTCCTCTAGCAGAATAACCAGCTCCAACACCCCCCTCCACCTCAGAAAAGGAATGAAGAGTAAATGTTACTGGTTTAAATTGGACTGAATTTGGAGATGAAACCTGAATTTTAGATATTAAAATTGAAATTACATTATTTACCATTATAGTAATCAGATTACACCGTATATCAGCATCACTGAAATGGACCTGATGCTTAATCAATCACCATGTGCAAATATTATTCATATATTTATTCATACAAGGCCGTTATAAACACAAAACTGTAATTAAATACAGACACATGCAGATGCACCAAAACATTAAATCCAATGCAAAATATAAATAGTTTACAAAACTGTACATTAACAAGAGGAAGAACTGCTGATCACCAGATTCTGTCACCTTGGTGTGAAACGGAATCTCAGTTATCCGAGTCCGAGACATATGAGACAAAGACCAAAGAAAAGTGGTGTTGAGACCAAGACCGGTCTGGAGAACTACAAGTCTAGCTCTCAGAGGCTGTGGAGTCTTGAGATAGATTAGACCCCGTTATGATTAGATTTTTCTTTACTTCATTCATTAAAAGAAAAACAAAACAGTTCAATATAATTACAACAAATCTCTTTCCTTGAATGAAAGGGAACAGAAAGAAGACTAAGCTTATTTTATCTGTCCCTTTTTCCTAAGAAATCAAATTTAAATTAATGTAATAATAATCATAAAAAAAAGACAGATTACACAATTTAAAGGAGCTGTATGTAAGAGCAATAATAAAACGAATCATAAAATGACCCCGATATGTCAACAGACATTTAAAAATCATGTTCATTTCAAATACTTATGTCACTGACAACAGCACTCAAGCCAGGATATTCCAGTTTAAAAAGAGGAGTTGCAGCCCTCAACTGATGTTTATGTTGTCATTTTTTGTTTTGGCCTGAAGCTCCACCTCCACCTATCTCCCAATCACCAAGTCAGTATTGTTTCTGAAGCTCCACCCTCCACCTATCTCCCAATCACCAAGTCAGTATTGTTTCTGAAGCTCCACCCTCCACCTATCTCCCATTCACCAAGTCAGTATTGTTTCTGAAGCTCCACCCTCCACCTATCTCCCAATCACCAAGTCAGTATTGTTTCTGAAGCTCCACCCTCCACCTATCTCCCAATCACCAAGTCCGTATTGTTTCTGAAGCTCCACCCTCCACCTATCTCCCAATCACCAAGTCAGTATTGTTTCTGAAGCTCCACCCTCCACCTATCTCCCAATCACCAAGTCAGTATTGTTTCTGAAGCTCCACCCTCCACCTATCTCCCAATCACCAAGTCAGTATTGTTTCTGAAGCTCCACCCTCCACCTATCTCCCAATCACCAAGTCAGTATTGTTTCTGAAGCTCCACCCTCCACCTATCTCCCAATCACCAAGTCAGTATTGTTTCGGCATCCGGGTTGCCAGCTCGGCTCTAATTATCGCAGCCATGGCAGCCTACGTTCCTGCTGCATTCTGCAGTCTACCTGGCAACTAGAAATAAAAACACTTTCTAATAAACCTACGGTAAATTAAAAAACCAAAACTACAACAAAGTTATAAAATTACACAAAATAGCCGTCGTCAAACACAGATAGTCGTATTCTTTTTTGATTCAAAGAAAAAAAATATGACAATGATGCTAAAAAGAGAGAGAGGGAAAAAAAAGAAAATCCACCTAACTTCCCTGGAGGACGAGCATGTGTCTAACGAGCGCTGGGCAACGTCACTGCAAGGTTTCTCATCTACAAACCCCCTCACGATCCGCCCTGCGTCACCTCTGTGTTGATTGTTTTCCGTCTTTCTCCCCCTCAGGTAAGATGAAAGGCCTGGCCTTCATCCAGGACCCCGACGGCTACTGGATCGAGATCCTGAGTCCCAACACGATGGTGTCCATCACCTCCTAAAGAAATCCTGCTGCTGCTACGGCCAGGCCTGCCGTGGCTCCACCGGGGGGGGCATCATGAGAGTCAGGGGGGGGCAGGACCGCCGAGGCCTCCAGGGCCCGGGTCCTGCCTGATACTGGACTGATACTGGACAATCAATGAGCAGATAGATTAGAGAGGAGCGACTCTCTCCTGGTCCTCCATCATCAGCTGTACATGTGGTGCCGACACGCTGGATCTGGTAATAATAAATGTGAAAGCAGACGGACTGGTGGTTTCATTCATTCGACTCCTCAGACTCAACAAGCATTGATTAATTTATATTAATAAATATATTTGAGTTCTGAAGTCGATGGGGTTTCAAAGTGAAGAATAAAACCATAAATGGAGATTAGAAAGCAAAAAGCAGTGAACTTGGAGCTAAATATCGTATTTTTAAAACCTTGAATTACTCAACCTTGAAAAGTAGATATAACAATAATAAAACCTTATTTCATAATGAGTTGCTACTGTAACATTAAAATATGTGATATTATATGGAGGTAGATTTGTTTCTTAATTATTCAATCAATTGCTTCAATCAAAAAAATATATTTTCAATAAAAAGAAATTTCACTTCAATCAAACAAAATTTTTTCAATCAAAGAAAAAAAGTGTTTGCAAAAAAATATTTGAGACTCAAAAAAATGCATTTGAACACTGTTTTTCTTTTGATTGGAAATGTTTTATTTGATAGAAGTGAAGGTTTTTTGTTTGAAGCAAATTTTTTGATTGAAGTAATGTTGTTTGGTGTTTGGGCCGTATTATGGGTAGGACATTTGTGTCTATCATTTAATCAAAAAAGTAGTTGCTTAAAAAAAAGATATTTTCAATAAAAAAACAAAAACGTTTTCAATCAAAGAAAAAAGTGTTTGAATGCTAAACAATATTTGAGACCCAAAAAATTGCATTTGGACACTTTTCTTTGGATTTAAAATATTTTTTTTCGATTTGAAGTGATTTATTTTTTTGATTGAATAATTAAGAAACAAATCTACCTCCATAATATTAAAAATGCCAGGTTAAAGTCAAAGTCCAGACCTCAGTCTGACTGAAACAGCCGTGCACGAATAAAACCCAAACCTCGACTCACTAAAGCACCGTTGTGAAGAGAACTGGTCCAAAAGTTAATCTCACTAATGATTTAACTTCCTGCAGTAAATGATTACTTGAAGTTGCTGCTGCGGTGACACGTAAACGCTCAGGACTCGTGGGTTTGGGTCTAATTACTCACATTTCTCCTGTGCAGGTTGATAGTCTCACTTATCCGTGGGAGTTTTTGTTATACATGCATGTGTCCAGGTCCTCTCTTCGTCACTAGAGGGAACTCTGGTCCCGGTGGCTCGGTAAACTCAGTAAACTGTAAACTCAGCAGGACTCGCTGGTCACTAACGAAGCATCAGACGTCCTCTGCACACGCGCCTCTTAAATCAACCTCTGAGGGGAAAAAGGACATGAAATCTTGATTTGAATTCATCAAATTACTCAGAGGAGACAGAAAAGGCAGCATCATGTTATGAAGCTTCATCTTTGCAGCAGAAAACAGTCAACTTGTGAGAAAACGGAAGAATAAATTCAGTCAAATCGTAAAGATCCCAGAAGAAGACTTTGGTATAAAGTTCAGTTTTCAGGACCGAAACCCCGCCGGAGTTGCTTCAAAACAAGTCACTGACCTTTCTTCGGGCCCAGGGCCCAGATCTGAACACTGATGCGTATTATCCAGTATGACAGGATGAAAGTATCTAGCAAATCTGTAGACACTCAAAGATGACGTCAGGTGAGCGGTCATTGAATCTGGTGCTGGACGTCCTGGCATTCCTGTCAAGTTTTGGATTTAAAAATACAGGAAATTATCCACCACCCGCTGTCCCACCAGCTCAAACAACAAGGTCCAGTATCTTACATTTTAAGACAGATTTACGAGAAATATAAAATAACTACGTGTCAATCACTTACAAACTACAATTATGTGCTCAGAATCTGACAGATCGACCTTTGTTGACACTGAAATGCTGTCAATCATAGTTCCTGTGTATGATTCCTATAAAAGAGCCTAAATGAAAACACAAAAGGGTATTTAAGCACATTTATTTATTTTAAATGTTTTCAGTTTATATTCACATTGATTGTCTTCAAGTGAAACATTTAAATGTTCTTTTAATTTGTCATTTTCACTCATGTGGCTCTCTGGCGCCGCCCTGGTGCTGTTGACGGACATCATTCCCCCGTGAGACACTAAAATCTTAGTTACACATCTTTCAGAACTCGTAACTGTTCCCCATCCTGCTCCTCCTTTAGGAAAGTAAATTCAGTTTTCCATCTTTAGAGATATTTAAAGTCTTCTCTTTTTTGGCAGAAATGTCTTTTCTCTCGTTACATCCATCTCTGATTTGTTGTTCCGAGTTTTCTTCCGTTGTCGCCACTATCTAGTGACAATTCAGTTTGAGGTTTAAAAATGATTATATAATAAAACTGGAAATTTACAGGAAAAACGGCAGACTTGCCAGGTCTGTCCTGGTTGGAGGAGGCTGTCAGCTCGGTTAACCCCTCTCCTCTGCAGCCTCGAGTGTCGGGTGCTGGCTCTACTGCTGTAGGCCATCCCGTCAATACCCAAGGAATCCCTTTATATCTTTTATCGACATAATTAGAAGCAGCGGGGCAGGAGGGGTCCAGTTTGACCTCAGGATTCAACCTCTGAACCCTCTCTGCCTTTAGTGGATGATGTGGAGACTCCTGTAGAGTCACTGAGCTGTGATCATCGGTCCTCGCTGGAGGGTTCGCTGCTGATTCTGAAGTTTGCAGGGAGGAAATTAGTTCAAGTAAGTAGTAGGTGTCTTGATTGAATAGAGTTCATTTTGTCCACGGCTTTACAATTTAATTTGCTGATTCTTTTCGTCAGACAAGAATATGGTTTTAAATACCTGACATTTTTCAGCGATTATTGAGTCACCACACACCATGTGGTGACTGATGGAGGCGGAAGGAATCGCCGAAACATGTCAGGTATTTAAAGACCTAAATATTCATGTCTGACGAAAAGAATCAGCAAGTTAAACTAGCTGTCTTGTTCAAAAGTGAGGGACAGAATCAAGTTTGAGATTAACGGGTGGATGGGCTGCAGCAGCTGCAGTAAAGGGGGGGTCTGTACCAGTCTGTTAAGGTGAGATATGAGCCAGAAGGCCTGACTTTTGTTTATTTATCGACCTTTGTTCCTCCCCTTATATAAAAACACTGACTTAATAAATTTTTCCCATCCTATGTCTGTTAAAGGAATGATGGGTCCATCTTTCTCCATTCTGGATTCATTACAAATCAACTGAAATATTGCAAGCCTTTAATTATTTTAATATTGCTGATCATGGTTTACAGCTTAAGAAAACTCAAATATCCTATCTCAAAAAATGTGAATATTCTGGGAATCTTAATCTTAAACTGTAAGCCATAATCAGCAATATTAAAATAATAAAAGGCTTGCAATATTTCAGTTGATTTGTAATGAATCCAGAATGTATGACATTTTTTTTTTATTGCAGTACAGAAAATAAAGAACTTTATCACAATATGATAATTTTCTGAGTACAAGTACAAGTAGTCTAGTGGGTGGCTCGTTTTTATGACGTTTGCTCATCATTTTGACAAAAGATTGACAGGTGAAGTTCCCAAGCAACACAATAGACTTCAAATTGTGAAATCAGATATATTTATTATGTGTAAAGCTCACAAAAACATTTGAGGACGTCAGTAATGTTATGACACAAGACGTAAGTTCTCACAGAAAAGTAACAGTCAAGACTACTTCTAAAATACTGACATTTTTATGTTTTATCAAGCTGAATGACAAAGTAGTACGACTGTTTTCATTTATGATTATTTAAGAAAGCCCGTCTTTAAGACGATTTAAAAATACGTGTGTTAGCACTTTGAAATTATTGTGTGTAGCGTTATTGGTCGGGATCTGGTACTGGAACCGGCAATTTTCCAAGCACGCTATTGGATGATAACTACAAACAGGTCATGCATGTCGGACCCCAAACAGCCGCACCGCTATCTTTGAGGGAAAAACTAAGTTGGACAAAGTCACTGATATACAAAAAAGTGCAAGAAGTACGAGTGGCAACAATTTTTATTTTATTTGTTTAAAACTGTAGACAAAAAGAAATGGGTCCTCCCTCGATGGGGATTGTCTAAATCAGGGGTCGGCAACCCGCGGCAATCCCATGCTCTTTAGCGCCGCCCTAGTGGCTCCTGGAGCTTTTTCAAAAATGTTTGACCTTTTGTTCCTTTTTTTCTTCTTTTTTTCCATTTTCTTTTTTTCCTTTTTTCTCTTTTTTTCTTTCTTTTTCCTTTCCTTTTTAATCGCGACATTTCGACTTTTTTTCTCAAAATTTTGACTTTTTTCTCGACATTTCGACTTTTTTCTCGAAATTTCAACTTTTTTCTTAAAATTTCAACTTTTTTCTCAACATTTCGACTTTTTTCTCGACATTTCGACTTGTTTCTCGAAGTACATAATGAAAAGTTCTAACTAATATAGATACATGCAGCATGTGTTGTCTTCATTCTAAGGCTTATACAAGACTTTTCATTTTTTGCGGCTCCAGACATATTTGTTTTTTGTGTTTTTGGTCCAATATGACTCTTTCAAAATTTTGGGTTGCTGACCCCTGGTCTAAATACACGAAAACTCCTGTTGGCCCACCGCCTATTACCTTTGCACATAGTTGGACGACTCCAGGATTCATCCCATGAAGGAGTTTCAACCACGTCCAACTCATAGACTGTAAGAGAAGAAGTGTTTCTTAGGCCTCTATTTCCTTCAAACTACACCACGCTTATCTGCAGTGAGGTATTTTAGCTCATGTTAACCTCTGAGGCCTTTAAATACGACCTCACACTCACTCTGATAAAATCTGTCAATCCATCCTCGTTTCCGATTCTGCCAATGAAACTAAATTATGAACAAGTCATGTCAGTTTTAAAGGCGGACAACCAATGGAGCTGAATAACGCCGGCTCTCTGGGCCATTTCAAATGTCATCAGGACGTCCTTCTCTTCACAGGGACTGCAGTGACCTGGATCAATTCCTGCTTCGCTCACTTACCTTCTCTCTATACGTCTCTTGCTGTTTCTGAGATTCCTGAGAGGCGGAAAGTAACTGAGCTAGAAAAGATCCTCATCATGTGACCTTGGTTGCATTAATGCATCAAGATTACAGTGATTAGATAATTCATTATATCATTATATCATGATCTCTCCTCTTCTGGCTGATAGTTTATAGTTTAGGGTTTTATTTCGATCCCCATTATCTACAGAAAAACTGCACCTATATTTCCTGGGGTCCGACACTTAATATACAGTACATTACAACAAAAATTAAAAGCAAACTTAAAGAGGTAGCATATAAAAAAAGAAAGGAAAAACAGAAAATAAAGAAAAAAATAAGTCTTTCCGTTTAACATTTAGATATAAAAAAAATCAATACATATTCATACATTTTATAACATCAACAAATTCAAACCATGTATTGTTATTATAGTTTGCACCAATAACCATTTTTAATAAATATTCATTTATTTATATTATATATCTATATGTATATGTATATATATAAACAAAAATGTCATACATTCTGGATTCATTACAAATCAACTGAAATATTGCAAGCTTTTTATTATTTTAATATTGCTAATTATGGCTTACAGTTTAAGATTAAGATTCCCAGAATATTCAAATTTTTTGAGATATTTAAGTTTTCTTAAGCTGTAAGCCATGATCAGCAATATTAAAATAATAAAAGGCTTGCAATATTTCAGTTGATTTGTAATGAAACCAGAATGGATGACATTTTTGTTTTTGTAATTGCATTGCAGAAAATAAAGGACTTTATCACAATATTCTAATTTTCTGAGACAGTCCTGTAAATAAAATCAATACATATTCATACATTTTATAACATCAACAAATTCAAACCATGTATAGTTATTTAGATTATTTATTTATTTAATAATAATTAAATAAGTTTTATATATATCTATTCTGGAGATGTTTCTCTACTAAGAATTTGAGTTCTTTTACGTTAATAGTTAGTGTTTAGAAAGTGGTTTCCATGCTAATAGGTAGCTGAGTTGTTATCGGTCTCTTATCCTCTTCTCCCTTCAGTCCCATCAGGCTGAGCTGCTGGCAGGTCTTACGCCTGAGTGAGTAAACGAGGAGATGGACCCGTGACTCAACTCTGACATGAAAGCACATTCACTTAAAAAATAAATAAATCAAAACAGCATGCTTTTAGACCCAAGTCTATTCTTTACGGATTATTGTTTCAATCTTTGGATTTTAAAGACATACCCCTGCGGTGTTAATCCCCGGCAGTTTGAGATAAACTCTTTTTGAAGGAGATTTGTAGCCAAACTGCAGACGTCTTTGTTTAGAAATGGATATGATCAAAGCTCTGGAAGCTCAAATCACCGTGTGAGATTAGTTTTAAACATATTCCGTTGGTTTTATTGAACACAGACGGGAGTCTGGCCTCGTCTCTCTGGACCCAGAATCCTCCGCTGCACAACCATAAGAACGGATGAACAACCCTGATGTTGCAGCTTTGTTCACTGGATGAAAACATTTCAGTAAAACTGCAAACGAAAGCATATGCATGTACATGTACACAAACACCAGCGTAGATTTCAGTTTCTAGTGATTTTAATGTTTGTGGTCCAAATATTTATAAAACAAAACAAAACTCTGATTTCCATGAAAAGCATGAAATACTCTGACTTGTATCTTGTATATCTGTACTGAAACAGAAAATTCAAAAACACTGCAATTCATCATTACATCATAATTACTGTCCTCTCCATAATACATACTAGGGGTGGGTATTGGTTCATATATTTACCTCCAATTATATACATAAAAATTACTATAAATCTATATATCGACATATCTACATATAACTATAAGTCAATGGGTTCAAAGGTTGACTGTATGACAGGCTTGATACCCATTTATATACCGTAGATACATTTTACCTCTGGGGGCTTTTTGAACCCCCCCCTTCGCCTGTGGCCGTGTTCAATACTCTTTATGCAGTAATCAGCCGATTGGCCATCAATCAAGGTAAATCCTTATCCTTCATCCAGTCGGTAACTACAGAGATTAGTAAAGACTTTCTGTCTGGGAAGGAAAAGGTGAATAGATTTTACTTGTTTGGGACATTTTAACTTTACCTAAAAAACACCTTAAAACCTGTTACTGGTTCACAGACACCACTTTTTATTGCAGAAGCAAGAAAAGGGATCTGAACCCATCTAAGTAACACGCTGGTACAATTCCTCACGTCTTTAGTGAAAACACTCCTGAAACATTTCACACTCCTCACATGCAGAGGTGTTTCTTCAGGGACCGGCGGCTTCCTCCTGGATACGCTGCATCTAAGTGCTCCTTCAATGATTTATGTCCAGATCTTTCCAGCAGAGATGCTCGGCAGCCCAGGCCACGTCTCAAGTCTCCAGCTATTACTCATGTTCTGGACCTGTTTGAGGATTCTGGTTCGTGTGTTCGGAGGCACCGACTTCAGGGAGAAGAGACGCTCTGAGGTAACTTTATACCCATTTATTGACTAATGTGGATCTACTACTCTTGATCTTGTGTCTCAGAGATTTCCTCTTTTTGTGAAGCATAAATCAGAACATGTTTCTTGTGAACATTAAACTTTAAAAGTCTGAAATCCCGGTGTGCAAACTACCGACTACAAGTAGTTTTCATTTAATCCCTGGGTTCACTTACTTTTTCTTCCATCATGGTAAATGTTTGAGTGTTTTTGATATAAAGTGGCATGTTTTTTGTTTTATAAGCTTAAGCACGCTGTCTTTGTCTGTAATTTTGAGTAGGGGTAAGATCATGTCACACGTCAGGGGAAATTATCGCAGAAAAACGGCACGTTATAATCAATATCAATATAAATATATATCAATATGAAATTCACAACTGTCACAGTTTCACAGTGTAGGATAGGTTTTTTTTACTGTTTAACTCATTCCCCTGTTTTTCCAGATCCTGCCACCCTAATCAGCCAGAAATCCACTCATTCCCTTCACCTGTGCTTCCCCACCCAGCTCCTGGTTTCCCTCATTAGCAGTTCCCCTCATATACCGGCCCATTTCCACCTTCTAGTTTGCCAGATTGTCGTGTGCTTTTGCCTCGCTTTCCAGCCTTCCTGATTTTTGTCCTGTTCCTGCCTGCCTGCCTGTAACCCTGCATGACTCCCGGTTTTTGATTTTTGCCTGCCCCCTTGGACTTGTTTGCCTGATCTGCCTGTCTACCCGGTTTTGACCCCTGCCTGCCTTGGACCTGAATAAAGCCTCTTGGACTCTGACCTGCCTGGTGTTGTGCATTTGGGTTCTCTGTCCTGTCTGAGCCGTGACAGTACAATCTGGCCAAAGACTGAACCCAGCCAACATGGACCTACCACTTAAGGAAGAGGATTTGTGGGATTTTTTTTATGGGGACCAAGTGGCGTTCTACCACAGTACGGTGAAGGGGACGGGGACATGCCCCCAGTTCCGGCCTGCTGCTGTTCCCGAGGTGGTCCCAGACCCACCCCAGTCCCTTCCCCCTTTCTGGGGAACACGCCTGGCTCTGGGTGGGCCCAGGAGCCTGCAGGCTCAGGGGAGGCAACGACGAAGGCGTCAGCCCCAGCCCCAGCTTGCTCCAGCTCTAGCTCCTGCTCCGGCTCCTGTTCCGGCTCCCCGCATCCTGTCTGCTCCTGTTCCGGCTCCCCGCATCCTGTCTGCTCCTGTTCCGGCTCCCCGCATCCTGTCTGCCCCTGTTCCGGCTCCCCGCCTCCTGTCTGCCCCTGTTCCGGCTCCCCGCCTCCTGTCTGCCCCTGTTCCGGCTCCCCGCCTCCTGTCTGCCCCTGTTCTGGCTCCACGCCTCCTGTCTGCCCCTGTTCCGGCTCCCCGCCTCCTGTCTGCCCCTGTTCCGGCTCCCAGCCTCCTGTCTGCCCCTGTTCCGGCTCCCCGCCTCCTTTCTGCCCCTGTTCCGGCTCCCCGCCTCCTGTCTGCCCCGACTCCAGCTCCCTGCCTCCTGTCTGCCCCGACTCCGGTTCCTGAGGTGGTCCCGCAGCCCTCGGTTCCTGTGGCGGTCCCGCCAGTCTCTGTTCTGGAGGTGGTCCCGCCGGTCTCTGTTCCCCTTCCTGAGGCGATCCTGGATGGATCTGCTGCAGTCCCAGACCGACCCCCTGACGAGCCTGCCAAGCCCCCAGACCGACCCCCTGACGAGCCTGCCAAGCCCCCAGACCGACCCCTTGACGAGCCTGCCAAGCCCCCAGACCGACCCCTTGACGAGCCTGCCAAGCCCCCAGACCGACCCCCCGACCCGCCTGCCAAGCCCCCAGACCGACCCCCTGACCAGCCTGCCCAGCCCCGAGACCGACCCCCGGATCCGCCTGTTGCGCCCCAAGGGCGACCCCCGGAACTGCCTCGCTGGTCTGCCCGGCACCGAGGACGGCCCCCGGAGCTTTGGCCGTTTGTTGGCCGGCGCCCTCCTCCGGACTCCCTCCTCCCGCGGGGGGTTTTGGGACATCTGGAATCTGTCCCTTGAGGGGGGGGTTCTGTCACAGTTTCACAGTGTAGGATAGGTTTTTTTTACTGTTTAACTCACTCCCCTGTTTTTCCAGATCCTGCCACCCTAATCAGCCAGAAATCCACTCATTCCCTTCACCTGTGCTTCCCCACCCAGCTCCACACCTGGTTTCCCTCATTAGCAGTTCCCCTCATATACCGGCCCATTTCCACCTTCTAGTTTGCCAGATTGTCGTGTGCTTTTGCCTCGCTTTCCAGCCTTCCTGATTTCTGTCCTGTTCCTGCCTGCCTGTAACCCTGCATGACTCCCGGTTTTTGATTTTTGCCTGCCCCCTTGGACTTGTTTGCCTGATCTGCCTGTCTACCCGGTTTTGACCCCTGCCTGCCTTGGACCTGAATAAAGCCTCTTGGACTCTGACCTGCCTGGTGTTTTGCATTTGGGTTCTCTGTCCTGTCTGAGCCGTGACAACAACTACTTTAGTACATACAAGCATCAGGGAGCTACCTGCTACAGATTAAAACCACTTAATTCAGCTGTAGCTCTTAATTAATTAATTTCAGCATAACAACTAATGATCATCAAACTTGACATTGTTTCACTAATCTTTCTTTTTATCCATCTATTATTGATGAATAACAATGCAACTTACTGATTTGTTCACCTCAAACTGTTGGTTTTTTTTTCAATTATATTTTTATTTGTTTTTAGCATTTTAAAGACACGCAGGACAAAAAAAAAAGCAAAAACAAAAATAATAAAAGAAGTGGTTACCTAAAGTAAGAAGACAACCTGTAAACCAAATGCATAAATAATCAAATCAAATAAACCATGGTCACAGTGCGTATACAGGACTGTCTCAGAAAATTAGAATATTGTGATAAAGTTCTTTATTTTCTGTAATGCAATTTAAAAAAAAAAAAAAAAAAAAAAAAATGTCATACATTCTGGATTCATTACAAATCAACTGAAATATTGCAAGCCTTTTATTATTTTAATATTGCTGATTATGGTTTACAGTTTAAGATTAAGATTCCAAGAATATTCAAATTTTTTGAGATAGGGTATTTGAGTTTTCTTAAGCTGTAAGCCATGATCAGCAATATTAAAATATTGAAAGGCTTTTTAAAGTAAAGCAATATTTCAGTTGATTTGTAATGAATCCAGAATGTATGACATTTTTGCATTACAGAAACTAAAGGACTTTATCACAATATTCTAATATTCTGAGAAAGTCCTCTATGTCTCTTTAGTACACAGAGTCCAGGCACGGCCAGCCATGCTGGGTGAACGTCAGAGCTCCATAAGCGGTTGCCATATTCTCAGAGAAACATCCCCCTTAATTTTTTAGAGTGTACGTGCGTTGTTCCAAACGTAAAGTGTCATTCAAAGTTTGTTTGAACAGGTTAAATGTAGGGGGTTTGTGCTGGTTCCAGTTGAGTAGAATGTAGGATATCATAGCAATCCTCTTCGTGTGTGTGGGATCCAGTGTCTTGTCCAGTTCTGGACCAAAAAGGTATCAAACTGTTGTTTTGTGTTGTGGAGGTGGTTATTTATGGTGGTCAGATCACCTTAACCCACGCCGACGCAGCATCCTGCAGAAAAATACTCAAATACTACTGTTGTAGCCAGTACTCGAGTTGTAAAAAAAAAATCAGGGGGGATGGTGGATTTTATCATATAGGGACAGATAATTTGTGCTGATTACAAATAATATCATATATTACAAATAAGTAGAAAAATCTGCCAGTGGAACAAGATTTTTTTGCTTGTAATGAGAAGATAAATCTAGTTTTCTTCTTATTTCAAGGGAAAATTTACTTGAAACAGGTGAAAATTGTCAAATACTGTAAGTTATTTTTCTGGTGATGACTCTAAATGTTGAAATAGCAGTAAAACCACATTCATTGATGAAATGACATAAGGGATGGAAAGGGGGGGATGGCAGTTTTACAGGGGGAATGATTTTAACTGTTTTTATTTCAAGGGGGGATGCCATCTCCCCTCATCCTCCCTCAACTCCAGTACTGGTTGTAGCCAATTTATAGTTGCGCTGTGTGTGTGTGTGTGTGTGTGTGTGTGTGTGTGTGTGTGTGTGTGTGTGTGTGTGTGTGTGTGTGTGTGTGTGTGTGTGTGTGTGTGTGTGTGTGTGTGTGTGTGTGTGTGTGTGTGTGTGTGTGTGTGTGTGTGTGTGTGTGTGTGTGTGTGTGTGTGTGTGTGTGTGTGAGGTTGTCATTGCATCACCTGCACCAGTGGGAATAGCAGGTAATTGGCAATCAGAGGTCAGGTGAGGTGACACAGGTGATCAGGGCAAGAGAGGCGGCAATTGTTCTTTGTTTGTTTGTTTGCCGGTGAAATAAAACCTCAAGAAAAATGTTATTTTTTGCCTGGACAATGGGCTTTGTTATATCCTGCGTAAATTCACTCCCTAGGTGTCTCAGTGGTCGTTTGATTTGATTCAGTTTATTAGTTTGATACAACTACGGAAAATGTTCAGTTGGAGAATGATCAAAAAAACATCAGACCCAAGTGGCTAACTGGTCATATGTGTTGATGCCAGAAGTGCTTGGTACCTAATGTGATGACTCTGCCGAGAGGCTTCGCTTGGATGACACACAGTTGATCTTAACCACGGAGCAGGAAAGGAGGGTCACTCCAGATGTTTAGAAAACACTGGATTGAGAAGAAGAAGCCATCGTTCCTGAAGTCCAGTACTCAACAAATCCTGTATGTGAAGCGATGAGTCCGTGAACCTTCGCCAAGAGCTGCTCTCAGCCAAATGTCCTTGATGTTATCAGGCGGCTCGGTACAGTTCCGAAAACAGGGATCCACAGGTGTTCGTGGGAGAGGGGGAGGGTTAGTAGTGGGGGCAGAGTCACCTTGTTTACATTCAATTCAATTCAATTCAATTCAATTTTATTTATATAGCGTCTAATACAACAGATGTTGTCTCTAGACGCTTTCCAGAGATCCAGAACATGAACATAAACATAAACATAAACATAAACATAAACCCCCGAGCAATTATTATATAAACAATGGCAGGTAAAAACTCCCATAGTGGGAGAAAAGCCTTAAGCCAAACAGTGGCAAGGAAAAACTCCCCTTTAGGAGGGAAGAAACCTCGAGCAGGACCAGGCTCATAAGGGGGGACCCTCCTGCCGAAGGCCAGACTGGGGGAGTCAGGAACGTCAGCAGCACACAGCAGGCAGGTGGAAGCAGCAGCGGGCACATTCCACCAGGAAGATTGTGACCAGAGCGATCGGCCAAAGACCGCTCTGTCAAGGCCAGATTATAGGATCAACAATTATATTGAAAACAGGCAGACACAGTAATTTTACATCTGCCTTCAGTCCCTGGTTCATCAATGGTGACTCCAATCAGACGAATTTGTGATCACTTCCCGCCAAGCCGAGCTTCCAACTTCTCCAGGGTGTTATCAATCTTGCCAATGAGCTCAAACACCGCCGCCAGCCTGCGATTCTGTTCGAGAATCGCATCCAGCTCACGGCTTTGCTCCCCCAACGTAAGAGTCTGAGCGTTGATCGCCTTGCTTGACCCTTCAGCCACGTCCGGCAGCTCCGAAAGAGCCAGAACAGCTGTCGACGACTTACGCGTTTGTCGATATACTAGGAATCCCCCCCCCCCCATCAGGAGGATGATCAAGAGAAATCCTATCATAAATCCAATTATGAAGGCATCTTCAACATCCTCGACAGACAGAATCCGGAGGCACAAAGGCTTCCAGTATTTGTAGGAATCCATTGTGTATCCAGAAAAAAATGTCCCGTCCTGTCCTGTCTTCTTGTCGCAAAAATTTGGTCAATTGTGCTGAGAGACCAGTTAATCAATTCCATGATTGTAGAGTTTCGGAGGAGTGAAAAAGAAGAGACTCTGAAGACGAGACAAACAAAAGCAGTAGCAGGGCAGGCAGATAAGGGAAGGAGCAGAAAAGCATTCTCCTACGTCGAGAGCCGGAAGAAGAATATACAGTATACTCATAACATTTCTTTTGAATTGGCTCCTCTAAATGCGGCATATTACTTAATATTACAGTTGATTAGGTGCACTTTATTTCCTAAAATACATTTACTTCATTACTAAATGATTTATCACAAAACATACAGTAAATATGCTTCATGTCCACAACCACGTGACTTTAATATCATAGTGACACTTTCACACTTTTAATTATGTTGTACATTGCTATTTACACAAATCTCTTTATGAAACGTTCATGTGGGTCTCCAGGGATCCTCTTCACTCACTTTTCATTAATTGAACTGGTTTATAATCTATAATGTCACATGATAGTTATGTTACATAGCATTAGGACTTTGACATCAGGAGGAAGAAGAGTCCACCCTTGAAAGTGAGAGCTGAGCGTGTTCACTGCAGACGTTTGATGCATTCAAAAAAATTGGAGAAATGCATCTTTTGACCACATTTTGAGTAAAAGTAGCAGAGCTGCAGTCGTATTGGACGTCCAGTCGGCTGCAGAGCTGCAGCTCCACCCACCAGTATATCTGGAGTGTGTACGGTGCTCTGTCTTGTCCCGGCTGCTCACGTCGTGGATGTGATGACGCTGCACTCTGAGCCACATCTGTCTACGCTGGGGGTTCTGTCGGTGGCCGACGTGCCGACGTGCCGCCTCAGCTCCAGTCAAGGTTGAACCCACTCCAGCAGGTTGATGGTTCTCTGACGGGCAGATGTTACAACATCCTCGCTTAAAAAAGAAACAACTTGTTACTGTGATTGATTAAATGAGCAGATAAAGAACTGATGTCAAAATATTTTTCATTATTTTAAGCAAAATAAATGTATTGTATTTATTCTTCACAACTAAAGATTAATATGTAAAAGGAAAAGGTGCATCAGATAAGATGCACCCCCTCAGTTTGTAACTAGGTGCCAGCATTGATGTGGATGTTTAAGTGACTTCATGTGATGCTGCAACCGCAGTACTCTCACCCCCTGTAGGAGATTGTTGGGGTGAACTGAATGAATGAATGAATGAATGAATGACAATTCGCAATATATATTCATACATACATACATTTGTACATAATAGAAAAATAATATAACATTTTTTTCCATTTGAATAAACTTGGAAGTATTTATACCTTCAGATATGACATTGATCGATGCAAATTGTCTGAAAAGGGGTATGAAGAAGCAAAAGTTATTTATTTATACTTCTTCTCCCTCTAACTGCCTTTATAGTAACCTTTCTGTTGGATTTCTATGCTTTTATCCAAAATTCACAAAAAATAATTAAATAAATACAGATACGTGGCGTCTGGCGCTTCCTCCTCTAAAACCAGCTGCTATGCACAGAGCTGTAATAACATGGGTTAAAATGGGCTATATTACCTTTTATACGGCCAAATCGTGATGCTCCCTTTTCTCTACTTCACAGTCAGCAACATGTTCTGTTATGTTCCTCACAGATCTCCGTTCTCAAAGTGCAGGTTTACTCATAGTTCCTACAGTATCCACATGTAGATCTGGAGGACGGTCTTCTGCTATCAGGCACCGTTACTATGGAAACAACTTCTGCTGTCTACATCTGCTTGTATAGTCATCCCTGCACCAGTTAGCCATTATGTCTGTGTCTCTCCTTTCTCTGTTCTTCATTCTCTCTGTCTGTTCTCTCTTTTCCTGCTCTGCCCAGCTGGTCTTCAGCAGGAGGTTCTCCCTTATGATCCTGGTCCTGGTCCAGGTTTCTTCCCTCCTAAAGGGGAGTTTTTCTTGCCACTGTTTGGCTTAAGATTCTTCGCCCACTAGGGGAGTTTTTACCTGCCATTGTTTATGTTTATGTAATAATTGCTCGGGGGTTTATGTTCTGGTCTCTGGAAAGATCCTAGTGACAACTTCAGTGTTAATCAACGCTATATAAATACATTTAAATTGAATTGAATTGAAACGCATCAACACGGCTGAGCTAGGAAGAATAAAGGCTCCACAGAGGAGAAAGGAAATTGGTGCACATTTTGCACCAATCTGCACCTTTTGACCACATTAAACCTTTAAGTGCCTTCCGTTTCTAGCACTAGAAGAAAAATAATGAACTCTGCTTTGTTTTAAAACTACTTTCCTACTTTCATTTCCATTTTCCATGTAATCCAGATGATGAGATCTGCGCTTGTGCCGACCGCGACACTGGCTGAAGTAAACATGGACCTTTGTGTCTCCGGTCGTGCCCTTGGAACCGTCGTGTAGCTGCAGACTGAATCTGAAACAGACATCACGTCACGTACAGAGCTTATTATTCATTTACTGTTTATGCAGAGAAGCATATTTTTATCCTGTCGGTGAGCAAACCGGCAGATTGGATCACAATGAAACTATGGGGGGGAAAGGTGCGTCACATCCATACAAGCACCCGAATAACGGTGGATTAAAGTTGAAATGAGTCTGTCGTCTATCGCGCTGGTAAGTTCGTGGCCTGATTGGACATCAGCCCAAAGTCTCTTATCCACATGAACCAACTGGGGGCTTTGACCAGCAGGTAATCCATCCCCAGACACTAAATTGAGGTCAATGTCACGCCAATAATATGTCTATTTTTCTTCTTTATCCGGCAACAGCATTATGTCCAAAGTAGCGCCACAGATTAAAACATACGGTTTTTCATTTAATTTCTGGAGAGATTTTTCTGTCTTGTATGCTGGCTATATTAAGAACCGGAGCTCTTGGTATAAAAACCCTGATGTTGAGGTGAAAATACCTCGTTCTTATGAGCAACTTTTCTGTGAGGTCCTGGCAGATTCAAACATCAGGTCCCACAAAGATGAAGAGATGCTTTTATTGTCATGTTATCACCTCATGTCTGATGACGCTGAGAAAGCTAACTCTGGTGTTAAGTTGATTGTTTTTTGTTTTGTACAACCATTGCAACTACTTCTTCTAGCTCTCAGTGATGCTGATAAACAACTCAATGCTGATTGGCTGTCGAGACAACGCATCAGCAAGACTGTTCATGCAAGATGAGAGATCTTTAGCTCAAAGGTCACTCAAAATTACATGATCCTTCCCACTGATTTGATGTAACTGAGTCGCCCACTTGGATCTGTTTGTATTTGGTGTAAACATTTTTTATTTTCTAAATGGTTTTCTAAATGGTCTAAACAAGTTTTATTTTATTTTTTTAAAACAGCATAGCAGAATACACAAAATTGAAAAACAAACACTTTACTGTGATATTACAGTACTGGTATCACATTTCTGTCATGTAGTAGTCATTACACAAGACAAGCATGAATAAAACGTTTTATAACTACAGTAAGTAAAATTGATTTATATAGTACGTTTTTAAGATAAAAATCACAGTGCTTTGCAAAAAAACACAGGGCAAAATGTAAAATATAAAAACTAAGCAATAGCAAGTGTAAAAAGATTTGTTTTAAGTTGCTTTTATATGCGTGATAACCTGGGAGATTTTATTATTAGCCTTGCAGCAGCGTTCTGGACAACCTGAAGACGCTCTAGGGATGTTTTTTACTTAAACATGTGAAAATTGAGTTTCAATAATAACGTCTCATTTCATCGAGACATGATGACATGAAAGCATGAAATGATCATCTCCATCTCAGATTGTGACATAATTGGAATCAGCTTGGTTATATATTTTTAATGATTAAAACAAGAACGAACAAGTGATTTAATGTGGGGAATCCAAAGAGTTCCCCCCGACTTTAAGGGCTTACTGAGGGCTTAATAGATGAGGCAAGTGGGCCAAGGGTCTCTACAATCTTAGGGAGAAACATGTCAGGGGCGCATACACGGACTTCAGTTTTTGCATAATTCATTTGAAGAAAACTGTCATTCATCCAACTCCTGACAGAATCCAAACATCTAAGCAAGATCTGGATCCTAAAAACATCCTGAGGTTTAAAAGAAATGTAAAGCTGAATATCATCAGCATAGCAACGATAAGAAAATCTATTTAAAAAATCCTGAAATATGCTGCAAAGAGAACAGATATAAAATGAACAATCAAGGCCCCAAAACAAGCCCTTGTGGGACACCAAAGAGACTTAAATTTAGCAGCGGCCTGCAGAGAGCTGTTTCAGTGTAAAAAACAGGCTTAAGGTGATCAAGGATGTCTATCTAAGTTGCTAAGCAAAAACTATTTCTAAGATCTTAAAAATAAATGGGTCTGTAGCTGCTGGAAAAAGAGGACCTTCTTGAAAAAGGGACTTGACCAGACTGGAGGACGTCTTTGAAAAGGTACTGGAGTTGAGGGGGGATGGCATCCCCCCCTGAAATAAAAACGGTCCAAATCATCCCCCCTGTAAAACTGCCATCCCCCCTTTCCATCCCTTATGTCATTTCTAGGGGTGTAACAATATATCGTGCCACAAAATTTTGCGATACAAAAACGTCACAATACGTGTTGTGGAGGTGACAAAGTGTATCGTGATATTGGGTTACTAATATTAATCTATTGTGTTGACTATGTATTTATTTACTTTTATTTATTTATTTGATTTTAGTTGTTAAATTTCTGGAAAAGAAAAAAGTAAAATCATACATGAGAGAAACTATTCAGTTTGTGGCAAAATATTTGTACTTGTATAAAACTGAAGATCATAATGCAAACCTGACATTTACTTTTAGTTCAGTTTGTGGAAAATGGTTGGCCTGGTTTTCTCTTTAAAACTTAAACAGTTATAAAGCATTACAAACTGTAAAAATAGGGCAAACGCACAGTATTGTTTTGTATTTTGTGTCTTTTAAATAAAAGACCATTTTTTCCAGTCATATGTTCCTCATTCAAGGTTCTTAAAAAAATACTGCTATAATATCGTATCGTATCGTTATCGTGACCTCAATATCATGTATCGTACCGTATCGTGAGATAAGTGTATCGTTACACCCCTAGTCATTTCATCAATGAATGTGGTTTTACTGCTATTTCAACATTTAGAGTCATCACCAGAAAAAAACCACCAGAAAAATAACTTATTTGACAATTTTCACCTGTTTCAAGTAAATTTACACTTGAAATAAGTAGGAAAACCTGCCAGTGGGACAAGATTTATCTTCTCATTACAAGCAAAAAAATCTTGTTCCACTGGCAAATTTTTCTACTTATTTTAAGTGAAAATCTACTTGAAACAGGTGAAACATTTTTTTTTTTTTTCCAGTGATGAGTCTTGTTTTAAATGTAATGAGATTGTTTTACTAAAATTTGACATTTTAACTAGAAATAAGACAAATATTCTTGTTAAGATTTTGAGTTTTTGCAGTGATCCATTTTACTTATCCTGTGAGTCATATTGATAATTCAGAAAAGTGTTTTTTATTGTTGTGTTTTGATGTATTTGATGTAAGCCCAGTGGATATTTAAAGCTTACAGAAGGCTGCATTTAACTGCTGCTATGTCATTCCTGCAGTATTTCTGCAGGTGTTTTGGTCACTGCTATTATTTGTAATATATTATATTATTTGTAAAAAGCACAAATTATCTGTCCCCATATGATAAAATCCACCATCCCCCCTGATTTTTTTTTACAACTCGAGTACTGGATGTAACACTTCAAGAGAAGAAGACGATGAGCCAACTGATCTGACTAACGCTGGTGGAGACACAAGTGAAACATGTTCAACAATCACGGCCGAGCTGGAGCAGGACCAGACAGATTGACAGCTGAAGGAGCTGACAGGACAGAGTATGAAAGATTCCCGGCCTTTTTTAATCAGTTTGAGAGAATAGGAACAGCAGGAGCAAAAGGAGTGACGATACCGCTGAGGGTGTTAAATATCACCTTAGATTAGCTCTGCTCCCCTTGAAATGAGATCTGAGAAACATGCAGCCCTCACATCTCTAGCAATATGGTTAGAAGAAACTAAAAGATCCTTTAAGTGAAGCATGAGAACCAGTTTTCCTCCATAAGCACTCAGCTTTTCTGCAACAGCTTTTTTAGACTACAAACACCGTCAGTTACCGAGCGGGATGAGACAGTTTCTGGTCCAATGTAACTGGGGCAGACGTAGTAAGAACCAACTGAAAAGCATCAGAAAACAGCAACACAGAGAAGGACAAGTTAAAGACTAATGATAATTCTCGATTTTTAATGTCAATACATGAAAAAAGAATTTGGCTTTCCGGCTTAACTGCTGCTAAAAAAATATTGGTAGTATGGTGGAAACCACCACATAACCTATCACTGGATCACTGGTGGATCTTCTGATGGATATTTTAACCCTTGAGCTCTCTGTTGCACGGTCTCATGGAGCAAAAGAAAAGACCTTAAAATCCTTGGGCTTCATCTATAAAGCTTGCTTGCGCACAAAACAGGGCCTGAAAGATGCGCAAGCCACCTTCTACGCAAAGGTTGGGATTTAAAAAGAAAAAACTAACTAACTAACTAACTAAAAATCTGCGTATCCCTACGGCAACCCTGACCCTCCCGTAGGAACTTACTTAAGATATGGGGAACTGGCAACGCAGGCGGTGAGGTGGTGGGCTATCCACCCGTCCCTTGAAATATGGAATTGTTACGTAATTGGGAATTAAAAGTTGCGTACGGAACGCAGTTTATTCTGTATTTCACAATTGTCTCATGCACGTCTGTCACACACGCACACACTAGTTAAGCCTAATTATGCCTAAATTATGGTTCCGCGTTAAATTGACGCAGAGTAGGGTTACGCCGTAGGTTACGTGGCGACGCGCACTACGCCGTATGCTCTGCGTTGGTGTGACGCGGAACCATAAATCAGCCTTCAGCAGCACTGAGGGGAGGAGGGGGAGCGGGGCTCCCGTCCCGTCTTCGCACAGGGTGTCTTGATGATTTGCAATTACAGGCTGAGCCTACCGTTAGTTCTTAAACTGTAAAAAGTGGGGGGGACAAATACATGAGCTTGAAAAGTGGGGGGGCATGTCCCCCCTGTTCCCAGTGGAAATTGTGCCCTTGCGCCTCACAGCCTTTTATTTTCACTCGCTTTATTTTATACTATTTATATACTATTTATACTTTTACTGTGACCACCAAATAATGTGGTTTTCCTGTCCTCCACCTCATCCACAACATCTCGATCTAAGTCTCCGTGAAATTTAGTGGCACGGTGGCTCGACACGTCTCATCCATCCTGACACCCAAACAGGCTGAAGGAAGCCGCTGCGCATGCTCAGCAGGCTCATCCATATGCAAATACTACTTTGCATTGCCCATTTATGGTCAAAAGTGGGCGTGTAGAGGGCGGGATACGAGGCGAATTCAGCTGCGCAACCTTCCAGCTGGACTGTGATTTATAAAGCGAACATTGCGTGCAAGTGTGCGTGCACACGGTTTTATAAATCCGGATTTTTTTTTGCACCCGCCATTTTCGGCTATTGGGTGTACGTGCACTTTTAGTGTGGATCCTACGCACTCTTTTATAAATGAGGCCCCAGAGCTGTGAAGTCGTGCCTATAAAGGTAACGGGGAGGGGACGGTGCAGATCACTCAGTGGGGTGGGAGGGTTTTTCTTTTTCTTTTTGTTGATTAATTGCTAGTATTGGGATGTGTATGCGAGGGTGTGTGTGTGCATGTGAATGTGTGTTTGTGTGAGAGCGTGTATGTGTGTCAAGGAGGAGACAGACAAGCGTAAATATGTACAGCATATGAAATGTTTTTGTTTTGTTCTAACTGCTGTAATACATTTTTTCCCCTTTTTTTTGCATTTGTTCTTTTCAAATGTATAGTGGACACGCTGCTACAACAAAATGTATAGAGCTGTGCCTGTGACTGTCTGCCCTTTTTTTTTAAGTTGGCATAAAATTAATACAAAAAAGACTAATGATGATCAGAGATAAAAATGTCCTCAGTAAAAGTGTGATCAATATTCAAACCGAAGGGAAGAACAAGGTCCGGTGTGTTACCTTTGGCGTGAGTGGATAACGATAACCAGACTGGACAGCTTCTGGTGGAGGATAAACAGTCACTAAACAGGATAAACAGTCACTAAACTCCTTTAAGAACTGTTTGGGTCGCTGGACGACCGATGACAGCATGGTACGGAGGGTTTGAACCCGATGAAACCATGAAAAGTGAGAAGTGGCTCCGGAAGACCGAGTTATCACCTCCTCCTGGGCCGGAGGAGAGTGAAACCGCTGAAACGAACCGTCCTCATTAGTGATGCCCGGCTGCCCGAGTTATTGCTCTGATCAGTTTCATGTCTGATGAGTTCATGCATTCAGTTTGTGTCTGAGGGTTAAAAGCTGCATGATTTTTCCCATTAGCACTGGATAGATGGATTCTCAGTAATAAGAAAGTGGGAACCGCCTGTAAATACAGTCTGCAGCCAGGTAAACCTCCCTTTATTTTTGTAACAGTACACTTGCAAATTAAAGTTTTGCACCAGACTGAAGAGTTATCCTGCAGTCAGCGTCTCAGAGGGAAAACAAACTCTTACGGGGATGACTTCTTTATTTCCTGGGCTATTATTGGTCCTCCTGGCACAAACAAAGCAGAGTATGGTCCTAAAAGGACATATTTAAAGGGGACCTATTATGGCATCTAATACCTATTTTAAACAGGCCTTGAATGTCTTATAAACAAGCTTTTGATTGTTTTTGCTAAATAAATTAGAAATTCAGCCTCTAAACCATGTCTTTATCTTCCCATTCTCTAACCTCATTATCTATGCGGGATTCTGAGTGGGCGGGGCTATGATAATGAGGCTCTGTGCTGATTGGCTGCCTGAATGACGCGATACACCGCTACAAAAAAATGGCGGAAGCTCCGGCAGGTGGAGTTAGTTGTGGGCGTGGTTTCACGCATCGGAGGACAACCGATGTAAATCGCATTTTCGTTACGTAACGACGGGAGCAGAATCTTATTGACTCGTAGATCCACATCACACTGGATGGCTCATCCGGGCGACTGTACAGACACTGCAGAATTTGGTTGTTTCCTCCTTCTCTGAGTTGCTGAGGGGAGACCACTTTATATATGTTAAAGCAAGAAAAAACCTGGTTTTCATAATAGGTCCCCTTTAAACGTTTACATCGAGGTAGCTTAGTCCAACCTCCCTAGAACCCTTCATATTGTTGATTTATTGTCCGTTGATGGAAGACATAACGGCAATAAGTTAACACTAAAAACAAACAGCAAAAGTTTACCCCGGCATCCTCTGTCTGCGTCACCCTGGCTGCTTGCAAAGCATTGTGGGTCTTTTGAAAACACAGAAGAATGTTTGAAAGGCCACCAAATGATGAAAGACTAAATACCTTTGAAAGAACCTTGACAAAGCAACGGTCCTCCAGCGAGACTTGATGACGCGGCGTCGCAGATTCACGTCGACAGGCATGAGTTTGACCTTGAGAATAAAAACAGCATCTCTCTTATCCGGAGGCTGCTGAGTCGACTGAATCAGGGGAGGAATTTTTATTGGTAAAAATGCTGCAGTGTCCAGCCAGACTTGTTGCTGCAGAAGTCAGGATTCATGTTTGTGTCATGGAGCCCTGCATAGGGTTGCCACCTTTCAGAAATAGAAATAAGGGACGCCCCGATTTCAGCAGCGCAGGAGCCAAAAAAAGGGACATCCCAAAACCTCTAAAATGCATAGAAATGTATTTATTTTATATGAAAAAAAACGAAACGCTTTGATTTAAAGTTTAAAGTGCTTTAATAGCATTGAATTTGCATGACTGTACAGACCAGCCCCCGGGTCTCGCAGTCAGAAGGCGTGCCGATTTTTTCCAGTGGCCAGCCGCGGTACTGCAACCAAAAAACCCATGGGGCCCAGAAAGCTTTTTTCCCATAGACCGCAATAGTAAAAGAGAAGTCTCTAAAACTGTTACAGGACACCTCCAGCTGTAATCACCGGCAATTACTAATCTTTGTATTCTATATTTTTAAGTCATAGACTTTATATCCGTCAAAAATGTTTTATAACGGCCAGAAAAGTCAAAGAAACAGTCTCTTTCTGGGCGTGACGTCACAGCCGTGTCTGTGCATTCCACGGATGTTTATATTAATATATATTATGTAATTATATTATATTAATACATTAATAATATATGTAATACTATACATGTAATAATATACATTAATTTATATATTATATTAATACATATTATATTAATATTCGCGTCATTGCCCCGGGGCATGATGGGAGGCCCCAGAGCATCATGGGAGGTGACTCAACTGCGCATGCTCTATGGGCCCGTGTATGCGGAAGTAAACCCGGAAGTCAGAGATTTTTTCGGCGTATGCGCTGGCTGAGCAGAATGCATTGAAATGAATGGGCGGCCATTTTCAATCTCCCATCCAGTTTTATAATAGATCCATGGTACAGACAGACAACCATGCTAGCAACTGAACTAGCCTCCTATGCTACGTATGTCCACATCAGCCCAGATGTAGAATATAGATACAGGTGAAAAATATGGTGTAAAAGTTAATTTATTTTAATAATTCAACTTAAAAGGTGAAACTAATACATGTATATTACATAGTCTCATTACATGCAAAGCAGGATATGTTAAGCCTTTATTTGTTATAATTTTGATGATTGAATTGTTTCTTGATTTTATAATATATTCAAATTTTTTTAGATTCTTTATTTGGGGTTTTCATAAACTGTGAGCCATAATCATCAAAATTATAAGAAATGAAGGCTTGAAATATCTCACTTTGCATGTAGTGGGAAATAATATATTTGTTTCGCCTTAAAGGTATTGTGACATGAAAAACACATTTTTCTTGATATTTTGTGTTTTGTTGGGTGCCTTGACATCAATTACACCCAAAAAAACCGAACTTTTAACATTCAGTGTATTGTGTGCTTTCTGGGATTTTCCGCATAACTGTGCAAAAACGGCGCATCTGGTTTGGTGGCGGACCGTTACGTAACGGTCTGCTAAATCACCGCCCCCTCCACCCAGCTCCCTGTCTCCTCTCCTCTCCAGTGCACCATAAAGGCTGATTTATGGTTCCGCGTTACACCGACGCAGAGCCTACGGCGTAGGGTTACGCGGCGACGCACACCGTACGCTGAACCCTACGGCGTAGGCTCTGCGTCGATTTAACGCAGAACCATAAATCAGGCTTAACACGGAGCTGTTTAGAGCCCCCTCTGTTCTCATCACCGGAGGAAAACAGCTAAGAAGACCCGCGGCCACTGACTGGACTTAAGATAAGGGGACACTGCCGCTTCGCATGCCTTTATTTTTGTGATTGTTTGCTGTGGACTGCTTTGCCGTGCTGCTTTTCCGGGCATGCTTCGCCTGTCGCTCCCGGCTTAACTCTCCGACGCCGCTGTTAGCGTATTGCTTGCGGGGAGCTACGGTGCTGCCTTCCAGTCCTCTGGTCCCGGTTGGACTTCATCCCCGGGCTGTAGTCGCCCTGTCTGGGCTGTGTGTGTGGGTGTTTGTGGTTCGGTGTGCGCGCGTGTGTATGGAGACGGCAGAAGTGTGTAGCAGTTGGGTTGGAGGAGGTTTGGAGGAGGAGCGGAGCAATGATTGACAGGAAAGGGGGAAAAGGAAGCGTTTTTCACTGCGCAAAAAAACACCATCATAAAAAGCCAGGCATGGAGTACTGGAGTGAAGTTTTTCTTGTTACACCTTTTTAGACACATTTGAGGGATATTGGCCAAGACTTTTAATAGTGTTAAAAGCATGTTAAAAATGATGTCACAATACCTTTAAGTTGAATTTACTACGAATGAAGTTTTGCAATATATTAAAATGTTCCGACCTTCACCTGTATATTATGATATCAATAAATAAGAGCATAATATATGTTCGTATTGGTTCAATACGGAATGCAACTTTTAATTCCCTATTACGGAACAATGCTGACGAACACATGCCTGTGACCCCGGTGCGTTTGCAGATCATGGTAGCACCGGTCACAAAAACGCACTTTCATGCCCCAAAAAGGCTGTTGACACGTAAACGAAAGTCCGAACTGCAGCAATGTCACACCTTGGTGTGGTTGTCTTGTCTTGGGTCTTTTTTGTCTTGGCATTTCCTGTTTTATTTTGAAAGAAGTAACTCTTCTCTTGTTTCAGGTCACTTGTCCTTCCTCATGTGTCACCGGTCTGATTGTCTTCCCTGATTCCTGATTGTGTTCACCCACTCCTCATTACTCTCATGTGTCCACCTGCTCCTCATTACCCTCATGTGTTCACCTGCTCCTCATCACCCTCATGTGTTCACCTACTCCTCATTACTCTCATGTGTCCACCTGCTCCTCATCACCCTCATGTGTTCACCTGCTCCTCATTGCCCTCATGTGTTCACCTTCTCATCACCCTCATGTGTTCACCTGCTCCTCATCACCCTCATGTGTTCACCTGCTCCTCATCACCCTCATGTGTTCACCTGCTCCTCATCACCCTCATGTGTTCACCTGCTCCTCGTTACCCTCATGTGTTCACCTGCTCCTCATTACCCTCATGTGTTCACCTGCTCCTCATTACCCTCATGTGTTCACCTTCTCATCACCCTCATGTGTTCACCTGCTCCTCATCACCCTCATGTGTTCACCTACTCCTCATTACCCTCATGTGTTCACCTGCTCCTCATCACTCTCATGTGTTCACCTGCTCCTCGTTACCCTCATGTGTTCACCTACTCCTCATTACCCTCATGTGTTCACCTGCTCCTCATCACTCTCATGTGTTCACCTGCTCCTCGTTACCCTCATGTGTTCATCTTGGTTCATGTGTTCACCCCGGCCGTCTCCATGGTTTCGGATCACAGTTATTGCCACAGTTCTTGTCGGTTTCCTCCAAGTGAGATATTTTTTGTTGTAAGTTTTATATCTTAGTTGAATTTTCTAGTTAATATTTGCATAGCCTTTTGTTTCCTCCGTGTGGAGTGATTTTGATTTCTGGTATTGATTAACTCTGCTTATAGGTGAAGAAGCATGTCATAGATAATATTTCATAGCCTGCTTTTTTTTCTCTGCCTTGGAATAAAACCTGAATTACTATTAAAGACTCTGACACCCTGTATCTGCGTCCTGTGTATAAGCCTAGTTGTGACAAGCAAAAGTTCAGTTTTAATTAAAAAAACGCCCCTTGTTACCGTTTCAGACTAGACATCCACCTGATTTTCCAGTGGCAGAGCTCGCCGACGTGTTGGTGACAAACTGGCAAGTGCTTGGTGGTAAAACAAAAAAGTCAGCACGAGATCATTAAGTGTGAACAACTCAAAGACCTGGTGAAGATGCTCAGTCATTTCCAGCCAACAGACATTAAAGGTATAGTCTGTGATGTTGGACAGCTAGCAAGATTTGAAAGTGGCACCTCCTCTAAGCCCCGCCCCCTCCTCCCCCTCCCGTCAGCGCTCCGTCCAAAGCCACACCCCCACAAACTTTGGGGAACGCGCATTTGCAGGAGTCCAGTTTTCCAGGACATTTTGGACAGCACATTTTCAACAAAACTACCCCATGTTCATTCGGTTTTAGGGGGGGGCAGGGGTGGGCTGTGCCCGCCCAAACGTGCGTCCTGCCCACCCAATCAAAGTTATGGTGATCCTTTATTTTTTTATAATTTTATTTTTTTTATAAATATAAAAAAATATCACAGAATATCTGTACCGTTTCTGATTGGGTGGGCACTGCGCATCATCACAGAAGTTCAGAACAGCACACACTGAAGGCTGATTTATGGTTCCGCGGTACACCAACGCAGAATGGTGCGCGTCGCCGCGTACCCTACGCCGTAGCCTACGCCGTAGCCTACGCCGTAGCCGTGGCAACAGAGCCTGCAGGGCACCGCAGCACACCGCCACCCGCACCGGCGCTTTCTGCCCTCGCCTGGATGGAGACGCCTCCATCCCCACGGTCCGTGGCAGACCCCCAGTAGCGGACAACCTGCGCCGCAGAATCGCACTTTGGCTTTCTTTTTTTAGCCTTTTTAGCAGGGCGAGCCGTTACATTCCACGTGACGAGTGCGCGCATGGGACGGAGGAGGGCGTGGGCGGGACTAAAAATGAAGGCATCTGATTGGTTCTGTCCCCCCTGCCAATCCTCTGGTCCTCTGACCAATCCGTGCCATTCGGACCGCAAAAAACAGATTGGTCAGAGTTTTTACAGGATTAAAGCTGTCAGAGAGGTCAGATTTTTTTCTTTCCTTTTTCTGAACACATTATTCACTGGCTACTCTCAGGATGGAAGGACCATTTCACCCAGTATAACAATAAATGTTTTTGAATACGATTACAGACTATACGTTTAAACAAGACGAATATCTGAAGCCATCAGGAGGAAGACATTGGGTGAAATCGCCACGAGGAAGGAAAGCTATGGAGCTACGGAGAGATATAAACATGTCAGACTGCAAAACAGATGGCAGCTACTTTTTGTCAATGAAAAACATTTGCTCACTCATCTGCAGCTTACAGGAAACCCCTGCCACCTCCAAGTGCTGATCCACTTCTGAACCCGTGTTGTCTTTTCATTCATGTTGTGAAGAAATCACAGCTGGCAATGTTTGCTCCCTCCTCTGGTCCACCATCCAATAATCAGTTTGTTTGTGGTTATGACTTGTCTGTCGTGGTTGTTTTGTTGATGAAATCTGGTTCTGGCAAGTTTATGGCACAATTCAACACAACCCAGCAAACATTGGACGTCTGGGTGACGTGCAGATCTAGTCTATATTTGGTCGGTCCGTCGAAGACCATTTCTAGATGTCCACACAACGTGCAATTCTTTGACGTCTAAATATGAACGTCCATACGGCGTCAATATGCAGTTCAATATCTGACCTCTGGTTGGGTAATTTTTTGTGACGTCATGCAGACTTCTAAAACAGGTGCAAGAAATTTGTTGGAATGATAAATGTTACTAAAACTCAGAGGTGGAAAAAGTACAAAAATATTGTACTTAAGTAAAAGTACAAATTTTCTGCTTGAAAATTACTTAAGTAAAAGTAAAAAGTACCCATTAAGAAAATTACTTAAGTAAAAGTATAAAAGTACCTCAAATTAAATATAATAAAGTACCAAAAGTACATGGTGTAAAATGTACTTAAGTACAAAAGTAAAAAGTAAAAAGTACAAAGTACAAAATTCAAAGTACAAAATTATTTTCAAAAGGATTGCAAAGAAATGAAGAATCCAAGAATTTGCTTACAACTCTAAATAATGGTGATATTATTCTGAACCCTTTAGCGTTTGTTTCCATTACCCCATTTTAATTTCGTCGGCTGCCGCTCAAGGCTGATTTATGGTTCCGCGTCGATTTAACGCGGACCAATAATTCAGGCTTCAGTCCTCATCGGTCCTCGACGCGACGGTGGTTGCTCCGGCCTTTTCGGCCCGCCTCTGCAGCACAACTCTCCCGGGGGCTGCGGCTCCTTCTCGGGGAGGCCGAGTCTCCCAGTCCGCCCCAGGTGTCTCGTCACGGACCCGCCGCCGGGCAATCACGGGCAATTCACTCGCCCCCCTTCCTTCCCGTCCGCCATGGTTCCGCGTTAAATCGACGCACACCTACGCCGTAGGTTACGGCGTCGCCGCGTACCCTACGCCGTAGTTCTGCGCCGGTGTAACGCGGAACCATAAATCAGCCCCCGCTGTGCTGTTCTCATGGCTTTAATTTGTAGCGAGTAACGACGTGTCCAATTTTAAATGTAGCGGATTAAAAGTACGATTTTTTCCTTGAAAATGTAACGAAGTAAAAGTAAAAGAAAAATGAAAGTGTCAATAAATCAATCAAAAGTACCAATAAAAGTACAAATTCTCAAAAATCTTACTTAAGTACAATAACAAAGTACTTGTACTTCGTTACTTTACACCACTGCTAAAACTATGTAATATCTTGATTTTATTGATTGTTACCATTTTTTATTTGTGTTCTCCATTTTAAATGGGAAAGTTGTGAATATATTTATCATTGTAATGCTTTGAAAAAAAATTCTACTGAATGTTCAGTAGCGACCCCTGTGGTAGTGCTGTAGTATTGCTCTACTCGTTAACAGCAGTGTGGTAATCAGTGCCAACTGGTGACACCTGGGCCCGGTGTCTACCAGTGTATAAATCCAAGCCGGTTATTCATACTCTCTCTCTCTTCCTTCACTTGCAGGCACCTGGTCGGTGATGTGGCAGCCTTAGTTTCCTTTTTTAGCCTGTTGTTTCGTTTTGCATCCTACAACACGAGTCGTTTCTTATTAATAAACGTATTTTGTTATTCCTTATCATGGTGTGTCTCCCTCCTTGTCATGGCTGTAAGAGCCAGGCTGTGACAGTTACTATTTGAATTTTACTTTGTATTGCATGCTCTGTTTTAAAAATGGAAAGGTGGAGAGGTCCATTCCAATGTCGAAAAAGACGTTAGGAAGACGTCCCTAATGACCTGTTTTGGACTAGAATTGGCCCTTGTCTGGAGGTCCTGGTGACGTTGATACCCGACGTCAAAATTAAAGACGTCATCCAACTATGACCTTAAAAAGACGTTGTTTAGACGTCTTTTTGCGCACTGGGAAGCTAATTCAAAGTGCTTTACATCAACATTAAAAGCGGCAAGACACAATTAAACAGTAAATAACAAATAAAATGATAAGAAAAGTTTAATAATAAGTAATAAAATAATGAAAAGCACAAGTTGTTAAAAAAAAGGGCAGCAGGTAAGTATTTAATTTAAGAGTACGCTTCAGTAAACATCTCTTCTGAAGGCCATTTATATGACCGTGTTGCCGTTGGATCCTGTAGTGACCTTCAGTCAGAGATCAATTTATTTAAGAGATCAATTCAATTTATGGGAATAGGGAAATTAATTTAAGATCACAAGACGATGGGTTGTGTTTTCTGAACAGATCAGATGAAAATCATGTAGTCTGAACCCAATCTTTGAAACTACAGCGACTACAATTTAAATTTCAGAGTAAATTCTCTGTATATGCACATTTAGTGCGGCTGCTCCGGCACTTACTGAAATATCAGAACTACAATCTGTTTTCCTAATTCCTCAAGTATCAGGGATGGGTCTGGCAGCAGAGACCATTACGGACTGTTTTTGTTTGCTCTCAAAGTTCTCAGTTTCATGAAAAGGTAGGAGGGTCCCTGCAGAGGAGATTTCCCAGCAACCCCCTGCTGGTGGGAGCTGGCTGGAGTCGCAGGGGAAATAAAAAGGTTGCTGATGGAATTAAAGACGATCCTGGCTGCAGCATCACGACACAAGTCCTTAACCCATCCAGACAAGACGCATCCTGCACGCTTTTACCTTTAAAGCACCATGATGTAAGACTTGCATCTCGACATGCAAAGAGTTCAATTTTTAAACTTTGACAGGGATACGGGTTAACTTAATTATTGATCAAAGTGGATGCGGTAACCCTGGCAACGGCTTTAGGTTTTATTCCTCCGCGGAGCAGCGGGAGGTATAAGTTCATCAGTATCCCGGGATAAACGCGTCTCTGGGGGCTGACAGATGAGGCTGACGGAGCAGAGATGAGCAGGTCCGCCCCGGCCTCGGCCTCGCTGCCTAATTACATTTCTTCAAGCGGGGTTAAAATTAGAAAGTCAGCAGATAAAAGAGCTCGGGGTTCATTGAAGTGACTGGACTGGGAGGAGGACGCGCTCCCGACGCGCTCCCGACGCGCTCCGGAGCTCCCGGAGGAAGGAGAGCCAGGAGGAGCCTGAGGAGCCGGAGAGACCCGGGAGGAGACCAGGGAGGAGACCCGGGGGACCGCAGGGGGGTCCGGGACACCCATCCAGGGGGGGGGGCAGACCTGGACTCCAGAGACCCACTCTGGTCCGGGACAAAGAACCGGACTTGGATGCGTTTGGACGTCGTCGGATTTTGGAATTACGCAGCTGGACGCGCGGCTCCTCCGACGCATGTGAGTTTGTTTCCATCCTCTTTAGAACCACTTTATTTAAAATCTGCATCAAAGATACCCTGCTGCATCTGTGAGTCTTTAACTGGACAATCCATGTTTTTATTAGATCTGTTATTTTGATTTGATTTGATTTGAAGATTTTGCATGATAAAAAAGAGTACAAAAAAGTAAAAAAACAGATTACAAATATATATATATATATATATATATATATATATATATATATATATATATATATATATATATATATATATATGTATGTATATATATTTGTAATCTGTTTTTTTTTATATTTATATATATATATATATATATATATATATATATATATATATATATATATATATATATATATATATATATATATATATATATATATATATATATACATACACACACACATATATGTTTTCCTTTTCCTTTGTGTTTCCTACAACACTTCATATAGCCTAATATTAGTTCACGGATCCACCAACATGCTCGAAACGGAGTAGGAATGAAGTAACCACTTATCCAGTCCTATCTTACATACATTCTTACATTTAACAAGACGAGTTTCAATTACTGTCCAATACAGTGATATAATACTCAATTATATGTATAAATAAATATGGTCAAAATCAAAGCAAATCAAGGCAAACAAAAGAAAACAAAACATACGCCCAGCATTAAGTTGTGCTACTTTCTTTCTTTTCTTACCTTTATTTTACCAGTTAGTCCCGTTGAGATCGAGGATTCTCTTTTTCAAGGGAGACCTGGCCAAAAATGGCAGCTTTAAAAGTTACAGACAAAACAACAACAGAAATAGAAGGACAATGCAAAATGCATCACAAAACAGTGCCAGTAAATAAGTTACAATACTTAAGGGCAGTGACATGTACCAACAGAGTCATTTAAAAATGCATTTGTAAGAGCTTTAAAATCAGACACTAATGTGTTTAGCTCCAGGTCTTTTTGGAGGCTTTTCCAAGCAAGTGGGGCAGGAAGCTGAAGACTTTCTTCCTAGATCGGTCCTCGCACTTGATATGGACAGCAGGATTATAGCATCATTATCTTTAGTCTTTAACTAATCCATGTTTCTATGAGATTATCTGTTTGTTTTTTGTGATCAAGCACATTAACACAATGCCAATAGGGAAAGACACAAGCATTAGCCTTAGAGAAGCATAGTTGCCAAAAAAATGTTATACACCATAACAGTAAGAAGGATTGTCAATAAAAGGAAAATATTTAGGACCAATCTTCTCAGGAGTGTGTACGTCTCCCGCAAACATCCTCCAAGGTCAGAGTATGCAATCATTAGAGAATTTAATATAAGTCGCATTTCCATCACCCTTAGATTTGCACAAAAACCAAAAATCGAAAAGCCTATAATAAAAAAAAACCCTGCAAGATATCACAAAAAATGTTTACCTTTAAAAGGTGTTTTCTTTTAAACATATTGATAATCGTAATTGCAGAAGCGTCATGGAAGCGCTTTTTGTGCATTTTCCCATCTATGAAAATTCTTGTAATGTCCGTGTGTTGATGTGTGTGTGGAGGGGTGAATGTGTCTATATATATATTTATTTTATTTTATTTGTTTTTATTTCATTTTATTGATTTATTTTTTAGTTATAGTTTGGTTTTTTTTAATATGATGCACTGACTGGAGAGCACTTTTAATTTCATTGTACCTGGTGATAATGACTATCTATTTATCTATCTATCCATCCATCCATCCATCCATCCATCCATCCATCATCTGTCTTCAGAATGTAGTTACCAGCTGTTTTTAGATTGTAAATTATTGTAAAGTTGTGCTATAGTACTACTAATCATGATGCATTACTGCATGCATCACTCCGATTTATCATTTGAATGATCATCCTTGGCCTTCATCCTCTGTCGAATATTATCGCAAGCTGCTGTCACAATCATTTGTCAAAGACAAACATCAGACCTTCAGAGTTTTGCTTTTACTTGGTGAAGTAATGGAAATCCACCTGAAGCGAGGGGGAGGAAAGTTCCAGCTCAGACCGTGTTGACGTCACTGAGCATGTTGAAGGTCTGAAGGCTAAACAATTATTGGCCTTCTCAGACCAAAGATGCCCGTCTTTTTATTTTTGTGATCAACATTTTTTATTTTCAAAAACAGACAATTCAGACAACGACAATAAGAACAACATCGCGGCTCATTAACACTGAGGCCAGAGACAAAAAAAAAATAAGAAAAAAAAGATAAAACAGGATAACAACTTGGATAACAACTTGAATATCAATGTGGATTCTTACAAATCAATAATCATGTCAGTAATCAGTAATAAGCAATAAGATAAAGGGCATGTTCTCGAAGAAAAAAACAAAAAAAACAGTAGTGGACTAAGGAATAGGAATGGGTGATATTTTACCGTTCACGATAAACCGTCAAAAAAATTCCCCACGGTAAGAATTTGTCATCTCATGGTAAAAATGATAAATTCCCTTTGATGACGTTTTTGTGTAAAGCTGATTTATGGTTCAGGAAGGAAGGGAGGAAGGAAGGAAGGAAGGAAGGAAGGAAGGAAGGAAGGAAGGAAGGAAGGAAGGAAGGAAGGAAGGAAGGAAGGAAGGAAGGAAGGAAGGAAGGAAGGAAGGAAGGAAGGAAGGAAGGAAGGAAGGAAGGAAGGAAGGAAATGAGCCTGAAAGAAAGAAAGAAAGAAAGAAAGAAAGAAAGAAAGAAAGAAAGAAAGAAAGAAAGAAAGAAAGAAAGAAAGAAAGAATATGTAGAAATAAAATAAAGATAGTACATCATTTACTTTTTTCTTACCGCCTTTTACTCTGTATTTCCCTGTTTACATGTGAAAACCACACAAACTGACGCCCCCATCAGCTGTATTGTACTTCCACACCACCTGCTGAATTCATGAAGCGGCCGCACTTCACTTAAATTCTGCTAAAACCGCTTTCATCCCTCGCCGGAGTGTCCTTGAGGTGCAGCTACTCATCGTGATTACCAGGTGCTGTTGCAGTTGTAGCAGTAAATTGAGTAGTGTGGAGCTCGATACCCCCTTATAATATGATTTGTGAGGAAGCAAGTGTCTCTCGCCTCAGAGAGCATCAAGGAGACGTGCACGCTGCCCCCCCCCCCCCCTTCCCCTGTCAGCCAATGTCTCCTTCTCATATCTATTTTTATTTTGTCTTGTTATGCAGATCCATGCAGATGCATCTAACTTCTCGTAGGAAGCTGAGGTTGGATGTTTTGCTTTTTGATGGCCGTGCCGACTCCTCCGTGAGGGTCAGAAGATGAACGCCTCCTCCTGCTGTTCCCCCCCGGCCGTCATGTTCCCGCAGGGCTCCGGGTTCCACCTGAACGGCAGCTGCAGGTTGCTGGTTCCGCTCTGCAACGGCACGGCGCTGCACGGCGCCCTGCAGCTGCCCACCTTCTCCGCGGCGGCCAAGGCCAGGGTGATCATCACCTTCATCCTGTGCGGCATCTCCACCTGCTGCAACCTGGCCGTGCTTGGCGCCGCCGTCGGACACCGCCGCAAGTCCCGTGTCCGAGTGCTGATCATCAACCTGACGGCGGCCGACCTCCTGGTGACCTTCATCGTCATGCCGGTGGACGCCGTGTGGAACATGACGGTGCAGTGGCGGGCCGGGGACCTGGCCTGCAGGCTGCTCATGTTCCTCAAGCTGCAGGCCATGTACTCCTGCGCCTTCATGACGGTGGTGATCAGCCTGGACCGGCAGTCGGCCATTCTCAACCCGCTGGGCATCAGCACGGCTCCGCAGAGGAACAGGATCATGCTCACGGTGGCCTGGACCATGAGCATCGTGCTCTCCATCCCTCAGGTAAGGCCTTTTGCAGCTGTGTGACGGGACAGGTGACGGCAGCCCAAAGTCTGCTCTGAAAACTCGACTCAAATGGAACTTTTCCACTAGTACTTACTCGGCTCTACTCAACTCAGCTCGGCCAAGTTTCTTTTCCACTACAATTCAGCACCTGGATCAGAAGTAGGAGGTTGGAGAAGCTGCTGTGACGTATTTGATTGTGTATCTAAACTAAGAAGACAACAACACTAAAGATGTAGAACCTGGAGGAGATGATAGATGTGCTGCTGGGTCTGTGACTTGTGTTCGATATCAAGTTAAAAAATGAGAGTGACGGTTTTTAACTTTTTTAGTTTGTCTCAGCGCCGCTGAAAAGTCTGTTGGTAGCCGCGAGCAGCTATGAAGCTATGCTAGGGGCGGCAGTAGCTCAGGTGGTAGAGCGGGTCGTCCAATGATCGAAAGGTTGGCGGTTCGAATCCCGCTCCGTCCCAGTTGCTGTCGTAGTGTCCTTGGGCAAGACACCTTACCCACCTTGCCTCGTGTGTATGTGTATGAATGTTTGGTGGTGGTCGGAGGGGCCGTTAGGCGCGATATGGCAGCCACGCTTCTGTCAGTCTGCCCCAGGGCAGTGGCTACAAACGTAGCTTACCACCACCAGAGAGAATGTGTCCATCCATCCATCCATCGATCGTCTGCCGCTTATCCGTTCCCGGGTCGCGGGGGCAGCAGCCTCAGCAGAGATGCCCAGACTTCCCTCACCACAGACACTTCCTCCATCTCTTCCTCCATCTCTTCCTCCAGCTCTTCAGAGGGGAGTCAGAGATGTTCCCAGCCCAGCCGAGAGAAATAGTCTCTCCAGCGTGTCCTGGGTCTTCCCCGGGGTCTCCTCCCGGTGGGACATGCCTGGAACACCTCCCTAGGGAGGCGTCCAGGAGGCATCCGGTACAGTGAGGATGTGTATGAATGAATAATGGTCTAAGTGTAGCACTTTGAGATTCATTGAATGTAAAGTGCATTACAAGTTAAATTCATCATCATCATGAAGTGAAAGAGCTCCTGGTAGATCTTGTCGTTCCGTCTAGATCTTTTTAATTCTCTCCTCAGCACCAGGTTGATGAACATCTGCACCTCACAGTTGGATCACCAAACAGACTTCTGCTGCCGTTGCTGCTGGAATAAAATGAACAAGAATCTCCGTCAGAGTCTCTTTCTCTGATGTCACATCCTGACTCAGACGTCTGACTCCAACCCCCGACCAATCGGTGGCCTGTAGTGTGATGACATCACAGCCCGACTCAGCCGCTTAGAACCTCGGCAGAGTAGTTACAGAAAAGTATCTACTCGGTAGGGATGGGTGATATTTTACCGTTCACGATAAACCGTCAAAAAATTCCCCACAGTAAGAATTTGTATCTCGCGGTAAAAACGATAAATTCCCGTTGATGACGTTTTTGTGTAAAGCTGATTTATGGTTCTGTGTTAAATCCACGCACAACGTACGTGAAGGAAGGAAGGAAGGAAGGAAGGAAGGAAGGAAGGGAAGGAGGGAGGAAGGAAGGAAGGAAGGAAGGAAGGAAGGAAGGAAGGAAGGAAGGAAGGAAGGAAGGAAGGAAGGAAGGAAGGAAGGAAGGAAGGAAGGAAGGAAGGAAGGAAGGAAGGAAGGAAGGAAGGAATGGAGGAAATGAACCAGAAAGAAAGAATGAAAGAAAGAAAGAAAGAAAGAAAGAAAGAATTGGTTTTGGTTTTTAATTGGTTTTTATCAATTCAATTTAATTGGTGTAGTTTAGTAGTATTTAGACCCCGTCCACACGTAGCCGGGTATCTGCTAAACCGGAGATATTTTCCTACGTTTGGATCTGTCATCCACATGAAAACGCAAATAAACGAATGTTTAAAAAAACTCCGGGCAAAGTGAAGATTTTTGAAAACTCTGTTTATGTAGATGCGTGTAGACAGAGACAACCGCAGTTTTGCGTTTTCGAACGTCACATTATGCGCCAAAACAACAACAAATCTGCTCTGACGTGCAACCTTTGTTTACTACAGAACTACAGATGATCCAGCATCTGTTCTCCAAGATATTTATTAAATAAATGGTCTCTGGTCTTGACCACCGTTTACTGCGTTACACCGACACAGGGCTGCGTCGTTAACGCGGCAGCTCCGTGGAGACCGAGAGGGAGACGTGCCTGCCGGGGAAGCTGCGCCGCGGAGGCGCAGCTTCCCCGGGAGCCGCAGATTATCTACAGGTTAGAATGCTTATGAATGTGGTCGAAAACGCAGATCTTCGGTTATGTGTGGAAGGGTTTTTTTTTTAAGAACGATGTAATGTGGATACAAATTATTTTATAAACGGAGGGGGGGAAATATTCGGTTTTAAAAATACCCGGCTACGTGTGGACGGGGTCTTAGTATTCTTTTAGAGCAGTGTTTTGGGGGCTCCAAAGACTGAATGTGGTGATAGATTTATAGTTAAAAAGGTGGAGTTGAATTGGTATTTTTTTTATTGTCATTTTTATTGTTATCGGGATAAATGCCAGAAATTATCGTGATACATTTTGTAGTCCATACCGCCCATCCCTACTACTCGGCACGTTAGACCCCTGGTGGGAAAGAACCAAACCGAGTGGAGAATCGAGCCGAGTCGGGCCGAGTAGGTACTAGTGGAAAAGAGCCAAAAGATAAGAACACGGGAACTGCATTAGGTTTCTCCTCGCACGACTAAACCCTCTCCTTCATGCTCCATAGAGTATCACAGGGAGCATGTTAAAGCCCTCCACACAAGCTCACAACACATGCCGGGGGGAATAGAAATGTGTCCACACATCTGCATGGATGCATATGAATAGTTCATAATCCTCCTTGTTTCCACGTCTCCCCACATTAATAAGAAGCCGCTCTTTCCAGAGGCCGTGATGCAAGAAAACGCTTGTGCACGCCTCGGGGGGCCGCCGCGTCTCAGGGAGGATTAGTGACTCTATCATGAGTTCTGAGAGGACGGAGACCCATCACCCCGGCAGGGCCCACGCCGCCCTGCAGTTCCAGTTCAGGGCCGTGGACGCCCAGGAGGCCGAGAGCTTGTTGGGAGATATTAACACATGAATTCATGTGGCGTTAAAGAGTTGCTTCGCTTAGAAAACATATGAGGGTGAAAGGATCAATTTAGTGGAAATTTTGAATTAAATAATGAAGAAATTGTTAATTACAGCAGAAATTTCGCTGCGTTTTGTTGCGTTCAAGTGCTCAAAAAGATGAAAAGTGGATTCTTTTTTTTTTTTATTGGATATTATTTGCAGTTTTTTTAAATGTAAACTTCAGCATGGAAATTATTCACTGTTTTTATAGACCAGGGGTCGGCAACCCGCGGCTCTAGAGCCGCATGCGGCTCTTTAGCGCCGCCCTAGTGGCTCCTGGAGCTTTTTCAAAAATGTTTTTCCTTTTTTTTCCTTTTTTTCATTCTTTTTTTTTCTCTTTTTTTCCTTTTTTTCTCTTCTTTTTTCTTTTTTTATTCTTTTTTTTCTTTTTTCTCTTTTTTCTTCCTTTTTCTTTACCTTTTTAATCTCGACATTTCGACTTTTATCTCGATATTTCGACTTTTTTCTCGAAATTTTGACTTTTTTCTCGTCATTTCGACTTTTTTCTCAACATTTCGACTTTTTTTCTCGACATTTCGACTTTTTTCTCGAAATTTTGACTTTTTTCTCGACATTTCGCCTTTCGCCATTTGCCTTCATTCTAAGGCTGATACAAGACTTTTCATTTTTTTGCGGCTCCAGACATATTTGTTTTTGTGTTTTTGGTCCAATATGGCTCTTTCAACATTTTGGGTTGCCGACCCCTGTTATAGACAAAAGGATTAAATAAGAAAATTAGGGTGACCTGACTTAATATTTTCACCATTATCTTTGAAAATAGGCCAATCACAGACGTATCAATATCAACTGACAATATGTTTTTTTTTAAAAGGCAAGAAAAGAAGGAATGAAAGAAAAATCTGCATTCAGTTTATAAACAGAGGATTTTATCCTCAAATCCTGTTTTCCAGGTTGCACATCCTTGACTCCTCCCTCATGTCTAAGTCTCTCTCAGAGAGAGAGAAACAGAAACAATAGAAGAGTGGAGTGACAGACGAGTGGAGAAAAGAGCAAAGGTTGAATATAAAAATTGCATCCAAAAAAAGCATCCTTCCTTCTCAGTCGTCATTTTAAATTGACTTCAATTAAATGTGACGTGTGAGACGAACGCAGCATCTGCTGCGTCTCAGCATGCAGCTGCGTGTCATTACCACCGTCAGATGAGGAGAAAGTGTTTGTGACAACTTATATATTTATTTAGAAATTCATTTATTATCCATTTTTAAGTGCTTGATACATCAACAGGCTCCTGTTAGACTTTAAACAAGACCAGAGGAATTCCTGGTGTCTCCGTCAGCTTCCTCGTTACTCAGGTGCATTTTAAAGCATTAGTGCGTATTTTAAAAGCGTTTAATCGAGTTTGATTTGCAGTTCAAAGCTAGACGGACCAAAGAGCCACTAAATGGATGAATGAGATGCGTCAGGAGCTCAGCGTTCACTGAGCAGAGCTGGGCCTTTATTCTAAGAGGCCGTTTAAAAACATGTGATTTAACGGATCCCTGGAATTACATGCATTTTTATAAGATTGATTTTTGTACTTGACACATCACAAATTGCTGCAGTTGAACTTTAATGGCTCAGCCTCAGTAAATACGACCACCAGGGGGGAACACTATAACACTATAACACTAAAACACTTTAACACTATAAAACTATAACACTATAACACGATAGGACTATAAGACTATAACACTTTAACACTTTAACACTATAAAACTATAAAACTATAACACTATAAGACAATTTCAACAGAGCAGCAGCATTTTCAAGAAAGAGGATGAGAGCAACACTGAAGCTGCAGTGAGATGGATGGATGGATGGATGGATGGATGGATGGATGGATGGATGGATGGATGGATGGATGGATGGATGGATGGATGGATGGATATACTTTACCTTTTAAAAGGTAAACATTTTTTGTGATATCTTGCAGTTTTTTTTTTTTAATTATAGGTTTTTCGATTTTGCTTTTTGTGCAAATCTAAGGGTGATGGAAATGTGACTTATATTAAATTCTCTAATGGTTGCATACTCTGACCTTGGAGGATGTTTGCGGGGGACGTAGACACTCCTGAGAAGATTGGTCCTAACTATTTTCCTTTTATAGACAATCCTTCTCGCTGGACACGGTTATGGTTTTATAACAATTTTTTTTGGCAACTATGCTTCTCTAAGGTTAATGCTTGGGTCTATTGACATTGTGTTAATCACAAAAAAACAAACAACAGATAATCTCATAGAAACATGGATTAGTTAAAGACTCACAGATAATGATGCTATCCTGCTCTCCATATCAATTGCAAAGAGCAATCTAGGGAAGAAAGCCTTCAGCTTTGATACTATAGTTGGTAACTGTGATGAAAATATGATTTGAGGAATTAAAAAAAATGCTTAAGGGCAAGCTGAGTTTAATATCACAGTTCTATATCACAATTCAACAACAAGGGGATTCAAAGTGCTTTACCAAGACATACATAAAACATAAATAAAAAGCATGATTTAAAGTTTAAACAAAGCAAAGATATAAAATCAGTTGTTAGAATACAATCTAAACTAAATTTTAAAAGTAAAACTGCAGATTTGGATCTTTATTCAGATGCAGCTGAGAACAGGCGAGTTTTCAACCTGGATATAAATAAGTATTTCAGCTGGGAGTTTGTTCCAGACATGTGGAGCATAGAAGCTGAACGAGCTTCTCCATCTGGTTCTGACCTCAGTGTTTGATATTAATGCTTTTCTGCAGCAAATACCCCGATAATAATCTAAAAAAAGACATTTCTAAAGTGCCATCTCTGGCAGTGATGTTCCATCTGACTTACATTTGTGCTGATTATGATGCAGCAATATTCTGTCTTTATGGTTATATATGCACATCAATCAGTGGCCAAAGGGGCTGATTTAATCCCACAGGATCAGTTATTTGATGTATTATTTACTGAGGAGACTCATTTCATATTCACATCCTGACTGACTTTTAATTCTTGTTGTTCTGACAGTCAATCTGTCGCTTGACTGTCAGGTGTTTACTCAGCACCTTCAGGAGTTTTAACTTTGGTCTCCGTGTGAGACGCTGACATCTGGTATCTCCTTTTTTCTTAATACATATTTTTATTAGGGGGTAAGGCACAGTAGAACAGGAATCAATGACATCATATTGTTTCTGTATGGTAATCTACAATATATAGGATATTTGACACCATAACAATATTGTGCATCTCGATGGAATGAGAAAAAGATACATTCTACCTCCTAGGATGTTTTTCTTGATTTAAGGACAAAACATTACACAATTCAACAAAAATAATATTATAAAAAATAATAATTATTATTAATATTATTAATTATTATTATTAATATTATTAATAATTATATTATTAATATTATTAATATAATTCATAATATATTATTAATTATATTAATTAATTGATATTATTGATAATATTATAAATATAAAGATAATGGATTAATAATAATAATTGGGAATTGTTTTAAGTAATAATTAAGTATTAAAGCTAAACAGTATAAATTAAAAAATAGATGAATAAAAAGGAAAAAACAAACAAAAAAACAAAAAAACAAAGAAAAAGTAAATAAATAACTAAAAAGGAAGAGGAAAGAGAGAAAAGAGAGAGAGAGAGGGCGGGGTCCGTCAATCAGGGGGCAGGGACTGGAGAGAGTGGAAGAATGTAAGAAAGGGAAGCCACTTATTGTAAAACTTGTCAGCGCTACCCTTCACTGAGTATCTGATCTTTTCCAGCTTCAGGAAAGACATGTTATCGTTGAGCCACTGAGTGCTAGAGGGAGATATGTAGATAGTATCTCCCTTCCAGTGGAGAAGAAGGTGACGTCTTGCAGTTAGGAAGTAAAAGCTAAAATGCACATCCGGTATCTGTGCCTGATGAGTGTAAATGTTGGAATTTAAATCCAGTGGGATCCACCTGGGCTGTGATCACAGACAGAGTCAGTGGAGGATTTGACAGACAATTTAATCTGAAACCTGTAGCATAAAGTGCTGCTGAGCCTGAGTTAAGTACGGGTTACCAGGCTGATCTGTCTAGATTAGGGGAGGGGGATCCCGTCTGCTGGAAATCCCGGCTTTAGATGTGCCAACCTCAGTAACCCACTGATGTTGCTCCGTGGCCCTCAGGTGAGCTCAGCCTTCATGAAGACGTGAAGCCTCCACACTTAATCCTCACAGATAACTGCGACATCAAAGCTGTGGCACCTGAATGAGTGAGTTTATGAAGACTTGGGACGCAGCGGCGACGGCACACGATGCCCTGCAGCTGATGCTTCGCCATAAATAAAAAGAGATGGAAAAATAAGTCTGAAAAAAGAAAGAAAAGAAAGCTTTACCTATAGAGAGCTTCTGATAGCCGCCTCTTTTTGTAGGACTCTATTGTTGGTCTTTTAATATCTCTATTTTTATTTTATTCCAACTTTTTTTATTGGGTTTTGCAGATGTATACAATTATATTAAAACATTTACAGAGTTAAGCATACATTCTTCTTTTAGGAAAGACAACAGAAAAAGACATTGGTCACTTACGTATTGCAGCATACCACAATAAAATAATTAGATAGATAAATAGAAAAATGAAAAAATAAATCAAATAAAACTGCGACAGAAATGGACTATTACAAAAAATAAATACAAAAAATTGTAATGAGAAATTATTAATTAAATAAAAAAAAAAAAAAAAAAAAAAAGGCACAGGCACATCAGTCAGGTAATAGTGAACTGCAATAGAGATAGCAACAGACATCCCAAGATAAAGAAGCGGCATATACTGTAACCCTCATCACAACAGAAATAACGTATCTGCAGGTCTCACTAAGCTGAGATCCGTCTTCTTAACAAATTGAAGGAATGGGCCCCATTATTTCCCAAATTTACTGGAGCAGCCAGTTATCTATTTTTGTTTATGACCGTTTTATATTCTGCATTCAAGAAAGTGAAGAACACAGCGAATCTTGTGCATGTTTGTAAAAACAAACGCACAATAGATAACAGCAGCCTGTTTCACTCAGATAAAAGTCTTTGTGGCTTTAGAGAGTTAGATCAAAGGCTGAAATTGCGTCATGTTTGGGCAGAAAAACGGTACGGAGGAAAATATATAGAAAAACTCAAGCGAGGTCCAACGATAATATAAAAACTGGGAGAAAAAGAAAAACATCTTACGGCTGCAAAACAAAACGGAGCAGATCAGGTCTGAGGATGAGCGGTGGATCTGGCAGGGATGGGAGGAAGACGGTGGATAAGTGGAGCCAGGTGTAGTGAGCAGGAACGAGGGGTGGATGGGATGAGTGACCTGATGGAAACAAAAGAGAGGGCTGCTGAGAGCTCTGCAGGATGAAACGGTTAGACGAGAGGAGCAGCGTTTGAAATGAAAACACAGCTGACAAAAAAACCTGCTGCATCTCCTCTCTGCAGCCGTGGTCTCTGCACTTTCATGGGAGAAGGATCAATTACAACTAGAAAATTTCAGGAAAATTTGATATGGGCATGCCCTACTGCCCATTCGTCCCCTCTTGCTGCTTTGGTTTGGGGCTGTAGTGGTTGTGTTCGGGGTGGTTCTATTTAAGTTTGAGTTGTTTACGGTTGTATTGCATTCATTCCTCTGCTCCCCATAGTTTTTAATGGGGCTCGCTTTTTGGCATCTAGCAAGTCAAACAGAAAAAAAAAAGAAAATGAAAGGTCAATATCGCAAAAACTGTAATAATTGGCATAATGAGGTTGTACGGCCTTTTTTTTGCTTTTTGGCATCTAGCGTTGCCATGGTAACCCCTATTACTGAGAAAAGTAATGTACATCGAGACAAGATGGAGACGCATCCAATGATGTATGCCATGCATGGGTGCACGTTCCTGTTCAGGCTACGTTAACGGATAGGTTTTTTTTTCACCATAGTAAAAAACCCCATCCGAATGAATGGGGCCATTTGGCATGGATTTTGACATAACATTTCCTTAAATCACAGCTTCATGAAATTTGAATATGTTGAAGTCCACAGCGTGCCAAGTCAGGGGACATTTGTACGATGTCTCTACGATAACCTGTTGCCTAGCAACAAGCGTCCAAAGTCAAACAGAAAAAAAAAAGAAAATGAAAGGTCAATATCGCAAAAACTGTAATAATTGGCATAATGAGGTTGTACGGTCTGTTTGTGCCAATCGGGCCAAGTGTTTTTTTTTTGCTTTTTGGCATCTAGCGTTGCCACGGTAACCCCTATTACTGAGAAAAGTAATGCCCATCGAGGCACGATTGAGACGCATCCAACGATGTATGCCATGCATGGGTGCACATTGCGGTTTGGGCCGTATTAACGGACGAAAAAAAGTGCGGAATAATAAGAAAAGGGAAACCTTATATCATTATATCACCTTCATTTTCATGTTTTTCCTCATTTTTTCGGGCGTGTTTTATTTTTTGGGGATTTCTTTTTTCCACATCAGAGCGGGGTCATACTGTACACCCGCTGGTGTGACGTGGGACTTTTGCGACTTTAGCTTGTTAGCAAAATGCTAGCAACATTGCCCTTTGGGCCATTCTGGACAATTGCAATATGGTCATGCCATTATTTGGCATGCCCATAATTAAAGCTGCAAGCAGCGATGAACAGGCCTCCACCCTTGTGCACGTTCAGGCTGCAGTAGACGCTTGTATGACTTGATGTAGATTCTTCAGGCCTGGGCATTTAGTGGATGACACCACCCACGACTCTCTATGTCAAACCATTCAAAAGTTATGGCAGAAAGTAGAAACTATCAAATATCGACCAATCAGAAGAAGGGGCGGGGCTAATTCAGGCCAATGAAGGTCAAGCACTCAATACCGAGTCCGATGACACCACCCACGACTCTTTATGTCAAACGATTCAAAAGTTATGGCAGAAAGTAGGAACTATCAAATATGGACCAATCAGATGCGCTTTCTGGCGTCTATCGTCGCCAGGGTAACGCTTTTGAGAAAAGTAATGCCCATCGTCGCAGGATCGAGACGCACATTTTGATGTATAACACACTTGGGGGCACGTTGCGGTTCGGGCCGTATTAACGGACGAAGGAATGGCATCAATTGTGCCAAAATTACACGATTAATTCAAAATGGCCGACTTCCTGTTCGGTTTCGGCCATGGCGCCAAGAGACTTTTATGTAAGTTGTGACATGATACAGGTGTGTACCGATTTTCGTGCATGTACGTCAAACCGTATTGTGGGGCTTGAGGCACAAAGTTTTCTAGGGGGCACTGTTGAGCCATTAGGCCACGTCCATTAATGCAAACCATTAAATATCACATTTTTCACCAGGCCTGGCTTGCGTGCAAAATTTGTTGACTTTTGGTGCACCTTTAGGGGGGAAAAAAGGCCCTATTCCTACAGATACAATAGGGCCTTCGGACTGTCAGTGCTCGGGCCCTAAATATCTGCACCTTATAATGTCTTGATTTGGGGTTTAGTCAGGCCCTAAGCGATATGTTATTTAAAGGCCCCCACGCCCTCACACCTCTCCCCATCCCTAATGTATCATTGGTACAAAATGACAAAATAACACGCCATTTAAAGGAGCTTGAGGCAGGATTTATGAAATAAATTTGTATACGTTTTAAGTTTTCTAGTAATAATGTCAGATGAAGCGTTCCAAACCAAAACCAATGAGCCCTCTAGTGTATCTCTCTGTTGCCTTGAACAGGCTGTGTGCTGCAAAATGTGCTGCAATTCTGGGGCCGAATTTCCCGCGCTGTCCTGCTGATGTGACGTCACATGACGCTGCATGCGCGTTCTCCCCGTTCTCCCGTACCGGCTTCACTGTTGGCTGCAGTACCCCCGACGGCCATTGTGGTGAAGGGTGGCGCTAGAGAGTCTCATTTCTTAAAAGGAGCCTCATGTTCCTTTAACTTGACAACCTTTATCAATAATAACAAATGTACGGTATGTAAACAGTAGATAAAGTAGTTTGACTGTATGAGTAAAAAAAAAAATTAAAAATCAGCCTGAAATAAATAAAACTTAAAACTGAAATAAACAAATCCGAGTCACAAATAGCAATCAATTACTCATCAAAAGAAAGTTACTTCCACCACCTCAAAACCATAAAACCACCACAACAAGCCTCAAAGCAGGTCTGAAATCAGAACTAAACACACGCGTCTGCCTTTTACAGACGCACGTTCATCTCCTTAAAAGTAGTCAAACTTCTTAACAACATAAATTGATATAAAACTATAACCAATATGTTAGATATTGTCTGGAAATTGCAGAGGGCGTTAACAAGGTGTTCAATAAATGTTCATCAGGGCAGCTAGGAAAACACAATTCTCCAGTCTAGACAGAGATTCCTATCTTAGTGGCAGCTCACGTGTTTGTGCTACAACGTTTTATTTCAATAACATACTCACCTTCAAGTGAAGCGTGAGTTTCCTCATGTTTTGCCTTTTTTTCCTCTCATGCTCTTGATTCGTGATGTCTTTTGAACGACATGTTAAAATCTCACCTTCTGTAGCTTTGCAAGTGCCTGCCTGCACGCTTCAGTTGTTAGAATATGATCTAAACTAAAGTTTAAAAGTAAAACTGCAGATTTGGATCTTTATTCAGATGCAGCTGAGAACAGGTGAGTTTTCAACCTGGATATAAATAAAATGTTTCAGCTGATCTGAGTTTCTGGGAGTTTGAGGTTCTGACCTCAGTGTTTGATATTAATGCTTTTCTGAAGCAAAGACCCCGATAATAAAAGACATTTCTAAAGTGCCATCTCTGGCAGTGATGTTCCATCTGACTTACATTTGTGGTGATTATGATGCAGCAATATTCTGTCTTTATCGTTCTATATGCACATCAATCAGTGGCCAAAGGGGCTGAATCCCACAGGAGCCGCTGATGTTTGTACGTTCGTGAAGATCAAAATAAGCTCCTGAGTTTTTGCTTTATTGCTTCACTAATTAGTACAATCCCTTTTTGCCAAAGGGGCAATGAAAACACTGGTCAAGCAGGAATAATAATCCTTTTCTCTACCTTTCATCCCACAGGTGTTCATCTTCCATGCCGTGACCATCACCTTCCCGGAGAACTTCACCCAGTGCACCACGAGGGGAAGCTTCAGCACCCACTGGCAGGAAACGGCCTACAACATGTTCACCTTCTCCTGCCTCTTCCTGCTGCCGCTGGCCATCATGATCATCTGCTACACCCGCATCTTCATCCAGATCTCCAGGAAGATGACCAGGAAGAACTGTAAGCACATGAGATCAGTTTTGATGAATGTCAGACAAGGGTTGGGGGATGAAGGGGCGGCTGAACCCAGTAGTGATGACTGGAGCTGACTGAAACTGACTGAAACTACCTACTGAGCTTCTATTTTAATATCCTTTATCTACGTTTTGTTTTCTTTTTTTGCATTTCCTGCCATAGCCACTTCCCCTTTTACCATTTTATTTTCTCCCTCGCTCACACAAAATAAGCTTCAGAGAGACGGATTTAGCAAGAAGTGTGAGTTATCGTTTTACAGACTGCCGAAAAATAAGCTTAAGAGAGACAAATGGATCACTGCAATTTGCAGAAACAACTGGATTCCAGGCACCGAAACGTGGATTTGTGGTTCCCATTTTGTAACAGGTCATGTTGGATTTTTGGGTAGCTAACGTTAAACGGTCAAATCATAAAGTTCGGTGTCCTCATCACTTTAATTTCACCAACAAATCCTGCCTTGAAGTCGGACCAAGCGTCAAGACTTTTGTAAGCCTTCAAGCTTTGCTTCGTGTATTTCCCTAGCGTAGAAATTAAGTACATATAAATATCAGAAACTGGATTGGTGGCAAAATATTAATGTCCATGGACCACTGGTTCTTGGTAACTGTACCAAATATTAATGTCCATGGACCACTGGTTCTTGGTAACTGTACCAAATATTAATGTCCATGGACCACTGGTTCTTGGTAACTGTACAGGTCACTGTCAAGTCCAACTGACGCTAATTTAAGCCGATAATCGTCTGTTATCCCGTCTAACACACTAGTTGCAGCCATTTTTGCCACTCAGTGAGAGTAAGGGGGCTGGTCCAGTGGAGAATTGACGTCAATGCAAACCCTCTATAGTGATGAATGAAGTCCAGGATCACAGATCAGTAACAAAATCTTTTATTAAACAATTAACATATAAAATAAATAATAAATAACACAACTATCTTAATGCAAAGTTGCTTGGTGGATGACGGGAGTTAAGGGTAAAGTGGCTGCTAGCAGCATGACTTTTTTATAGTATAACACGCATAACTTACACATTCCCACTTCCCACTGTCTCCTTTTGTCTTTCCATCCTCTTCTTGTTTTTTTTCTTTTGTCCAGAGGGTTATGTTCGCTTAATTTTTTCAAATTGTGAATCATTATCGCTGCACGTTGATGCTGGCTAGTAAAGGGGCCCCATTAGGGGTTCCTGACTGTCATTGCAGCGTCTACGGGGGTTTCAGGTTGTGTCGCTGATAAGGAGCGATATCAGCCGTCTGTCGGGCCCCCCTACTATCATTTAGCCAGGGACAACTTGGAAAGGCACCCTTGGGGGGCATTTCTGATGCGTTGTCGTTGCAACGTCCAAAGCAGTTCCATTATTCCATTATTTTGTTGTTGACGTCAGCCGTCCCTCGGGGCCCCTTCAGCTCGGGGCCCTGGGTAATTGCGGTTCCCTGATTGTGGTGAAAGGACCCGCCTGAACTCTTTCAGCAAAAATGTCATGAATTTACTGCGTTTATCTGCATTTAATACCGTCTGAATTTAGTTGGATTGTACTCCAAGGGATATTAAGAGTTTCTTTCCGTCTTCCTTCGGCAATTAAACAACTAACTGCTTTTAAACATCCCAGCTCTGATCACTTGTCCTCCAGACCTCTGTCTCTGAGACGTTTACATCGTTTCTCTGCGTTGTTTGAGACTCTGGGGCCTTTCGTCGCTCGTGTTTGTAAACTCAGATTATGTAACTTAATTGAACAAATGATGTGGCTTCTGAACATATCTGGCAGCGGCTTTTCTACATTAATCAATGTATAAATATGCACAAGCTGCTTTTTTTTTAGTTTAGTAGCCTGGAGACGATCATTTGATCATAGTGAGTATTTAGTTTATTTAGTTTGCAAAGACGAAGCCGAATGCAGAGAGAGAGAGAGAGAGAGAGAGAGAGAGAGAGAGAGAGAGAGTAGTGTAGTAGATTTTTCTAAATATGGAGATATGGAACAGTAATATTTTACGACGACTTCTATCGGTGAGTTCATTGGTGGCTGAAAATCCCTATCCTGGATCCACAAACCCTACTGCAGGTAGGGCACGTAAATGTGGTGGTGGTGGTGGTGGCGGCAACAGCAACCGTAGGTGTATTCCTCCTGAGTCTTCTCTCCTGTCTCCTGGCTGTCCGATCCTCCTCCAGCAGGCGAGTGCCATCCTGGCACAGCTGACGCCAGGTGTTACGATCAGCAGCCACAGCTTCCAGGCCCTCAGGTCTGATTTTACACCTCCTTAATGCAGTCTTCAGCTGGTCTTTATAACGCTTCTTCTGCCCTCCAGCTGAGCGACAACCATGGTGTAGCTGGCCGTATAACACTTTGCAAGGCAGGCGGTCTGAGGGCATCCTTACTACGTGGCCCAGCCATCGTAGTTGGTGCGGGGTGATCGTGGCCTCAATACTCCTACAGTTGGTTTTTGAGAGTATTTCGGAATGAGGCACACTATCACACCAGGTAATCCCCAGGATGCGCTGAAGGCAGTGTATGTGAAACGGTTCTAGGGCCTTGATGTGGCGGCTGTAGGTTACCCAGGCTTCACAGCTGTACAGGAGGGTAGTGAGGCAGATGGCTTGATAGACAGAGACCTTTGTGCGAAGATGGAGGTTCTTGTTTTGGAAGACCCGACGCCTGAGTCTCCCAAAAGCAGCCGCTGCCTGCTTGATCCTGTTCTGGACTTCACTATCAACAGTGTTGTCTTCAGAGAGAATGCTCCCCAGGTATCTGAAGGATGGAACACTTGATAGTTCTTCTTCAGAAACAGTGAAGATAGGTGGTGTAGATGGCTTGTTGGAACTCCACTGGCACACTACATCCGTCTTGCTGGTGTTGACGGTCAGTCCCATCCTGCTGTACGCTCTCACCGCAGCAGCAAGAACGGACTGGAGGTCTTGTGGTCTGTGAGATACCAGCGCACAGTCGTCTGCGTACTGCAGCTCAATGACTCTCTCCCTCTGCAGTTTGGTGGTAGCCTGAAGCCTCCTATTATTAAAGGAAATATATATATGTCATGGTGATAAAAATGAACATGATAAAAAAACACACAGCTAAGTTGAACCAAGAGTTAATGGCTGAGAATAATAATAATAATTCATGGCAAAAAGGTGATTAAAAATACTATGTCATGATTATAATGCTGAATGGGATAACATGTTGTTCAGAACAGAATATAAGCAATGGTAATAATAAGACCTGATTGTTAATAATTTTCATATGTTCTTATAATAATTCATTAGAAAATGTAAGTTAAAAGAGAATAATTCATTGTTTCCATGTGTCTTGAGATAAAATAGTTAAAATGATGATTGATCATCCATTCTGTGCTCAGCTGATGTTGCCTGGCAGGCATAGAAGATAACAGAGACAGTAATGGCACGTGTATATAAAAATACTTTATTTTATATCATTTTTTGTTTACAATATTTTACTTACCTTTTTATAAGAATTCATTTGTATAAGTTATTTCCAGAACTTCAATGGGGTTTTATTTTCTTTATTAAGTCTGTGGCGAATCTGTTGCACAGCAATTGATTACTAATGCCTGCTCCCGTGTTGAAGGAGAAGTTTTTTTGATGTCGGAAGAATAATACACTCTGGTTGTGTTAACCCGTCGTGGTCGTGTCGTTTTTACACCTTTTTTATTTTATTCTTTCCCCGGCAACGGGGCGTAACATATACACTTATACACTATACTTAGAAAAACAGTTGCGTCCTGATATCATTCTAGGAAGTCTTCCTGGAAGTGGATAAATGCCAAGGTCGTACCAGGAAACGCTCAGAGAAATTCTAATAATAATGATAAAAAGAATAATTATTAAAGCTCCACCTCTACAGACCATGTTGAACGTGTTAAATGTTGAAGTCCATGACAGGAGAAGACTGAACAAGTATGGTTTGTTTGGACCGGCTACCAGAAAACCCAACTTCTTGAACGATGTCTTACAGAGAGAAGAGGCCAAAGCGAAGTTATCTGACCTTCACCTCACCCACTGTAAGGTTCTGCAGTAAAGGGGGGGTTAGGGCATCTTGCAGTCATTGGGTTGACCCTGAACATCTTTGAATACCAGAGTATTTTATGCCTCTTCCTTTATACTGTTTACGACTCATCTTGGTTTTTTTCCTTGTCTGCATATATAAATTAATCGTCAACACCAAACCTGGTAAAACCCAAAGCATATATATGCATTTCAATCTTCTTAATCTCTTTAATCTTATGAGAGAAACACAGGAAAACAAACAGACTCGAGAACAGGCAGAGACACAAACAGTAACCATTTCAGGTCTCTAAAACTAAGACTAGGCTGCTGCGATTATCTCAGATGATTTCCAAGTAAATATCTGGGTCGCTAATGCAGGACTTGGCAGTTGTGAAAGAATTACGAGACATACTAAGCGGTACTCGACAGACAGGAACTGACAACCCCAGGTCTATCTGTCTCTGCACAGGTTTATTTCACTTCAAAAAGCAGTTTGAAGTGCAAGTTGCAAAGTTACAAAATAGTTTTGAGAAATCCAAGAAAGGTAAATACTCTTTGAAGGTGCCGCGCCTGCACTGCACGGAAATCTGCTATTTATATTTATAACACTCTGCCTGCGGGGGTTTTATAATCACCTCTTTTTATACCCTAACGTGTCCTCCAGTGACACCGTTTGTGCTCATAGACCTTCTAAAGAGATGACATTCAAGTTTAGTGCAACTTTACCGCCTATATGGTTACTGATATGATGTTAGCATTCACACATTCAGTATTGTTAGTAATGCATTTGTATTCTGATGCGTTATCAACATTTAATCAAAGCCTCTAAGACTCTAAGAAGAGTTTGTGTAGCATGTTATCCACTTTAATTTCCTTGTGCATTGATGTTAAGTCAAACACCAATGCTGTGCAAGTTAGATGCAAATACAGGATTGATATGCAAAGAGTCAACAGCTATACAGCCAGAAGAGATTTACCGGATGATGGAAATACTTCTTATCAGACATTAGTATGACATAGGATGACAAGTGGGAAAGGATATTTTGAGTTTTTCTATAAAAAAAGGTACCTACTTGAGCACGCTAAAGACTCAGCTCTTTAAGGAGCAGTTCTGCATATAGTAAACTTCTTTTCTTATCAGAATTAGTTGGAAGATTTGCAGCACTGACTCAGCACTGAGTAAGTGCATGCACTTATGACAAGATGATTGTATGATGGTGTCTTTTTAGATGTAGCTTTCTTGTACAAAGGGACTGTTGTGTTGGGCGAAGGGAACACATGCTCCTATGTGATTTCTTGCTTGTGTTCCCTCAGATATGTCACTTTGGATAAAAGGATCTGCTAAATGACAGTAGTAGTATAACGGTTTGTGTAAAAAACATCATCTGATTACTGGTTCTGATTCCTCTTTGAGGAATGTGTGGATTCAAGACCAGTTTTGTAATGAATTGTGACGAATGTGTACAAGTAAAGAGACATTGGTTGGGTTTAATCACTAAACAGGATAGTATGTCTATTTAAAAGTCATTGAGGAGTCAATTAATCAATTAATCGGCACAGATTACTTTTGTAATACTGTATTTGACCCGGTCTTTGTACGTTTTAACTGTATAGAAACGTAATTCTTGCCATTGTAAGAATGAGATGTACCTGCTGTACTCTACTGCCCTTACTTTTTAACAACTTGCGCTTTTTCAAGATGCGATCCCTCCTGACTCTAATTTACATCTAACAGAACTAACAAAATCAATCAGGAGGGGTAGCGGGGGAAGGGCAATAGGGGAAAAGAAAAAAAAAAATATATATATATATATACTTTAAAAAAAAGGAGGGGGGGTTTCCTTTCACTGCCATCCTACTTGCCTCCTGCTGGGGCTCCCGGTCGGGCAACTGGAGTCTGGTGGGGGGGACAACCTGCTCGCTTCCCTGACGCCCCGGTCTGACCTCACCCCCATTGCAAAACATAAATTACCAATTCTAACTCTAATAATTATTTCTGGCATTATCATGATATATTGTTTCATATTATTATATTAAGTTATGAAATCTCATGGGATGTTAAACTATAGTATTATATTGTTATATATAATAGTATGGTGATATAATTTGGTTATATGTTATAATATTTTATAAAAATTATGTTATATTAGGATATTACTATATTTATTATGCTATATTCATATGATATCATGCTACACCCCTCTATATGATAATTATTTATTTGTTTACTCTCAAATTAATATTCTCAATTTATGTATCTATTTTCATCATCTTATTTAGACTCACACACGGCACGCACACACACACACACACACACACACACACACACACACACACACACACACACACACACACACACACACACACACATACTGATGTTGTCTTTTGTCATTGTTTGCACTGTATGTTAATAAATATAAAAAAAACAACTTGCGCTTTTATTATTTTACCTGTTTTCTTATCATTTTATTTCATTTTACTTGTTATTTACTGTTTAATTGTGTCTTGCCGCTTTTAATGTTGATGTAAAGCCATTTGAATTACCTTGTGTTGAATTGTGCTATACAAATAAACTTGCCTTGCCTAATCAATTAGAGGAGAGGTAGAGCTGGGTATCATCTGCGTAACAATTGATTCTCCGTTTTTCCTCCAGTTTCCTCCGATGAGCCACATCTCCGCTGCTCCAAGAACAACATCCCCAAGGCGCGAATGAGGACTCTGAAGATGAGCATCGTCATCGTGATCTGCTTCATCGTGTGCTGGACTCCGTACTACCTGCTGGGTCTGTGGTACTGGTTCTGCCCCGACGACCTGGAGGGGAAGGTTTCCCACTCCCTCACTCACATCCTGTTCATCTTTGGGCTCTTCAACACCTGCCTGGACCCCGTCATCTACGGGCTGTTCACCGTGCGCTTCCACCGGGGGCTGAGGAACTGCTACCGCAAAGCCACCTTCACGTCCGGCGCGGACGCCAAAGCGGCGCCGGCCGAGTCGCTGAAAGGTCCCTCGGTTGATTTACCGTCCAAAGGCGGGACGGCGGCAAGAAAAAAAAGCCATCTTCACACTGTGTACAGTACACAGTGAGAAAGTGCAAAAAAACACCTCAGCACAGAAAGCACATGACAAATTTACATCAACTTCACAAAACTTATAGCCAGGAAGGCGTTGAGAATAGGGAGGTGTGGTTATCAGCAAGTGTGTGTGTAGCGGTGAGTCCGTGAACTCGCTCAGAGCTGCTCCTCAGCCAATGTCCTTGATGTTATCAGACGCTCGGTCAGTTCTGAAAACAGGTCCGCAGACGTTCTGGAGAGGGGAGGGTTAGTGGGGGCAGAGTCACCTTGTTTACATTCCACCAGAGAGATTGTGACTACAGCGATCAGCCAAACCGCTCTGTCAAGGCCAGATTATAGAATCAACAATTGTATTGAAAAGAAAACAGACAGACTCAGTAATTTTCCGTCTGCCTTTAGTCTTTGGTTCCTCAATGGCGACTCCAAACAGACGAATTTGTTATCAATTCCCGCCAAGCCGAGCTTCCAACTTCTCCAAGGTATTCTCCATCTTGCCAATGAGCTCAAAGACCGCCGCCAGCCTGCGATTCTGTTCAAGAATTTTGATCCAGCTTGCGGCTTTGCTCCCCCAGCGTTAAAGTCTGAGTGTTAGTCGCCACGCTTATCCCTTCAGTCACGTCCGGCAGCTCGGAGAGGGCCAAAGCAGCTGTCGACGACTTACGCATTTGTCGATATACTAGGAATCCCCCCACTCCAATCAGGAGAAATCCTGCTATCATAAATCCAATTATGAAGGCATCTTCAACGTCCTCTACAGACAGTATCGCCAGGCACAACGGTTTCCAATGTTTCCAGGAATCCATTGTGTATCAATTCCATGATTGTAGAGTTTCGGAGGAGTGAAAAGGAGAGACTCTGAAGACGAGACAGAACAAAAAGCAGTAGCAGGGCAGATAGATAAAGGAGAGGAGCAGAGAAGCGTCCGCCTTCGCCGAGAGCCGGAAGAGAGCTGGAAGAGAGCCGGAAGATGTGTCTCCAGGCAGGTGTGTTTCCAGGTATTTGTGTCTCCAGGCAGGTGTGTTTCCAGGCAGGTGTGTTTCCATGCAAATATGTTTCCAGGCAGGTGTGTCTCCAGGCAGGTGTGTCTCCAGGCAGGTGTGTTTCCAGGCAGGTGTGTTTCCAGGCAGGTGTGTCTCCAGGCAGGTGTGTTTCCAGGCAGGTTTGTCTCCAGGCAGGTTTGTCTTCAGGCAGGTGTGTTTCCATGCAGGTGTGTCTCCAGGCAGGTGTGTCTCCAGGCAGGTGTGTCTCCAGACAGGTGTGTCTCCAGGCAGGTGTGTTTCCATGCAGGTGTGTTTCCATGCAGGTGTGTTTCCAGGCAGGTTTGTCTCCAGGCAGGTGTGTTTCCATGCAGGTGTGTCTCCAGACAGGTGTGTCTCCAGGCAGGTGTGTTTCCATGCAGGTGTGTTTCCATGCAGGTGTGTTTCCATGCAGGTGTGTCTCCAGGCAGGTGTGTCTCCAGGCAGGTGTGTTTCCAGGTGTGTCTCAAGGCAGGTTTATTAGCAAATTATTTCACTTTTTTTTATTGAATTTTGTTCAGCAATGATGATGCCGTAATAGGATCATGTTGGGAGGAAAATATGCCTGAAATCAAAATTAAAATAGTAATTTTATGGGAATGAATCCATAATTAAGACAGAAAGTGTTACTCGAGAAATAAATAATCAAAATACTTTCAATGATGCTTCTTTTGAAGGTCCTTATACTTAAACTCTGATTTTAAACATGCAAAACATGAAGAATTTCCATATTTGTGAATCTAATACTCAACAAGTTGGAGTAGAGTCTCATTTTTTAACGTATATGATCATTTTATCACGATCATCTATACCAAAAATAGGTTATTTTAAAATTTGTAACACTATGACTTTGTTCTTGAAGTCTTGCCCCCCTTCAAGGTATAAAGCAGTAGCTTCATCATCACTGTCCCACCTAACATGCATGTAAAAGTCTGTCAATAGGATAGTAAGCTGTTTCCACGTCTTTATGTAAGTGATGCTGTGTTTCTTACTCCAGGGTTTCAATCCCTTTATGAAACATTTAATGGGTTTTAAATGGTGTAATTATTGTATGTATAACATGTGCTGAGTATGATAAAAGTTTCATCATGAAAAGCAGTCATTTGCATTGATCTCATTTCCTAACTCACAAGTCGTAGCGTTGTCTGAAACATTCAGACATTTCTTCCATTGCTGATACCAAACACTGCCAACGGCCGGAGTTTAGAGCTCTGGGACCCTTTTGTTAGAGGAACCGTTGGACCACACTGGCTGGTGGAGTCTCTGAGGGTCGTCACGACCCACCAGCCTCCGAGCAACTCAACTTTGAACCTGACGTGTTCCTAACTTTGTTCCGACTGCTTAATCAAATAAAGATGAAATTGTAGTATGATTTTAATTAACTCAGGGTTGTTGTGGCCGGCGGCGGGTACCAGATGAGTGAAAATCAGACAGGCTTGTCTTTTCTGAGGATAACGGCAACAACAAGGGGGAGTAGTTCAGGACTCGGAGGTTGTTGTTTTTAGACTCCTTGAACAAGTTATTTTTAGGAAGCTTCGGCCTCATAACAGAATACATCCTTCAAAGTTAGAGCAATAAGAAGAAGAAGGAGCCTCTAATGAAGGACTCCAGTTTGTACTGTGCAGGCAAAACTGAAATGATAAAAAGAATGAAGTCAGAATAAGTCAGAATAAATCTTTTTTATCATTTTTTATTACTTACTTTATGTAACAGGAGATAGCGTAAACATAAACTAGTTCCTTCACACTTCAACAGTCACATGTTCAGCTTTTCTCCAAAATCTCAGAAACAGGAAGTCGGAACTTGTTTTGTTTGTTTTGTGTTGTTTCAATACGCATTCACATGCTTTTATATTAAAAACAACGATCATCTTGATAGGTACAATATTTCCCTTCAGGATAAATAGTTGGATCCAGATTATTACTTTTTATACAACTTTATATCAAATGAAAAATTATGATTGAAGATTTGTGTTTTTAAGCATTTCCTTTTCAGTTTAATTTCATTGTTTCAGACTAAAACACATAGAATAGAATGGAATAGAATAGATAGAATAGATGTCTTTATTGTTGCTAGACAAGTTTAGTAAAATTGACATTGCAGCTCTCGTTTGCAAAGAAAGGAAAAAAGAAAAGAAGAGCAACAGCAACTATACAATACTTTAAAATACTTTAAAATACAATATAATACTGACAAATACAGTCAAGTATGATATTATGTATTTTTTTATGGTATTTGTAATTATAATTTGGTACAAAAGCTATATCTTTGTAAGGCAACGATGGTCACGTCTCCACAAACGTGAGAAAGTCACTGAGCTATTAAATATGAACGTCCCTCAGTGAATGATTGAATGATGTTTGTTTTGAGCAACAGAGAGTTAAAGAAGAGTGATGATGTCACTTTGACCTCTGGACAAATGATGAAACGGTTCACTCAAGCCGTTACAAGCTAAACAACATGGGCGTATGAGGTCGTACCAGTGACCTCTGCGAAGGTCGTTTACACGTGTGTGATGAAGAAAAGTGCTCAGGGCAACATACGCTGCTATTACTGTCATCTTAGAAAGGCCCGGTGGAGGAAGAGGAGGAGGACGCTGGACTGGCCTGGTGCACCTTAAAAAGAAATAAATCCCTAAAGGCTTCATCACTTTGTATCTTCAGTGTCGAAGGTTTTTCTGAATGTTGCAAGAAAAAATAGGGCTTGGTTGCCAAGTTGCATTCTGGGACGCGGCGGCCATGTTGGCAGCCTCGTGAGTGGAACTGGAACTTACCGGGATACCTTAAACAAGGAAGCCAGGAACTGGTATATGGAGAAAATAATGATTATAAACGGTTTGGATCCATATGAAATCCCTACTAAAGAGTGGAGCTCCGACGAGGACTTACTGCCGCAGTTCTGCACAACCGACGTCTTCGGCTAGCTTGTTTGCGGTGTGAGCGCCTGCACTCCGGAGCAGTTCCGTTGTTATAAGTCGTTGGAGTCTCATGTGCAGTTCACTAATGGATGGGTGCAGGAGCTTCAGATCATAAAGACGGCAAACATTGGGAACAAGTTAAACCATTAGCTATCTTTTCCCCACGTCTGTTATGTGTGGAGCTGTTGCACTCCACAACACAGCAACGGGTTACTATGGTTACAGAATAACAGAAAGTAACGATTACAAGTAAAACACAACGAAGAGGGAGCACGTCTGTACACAGTGCGCAGTGGTCCGAAGAGCAGCTAAGGAGCTTCCAACATGGCGGCTCCACCAAGTGATGACGTCAAGACGACCAAGCCCTATAACAAAAAACTTAACTGACTTAACTTTTTAAATATATTGCAGGCTTCAGATGGAGGATTGGATTAATTTTAATAAGTTAAATAAAGATCTTGAGGGGAGAAAATGGGATAAGTAAATTTACATGAATGATAAGAATCACACTTTTAACATGTTTAGTTGTATCTTTTCTTTATTTACGTGTCTAAGTCCTGGACTGCAGCCGTGTCCGGCCGAGCTCTCGGGGGCCGTTAAATATTCACCTCACGTCTCTGCCGGCGCCGAGCATCCGATGGTTCAGCAGCTTCGGCGGCGTCTCCCTGAATTACAGGAGACGAGCACCGAGCAGGCCTGATGAAGTGCCGCCGCCGTGCCCCGGACAGGGCCATAACTCACCGCAGGTTCTGCTCCACCAAACGACGGCGGAAGAAAATATTTCCAGTATGAAAGCAGAAATCTGGTTAAATGTGATTAAGATGGGAAGATATGAGATTAATGTACGGAGGTCATGAGTTGGTGAGCCTGGGCTGGTGCCGCTGCAGCTGAAGCAGATGCTGCAGGAGGAACCTCACGTCTAACTATGGGAGGATTCGTCTTGTGGACAATTAATGTATATATTATATTATTATATATTAATGTATATATATATATATATATATATATATATATATATATATATATATATATATATATATATATATATATGTGTAATAAAACATGCGCTAACACACTAATGTCCATTTTCCAGCAACAATTGTTTCCGTCTCAAAACTACTGATTGAAATTGTTTTGGCCCCTAACTAAGTTTACTCTCAACACCATCCAATAATAGTCCCGGGACTGTTTTTAAGTTCCTTTAGCTCTCAGAAATAGTTTGATTACCCAAGAAAATTGACACCGCTGTCATGTTTGATGATGATTTGTGTTCATTTCCACCCGTCGTGTGGTTGCTCTGTGTATCCTTCCTGGTAACTCCACGTCAGGAGCTGTCAACTCTCCTCTGAAGGCTCAACATACGTGACGTTATCGTGTCTCTCAACAGCCCGGAGCTAAAGTAACTGTTAGTTGAGCAGTCAGCACATCTAGTCAAGGACAAATAAACCAGAACAGGCAGCCTCTGGCTCGGTGGAAAACAAACAAACACAGATTCAGTTGCAAAGCCAGAAAATAAGTAGTTTTAATCCGGCGGATCACCTGCTGTGATCCCAGTAATTCATCCTGGAGTAACTTCTAATTTTAGACGAGTTGACTGTGTGTTTGATGACTGAACTTGGCAGATATCATGTTCTCCTCCTCACGCCCTCCTCAAAGATCGGTCTTTTTTTGGCCCTGTCGACTGCGATTACGTCTCAGAGAGAGCAGAGTGCATCATGGGAACATGAGAACATCACACAGGTCTCCTTTCGACATCCATCCCAGAGATGTCAGAAACAGACGGGCCGGTGTCATCAGCAGCCAACAATAATCCGGTGTCGACTAAAAACCAGGACTAACATTTAACTTTAGACACATCTGTTGCTCCGTTCAGGGATCTTACGTAATTCACACTTGTCACTTCACCACAGCATTATTGTTTCCTGCGGCCGAGGACACGACCGGGAGACTGAACCCACCGGTGAGGTCGGTGTCCCCGACCCAACTCCAACTCCGCCGGTCTGCTGAAGCCACGTGGATGAGCACGGACTTGTTCTTGTGTTGAAAACTACCAAGAAAACCTGTCGCTGCTTGATAAATGCCAAAAAATGTATTGCACTACTATGGAAAAGAACCCATCAACCAAGTACCAATCAATGGTTAAAACAAATGCTATCAACCCTACCGTTGGAAAGAATTACTTATATTTTGAAAGCAAAACAGCATGTATTTGAAGGTATATGGAAGCCTTTTATTGAATATGTCAAGAACTCAGACTTAACAGAAAACCAAAATGATCACTAACTGTGGGTATGGTGTGTATGTATATATATATTTATTTATTTTTTCTCTGTTACTTTTAAAGCCCGTAGCTTATCATTATTATCACTATTATTTCACAATAAGAGAAGCATATTGTTCATTTTGTGTTTTTATTGTGATTGTTTTGTTTTAAGCTGTGTTTTTTTTCTTTTTTACTATATTTGGCAGCTAATCTATAAGAAAAGTTTTTACTGATTGTCTTGTGCTGCTATAAAACTCAAATAAAGATATTGCGGAAAAAAAAAGAAAACCTGTTGCTTCTATCTTTCTCTGAGACGTCGTCACACGTGCAAACCTGGTCAGAATAACTGCAGAGTCTGAGCAGGGAGCAGAGCAGCCAGAAAACCGTCCGATGCCCCTTTTCCACCACACCGGTTCCTGGGCTGGTTCTGGTTCTGGTTCTGGGCCAGTGCTGAGTTTGGAACCGGTGTTCTGCCAATTTCTGCTACCTGCCGAGAAATGCTACTTTGTGGTTCTGCGCACGCGCACAGTGGATTTTCAAAGTTTGATTGGCACGTCCATAATTTCTTGCACGATGTAAAATTGATAATATGGGATGTTGAGTATTTGATCCTTCAAAATACACTACCCATGACATGAATCGCATTACACTTTGTGAACATTATACGATAAAGAGGGAAAAAAAACACAATTCTATCGATTTATTTGATATTCATTCAGTCATTGGCCTTTATTTAACAAGGCAGGTCATTAACATTCTTATTTACAATGACGGCCTGGCAAGAGACAAGGAAGTGGTTTAGGGAGTAAAACACAGTAAAATTGTAGCTCTACAAAGGTAGAAAACCATTAGGGAGCATTTTTTGGCAAAGCAGCAGAAATTGGCAGAACACTGGGCTTTCTGTTTCCACTGACAAAGAACTGGCTCCGGGCCAGAAGAACCAGTTCCAAGGTAGCACAAACTCTTTTCTGGTCTAGAGTAAAGAACCACTTACGTGAGCGGAGGGGGTGGAGTTATTAAGACCAACGGCAACAGCAAGACTGGGAGACGGAGACATTTTCAAATAAGAATGAATCTGGATGCAGCAAAGCATCATGGGTCTGAGGAGGAGACAACCTGTCTTTTAGAGATTTAGTCCGCATTAGAGCAAATACTGTCATGGTTTGATAGTTCCTGTTTTATTTTGAAGCCTGTGTCTTTGTGTTTAAGTTCTAGTTTGACTTTCCTGTTTCTCATCTGCCCTGATTGTCTGCACCTGTGTCTCGTTAACCCTTGTGTATATTTGGTCTTGTCTTTCCCTTGCTCCCGGCTGGTCCGTACTGTTTGTTCCTCCGTGTTTCCATTTCAGGTTATTGTGGTTTTTGGTTCTTGTTTGAGCGCTGTTTTTTTTTACATCCTGCTCAGCAGCGCTTTTTGTTTGTTTGATTAAATAAATCAGTGTTTTTGGGAAACTCCTGCCTCCTGCTCTCCTGCATCTGGGTATGAACAACCAACATTTCACAACAAATACCTTGTTGCTTCTGACGTTTGCAGTGACGTAATGATGTGGCTCCCCTCAACACCCCGAGCTGTGGGAAAACAAACCGGTTCTCTGTGTACCAGCACCAGCTCTGGAACCGGATTGGTGGAAAAGGGGTATGGTAGAGAAATAAACTTTGAAAATTGACCACATTTGGTGAATTTGTTATAAATATTGTGTTCTTGCTGTGATCGTAGTGAATAAAATTAATTAATTTTTCGGAAAATAATAGAATATTTGAGCATATTTTGACAAAGAAAAGCAGGTGAATTCCCATTAAATGTACGGGCGTTCATTATTACTGCCCTGCATCTTTAGAGGAGCTTCCATCTGTCCGTCCATAACTGATTTTTCCTATTCAAGGTCAGGGGGGTCAGCTGCACCGTATCCCTGCAGGGCTTAAAACCAACCCCACACATCCTATCAGAATCACCAGGTAACCTGGAGGACCCACACAAAGGCCCTGCCAGGGTTTGAACCAGGGACCCTCTTTCTGAGAGGCAGGAGTGCTCACCACCGTGATGCTCTGAACAGAAAAAAGGTTTCTTTCAACACCTTTTTTAAATCTTTGAGTCGATGATAAGGTGATTGTTAAAGACTGTTTGTTAGCGATCTCTCTGTCTGATGCATTTCCGCGGGTCGATGCAGGTAAAGGCAGATATCTGACAGACATCCGGAGCTGCAGACGCGCTGCAATCTTTGGTAACCGGTTTTGTCACTTAAGGCGGTATTAAAGGCCGGTGACCTTTTCAGACGCTTCACCCCCCCCCCGACCCGACTGGATCTTCAGATCTGCTCATCCGGTTTACATGTCTGGAATCATGTGGGCGGCTTTCCGTTCCTGTGAATTCATCTGAGAAATATGTAAACAACATGTTTATCTTTGATTCCAAAGACTTTTCCTGTAGATAAAGTTTCTTGACCTGAATCTGGACGGAGAACCGGCCCAGATGCAACGCCTGGGTGAGTAATCAGGACACGGCTGCTCCCTGACCTTCAAGCCTTCTCTTCCTCCCACGTGCAGTGACCAGCCAAACTCTCTCCCTTACAGCATCCAGACGGCCCAGAATCAGAGCTGGCTCCTCTCCTATTTCAGTAAGTCCAATTCTCCTCAAGAAGAATAGCGCAAAGGGGGTGACCTGTTCGTGGCGTCTGGGACCAGAACATCGGGGGACGGCAGGATGGGTCTGAAGCTGAAACTCTGCATTGTAATAAAAATGGTGTATGTTTACCTCCGGTGGTTTTATATTTGTTGCTTATTGGTGTACAGTTGGATGTGGTGTTACATCCTCTTATGACTTTAAATATTTCCCGTTACGGTGGTTCTGTTTGTGTTCTGCTCTGTTTGTGAAGCAAACGACGCACCGACCAAGAACCACAAACCAGTTTATGATGGAGAAATTTAGACATGAACCTTTGATTTGATTTTTATTTTGTACATGTAAAAGACAACAATTAAAAGAGAACATAAGAAAACAAAACAAAGCAAATGAAAAAAAACAACAACACAAAGAATGCAATACTTTAACACTTAATATCTTAATTACATGTGCAAAAAGCAGTAGGAAGAAGTGTAAACTTATTTAATCCTACCTCCATTCACTAATAATTTATTAACAAGTATTTATAATAACTAACTATAGTATAATTATACTCACACACACACCTATACATACACTCATATAGTTGAATATTTTAATATATTTGTACACATATGCCCATATAAATATTTATATAAATTTACTTATTTACACCATACTATTTCGATATTAACTCCATCTGATATACTTACACACATATTCACAATTATATACATAGACATACACACATACATACATACATGCATACATACATACATTTAAACAAATCTACCTAGTATATACATTATATATACTGTATTATATAAACATTATATATATGTACATAAAATGTTTACAAAATCACCGCAAAACATCAACAAAACCACCAAAGACTGCCGACGTTAAGGCCTGAAATCACCTTTAAGGTTTTCAAAAGTCCTCATAAACATGTCTGGAGATGATCAGGAGTAACATCTGCAGCCAGATGTTTAATTCCATTCAATTCAATTGTATTTATATAGCATCTATTACAACAGCAGTTGTCTCTGTAGGTGCAGTCTGTGATCCTCCCCAGCTTCCTCCTCAACACCTCCTCCTCGTTTTTCGGCTGACCTCGATGATTCCCCGTCCCCATCTCCGTCCCTGAAGGCTCCTCAAGGTCATGATGATCCAGGGTTTGTTATCGGGGATTCACCCCCTGCTCCAGGCCTGCTCCAGGCCTTTATGGGGCCCCAAGCATTTCCCCAAGCGCTTGATCATTTCAGACACTCTCCATGTGACACACCCGTTCTTCTGATTTACATCACTGACTTAGTCTGTAGTTTCCTCCAAGAGAGTAATTTCTGTTTCATCTCAACTCTTCCCATTTAGAAAGATGCCGTGCAGAGTCCTGCCACTTCACCAGCAATGATCTGAACTCTCTATTGTTTTGTTGATTTTCTGGAGAACAATTTGCAGCAGAAGCAACAGACTGCATCCATGTTTCCATGTTTCTCAATTCAGTTTTATTTATTTGGCATCTCTTCCCGTACATCTGGTCTCTAGGTGCTCTCCAGACACCCAGAAGTTCTGGTTCTGGTTCTAACTTGCCTCCATCGGTTCTCTACGCCCTCACTCTCCTTGTTCCTAGTCTTCTTACAGCCTCTCTCCCCAGCAGCCGGGGGATTTCTTTCTCTTCCCGGAGGTGATCTTACCCTGCAACATATTTCCAGATCTTTCACTGCCTTTTATCATAAATGAAAATGTTCAGCCTGGTACCTGCAGCCAGCCCTGGAGGCTGGTATATAAGTTCCTGCTGAAGCTTCTCCAAGCCTCGTGGGCACTAGTTTTAGGTTCTTCTGGCTTCTAGTTCTCTCCTCAGAATCGTTGTCGTTTCCCTGAGAGGTTCTATCTTCCAGGCTGCTTCTCAGCGGCCATGAGGCTGTTTACCTGCTGACCAGGTATCAGTCATATCTGCATATGAGCTTTAGTCCTCCAGTGAGCTGATGATGACTCTTGTCTTTGGTACCATTGACGGTATTTTTGTACCTCACCTCTCTCTTTTCTTCATCGTCTCTTTCCTGTCTCCCTCTTCCTCCTCTACCGGGTTGGTGGTCCCCCCTGATGATCCAGGTTTCTTCCCTCTAAAAGGGGAGTTTTTACCTGCTTGTTTATGTAATAATTACTCGTGGGTCATAATCTGGTCTCTGAGATGACTTGTGTTGCAATAGAGGGAATGAATTGACGTCACTTCCCCACTGGATCAGCCCCCTTACTGCACTGAGTGGCAAAAATGTCTGCAACTAGTGGAGAAGACGGGATGACAGCCGATTATGGGGTTAAATTAGCGTCAGTTGGACTTGACAGTGACCCGTACAGTTACCCCAAGAACCAGTGGTCCATGGACATTAATATTTGGTACAGTTACCAAGAACCAGTGGTCCATGGACATTAATATTTGGTACAGTTACCAAGAACCAGTGGTCCATGGACATTAATATTTGGTACAGTTACCAAGAACCAGTGGTCCATGGACATTAATATTTGGTACAGTTACCAAGAACCAGTGGTCCATGGACATTAATATTTGGTACAGTTACCAAGAACCAGTGGTCCATGGACATTAATATTTGGTACAGTTACCAAGAACCAGTGGTCCATGGACATTAATATTTGGTACAGTTACCAAGAACCAGTGGTCCATGGACATTAATATTTGGTACAGTTACCAAGAACCAGTGGTCCATGGACATTAATATTTGTCCACGAATCCAGTTTCCTGATATTTATATGTACTTAATGTCTACGCCGGGGAAATACACAAAGCAAAGCTTGAAGGCTTACAAAAGTCTTGACGCTTGGTCCGACTTCAAGGCAGGATTTGTTGTAGAAATTAAAGTGATGAGGACACCGAACTTTATGATTTTACCGTTTAACATTAGCTACCCAAAAATCCAACATTACCTGATACAAAATGGGAACCGATCGATTTTTCTCTCTTAAGCTTATTTTTCGTCAGTCTGTAAAACGATAACTCCGATTTCTTGCTAAATCTATGAGTACAGTTGATCCGACAGCAGCTCTTTCCCATTGTAGATGTTTTCCAGTTGCTCAAACTGAAAGTTTACGCTGCCACTCAGTCTTTGGTCAGTGGTTGACATTTCCCCCAGTTTGTGTTTCTGTTTTGCCCCGCCTGTCTTCCATCTGCCCCGATTGTTCACACCTGTGTCTCATTACCCCCTTGTGTATATCTGGTCTTGTCTTTCCCTTGCTCCTGGTGGTTCCGTACTGTGCTTCCCTCCATGTGTCCTGCCAAGTTTTTGGTTTTTGTAAATAAACCCTTTTTTTGTTGAACTCCTGCCTTTCGCTCTCCTGCATCTGGGTCCTCACCATACCAGCTCTGACACTTTCTGCCACTCAGTTTTTCTGACACTCAGTGGGCATAATCTGCTGTGAAGTCTCATCTGTGACGTCATGCACATTCCCTCTATAGTCACTTTATAATTAAAATTGAACTGAACTGTTGTGTGTGTGGTTGGATTAGGGAGCCCGTTGTTTTACCATTAGACTTTCTCTTGCAAACAAACAAAAACGATACTGACAACTGAACTTCAGTTCAGTCCATCTTTGCTGTCTTACTTCTTACAAAGCGAATATTCTCTCCTTCAAATAAATAAATCAGATATTTTGCTTTTATTTGATGTTTCAAGCAGAGGGCATCTTTATGTTCCTGTCGAGCTGGATCAGAGTCAAAACATCAGTGAAGGACTTAAAGCTGAGAGGAATCGGGTCAGACTAAGAATATATCTGTCTAACGGTGGAGAACCAGTTTCTGTCAGTCAGGACGGTTTATTGGAGTTATTCCTATTAACAGACACTTTAAAAGATTTAGCAGTGCATGTTTTTGTCTCCTTCAACACTTACTTTCTCTGGTTATAAATTAACACCGTGTCATCGTATTTTCTTTTTCTTTTCATGACTTCCTAAACTCATCAAACGATTCTTCACTTGCAGCTGAGAGATGAATATTACATGAAACGCAGAGAAGAAAGAGGCTCGGCGTCTCGTGGAGTCACAGACGAGGACAACAGTCTGCATTTGACTGGTGGAAATAAAACTACAACACAAAGCCAGGTGGAAAAACAGAGTGAGAGGGAGAGACAGATGAAGGCGTGGACAGTTAAACGTTACTGTCAAATCACAGTTTACTCACCAACTATTACACGTAAATGAAGGTCCTGCTTGAAAACTGAAAAGCTCTTTCAGCTTGAACTAGACTTGTAGTCAAGAAACCGAGACCAAGACCAGGACTAGTTCAGCTCCAGACCAAAAAACAAACCTAGTAATGTCCTGATCCTGCGTGATTGTATTCCATCATCCTGGTTCTAGTTTCCATATGAGCTTGTATTCAACTGCAGCTCAATAACACAGAGAAGTGGATGATGATGTTGAACTCACTATAAATGTTTCCATCCATCAGCTGAGATCAGATCTGTGTGGCGACTGCACTACCGCTATTTCTACACTATTGGAGGTTTGACTCCAGTGCTTTTAAGGATTGACACGACTACTAACTAGTCCCAAAGTCCTCTAGCAGAAATACCAGCTCCAACACCCCCCTCCACCTCAGAAAAGGAAGGAATAGTAAATGTTACTTGTTTAAATTGGACTTCATTCAGAGATGAAACCTGATTTTTTTTTTTTTTTCTATAGTGGCCCTTTTATTGAAGTTGCAGACAGGAAGGGGGTAAAGAGAGAGAGAATGGGGATGACATGCATCAAAGGCTGGGATTCAAACCTGCGACCACTGCAGGAGGACTGTAGTCTCAGTATATGAGCTGCTTGCTTAACCCACTGCACCACCAAGCGGCCCAAAACCTGAATTTTAAATATTAAAGATACAATTATCAACTTGAAATCACATTATTTACCATTATAGTAATCAGATTACACTGTATATTAGCATCACTGAAATGGACCTGATGCTTAATGAATCACAACAATATGCAAATATTATCCATATATTTATTGAGACCAAGACCGGTCTGCAGAACTACAAGTCTAGCTTGAACCCAGTAAGATTGTTGTGTTATTCATTAGTTTTCCCTTCGTTCATCCTTTTCATGCTTCCAGTCATCTTCTAGTCACCGGTTCCTCCTTAAACCACCTGTATTTAGTGGAACAATGGTCGATTTAACTGGTTAATAATTCCCCCAAATTATTCATGCTTTAGTACAACGGTTTTCCTCAGGTGGAAGTGGAACTTTAGTTTCTGAGTCTGTGTTTTTGTACATTTTATTTGGGGTGGGGGGGGCAACACTCCTATAAAAGGCTCTGTCCCACCTAAACTTTCCCTCTATTTTACGTAATGTCTTCGGGGAAAGGTGAGCTCTTATTTTGTACTTTTAATTTAGCATTTTATTGCTTCTAATTCAGTATTTTGTGTCATTTCTCATGTATGTTTTTTGTTTATGTTCATATTAAATCATTGTGACCCTCTTATTTCTGTGATGTTCTGTAATGGGGAAAGGGAACGGAAATAATATTTGATAATTGAACGGCTTGAGTCCAGTCACCTATAACACACAACGCAGAAGCTAACCTCCACCGGTTACATTGCTTTCTTTCCTCAAGTCTTGACCGGGTCTTTATAATTGTGGTCCTCGTTGATCACTTGCTTCTCTCTGTATCGCTTCAGGGTTTGGTTCGATGCTTTTTGGACACAGGATCTGGATCTGGATCCCTCATCCAGGTGGGTACCCGATAGGGCTGGGGATCGATTCAAATGTCAAGAATCGATTCGATTCCGATTCTTAAGATTCAGAATCGATTATCAAGAATTGATCCGATCCGATTCCGATATTGATTTTGGTTAGTGTTAATAAAACTGTTTTTTGAGCTGTTGCATGAATTATATGACTGTAGTTATGCAACATATTAATACTAGTATTATATTGAGATTAAACAGCAAGTATTGCAGCTAATGATGCTGTACCAATCACCTCCCAGAATGCTGATAGAACTGAAACAGAAACATCGTGTGGCAGAATTATCAAACAGATCCAGGGAGGAAACAGAGACCGATGAAATCAGTTTTATTTCTATTTCGGTTTTTAATTTTTGAGAATTTGGTTTTTAGTATTTTATGCAAATGTAACCCCAAGACAGTATATAAAGTAATGAAATATAGACAATTTACCGGTATGCAATTATAACTGAAAATTTTAATGTTTTCATACCTTTAAACATATTTAAAGGCAAAAACATGGCAGTAGTTATTCTCGTGTCCAACAAAACATTCCTTTTTTGGGCATAAACAAAAAAATACCAAAAGTTGTAATGTAATGATGAAAAAAAATCGATCTTTAGACATATGAATCGATTTTTAGGAATTAATATGGGAGTCAGAAAATCGATTTTTTTCCACGCAGGCCTAGTACCCGACCCTGGCAGAGGCATGTATGTTAGGCCAGCATAGGTCACTCCAAAGCTAAACCGGATACGACTGGAGTGACTTGTTTACCGTACCGGCCCTCCACCTGTCTATCATCAAAATGAAAGGTGAGCGCTGATTCACCAGCAGCTCAGTGGAGTTAAGGAAGCAGCGTGGTTCCACGCTTCAGTCTGATTAAAGCCGCCGGCAACCGCTGGAGCTGCCAGAGATGCAGCCTGTTAAGCTGCTTTCACTTTTTGAACTAAGATCATTTATTGGCCGGGTTTCCCAGATCAGTTAAGTAGTTCTTAACAGCGAAAGACTTCTTTCAAACCTTCTTAAGGAGCCTGTGAAAGAAAATCGCGTTTCCCAGAGTTGCTCTTAGCTTAAGTATCTCTTTCATTAAGAAGGAAATGAAAGATGCTGCTGACCCAGTCTTTACAACCATCTTAGTGAACAAAGACTCACAGATCCAGCCGCGTCAGGCAAATCAATATCACACCAAGCAATGAGATATTAAAACAATGCACCCCGCACAAATTTTGATTTATTTTATACTTTAGATTTATATTGTTTAGCATTTATTGGTGACAGCAAAGGGGGAAAAAAAGAAAAATAAGGAATAACAAGTGTGTTCCTGTATATGCTTTATGCGCACAAATAAAACAATCATCATGAATATCATTTATTTGATAATTTGGCTGCTATACAGCATGTTCTCGCTGCAAATCAACCGCGTCACCGTGCGCGAAGCAGAACTGTTTATATGAACGCATTGGTGCGTCAGCACTTCAGTCCCCTGGACGTGCTGGCGGACCGGGCTGTCAGGCAGCCGGGACACCGATCCTCCTGCGCCGCGCCCGAGCGCATCTATGTGATGACAGGGAAGCAGCAGCTGATCAACGGGATCCTTTGATGAATCGTTCATTACAGTCTCAAATATAATCAATGGTGTCGGTTTATATTAAAGAATCTTTTTGCCCAGAAGAAAAAAGAGCGAAGACAACGACCCATAACTATTTTCTTCTCTTGAAAAAACCCACCTGCCGACTCGCGCTGTATACAGCGCGAGTCGGGATGCCGCATCATTCAGAAGAGGAGGAATACGTGCGAGGCGGGGATGATCTCTGCAATCTGAAGCCCTCTATAATTGTAAAAAGAATTTCACTTATCACGGGTTCTTTTTGGAACATAACCCATGCGAAAAACCAGGGATTGCTGTAATTCCACGTTGCGATTTGCGAAACTCGCCTTCTCTTGGCTCATGTTTTTGAATGCACACGCACGCCCACCCCGTTTCCTCCCGGTTTCTGCGTGTGGGGGAAAAAAGCCTCACTGTAGCCAGAAATAACGGAGTAACGCACCGTTTGGATGAAAAAGGGTAATTGAATTATATTTATCATCTTAATTTTTTATTATAACGCACAGGCAGCAGTGAATTAGTGCGTTAGGCAGCAGTGCTGCGTGTGAAAATGCGCTGATAGTGATCGGTGATCGATTTGCCTGGCATCGATTCATTTGGTTTCAGAACCGGACAGCTGCTCCAAAGAGCTTCTGAAAGAGCGAAACTAAAGGACGGTGTTAAGAAGTCATCTGGGAAACACCCGTATCTTAGGGTTCTCTCTTAGTTCAAACCTTCTTTGGAACCTTCTTAAATCCTTAAGAGAGGTTGGATCTGGGAAACCCGGCCATTATCTGTTGAGCCCAAACTCACGGCTCCCCGTTTGACATCAGAGGCCAAAAAGGTCAGGCGCTGAAAAAAAACAGGATAGACTGTCGCAAAATGTGGTTTCCCGCGGAGGAAGACGCAGATAAACTGTTTTTAATTACTATCGTGACTGCAGGAAGAGTCTGTCACATTCACCCGCCAGGCAGCTCTCTGGTGAGGTCGGTGTGAAGACGAGAAATGATTCTTTGAATAAGCATTTATGTGTCCTGATATCATTCTAGAGAGACATTTGAGTAACCTTTACAGGCTACAGTTAATTGTATAAAACTGCAACATAACACAGTTCTGTATTGGTTAACTAAAAGAGAGATGCTTTATTTTGCTCCTCCTTTGAAGAAAAGTCTTCCTTCCAGCCAAGTTTTGACCACAGTTCTGTCTGATAGATCCTCATCCACCTCAGAGGGTGAATCAGTAACAACATATGTATATATATGTCTAATATAAATAAATACTGGGCGTTTTTAACAGTGTGGATACAGTAAAGTGAGTGTGGACGCTGCGTTGCTAGGCAACCGAAGCTGCAGGGATTGTTTTTGGGATTGACTTTGCTGCCATCTAGTGCAGGAGAATCAGTGCATTTCTAAAAATGTACAAAAGGTCTGATATGTTTAAAAAAAAAAATATTTTCAGCTATAAATTCTGTTTTTAAGTTTGATCAATCAGATTTGTGCATATTCACATTTGATATATGCTTTTTAGTTGTTTGAAAAAGGATTCCTTCCTTCTTTTTCTTAATTAATGTATATTGCAAGGCTTCCTTCCTGGTGTTTATTTGCAAACCTTTTTAATAATTTAATATAAGTTCACCGTGACATTACACACATTGAATCATGGAATAAGTGAAAAGCGACCCCGGACTTGTGTGGATCATTCAGACGGAGAGAGCTGCTCCTGCAGCAATATGCCGGCCCATCTGGTCTCCACAGCCGCCTGAACTAAGTCCAAATCAAATACCGGGGGCTGCAGAGACGAGGACAGGAGATCAGACCTGGAGACATCCAGACAAACCTCAGCTGACTGGTGACAGGGAAAACACAACGAGCCCAGATCCAGGATCAAATCATAGGATGCATCAGCTGTAAACTGTTTTACAACGCGTAGAAATATTATTCACTAAAGTAGCGGCTGCTCTTTGCATTGCTAAAATGTGTATGTATTATTAAAAACAGCATTTAGTTGTTATATTCATGTATGTTGGAATAAAAAGGTTATTTTGTTAGAGCAGAAAAAGCTTTCCCTTGATTCCTGCTACGTCCGTTGGGGTAAATCTTTGGTACCAACTGGAACAAAAACCATTAATTTCATGTCACTATGGAAGTGTTCAGGATTATTTCAGACGCTTGAAATCTCTGTGGATTAGAGGAAGGGAGTATAGACCTTTGGATTCTTTGTGGACTGAAATTAAACCTGATGGAAAGTAATCAATAATTGTGAATATTAGAAAACCTCCAGGGGATGGTGTGAGTGAACGCTCAGGCTGGCCTCTTTACACTCTTTCTTTCAAACACAATTCAGAGTTTTGTTTTAACTGTATGCTGTTACATCCTCAGTACTTCACATTGAAGAAATTCATGAAAAACAGATAAAGATGTTTGAATACTTGCTGTAAAACCTTTTTTCACGGGTCTAAAGTTGGATCCCTCTGCTGGAGTCGATCGTCTGAGTTAGGTTTTCACTTTTTATCCAAACTAAACAAAACCTGGAGGTGTTCAAGTTCTGTTATTTTATAAGATGTAAGGTTTATAAGATGACTCCTGTGGTGTATTTACGGGGTTTTTAGAGGCTTCAGGTCAAGTGATTTTTGTTTCGTTAACTTTGTGAGTAACAGCAAAAAATTGTTTGTATTTATTTCTCTTTTGTTTAAATTTTAAATCATGCTTGTTATTTATGTTTTAATGTCTCTGTAAAGCTTGTTGTTGAATTGTACTATAGAAATAAAGTGCCTTGTCTTGTCTTGCCAGGTGATGCAAGCATCAAATCTTTAACACTGAAATTCTTGAATACAAAAATAACGTAAAGACTTCACCAACTTTGTGGGTTTTTCTAAGCAGCTGCTCCAAAATATAAATAATTGATCATCGTGAAGCAGAAAGAGTTTTCAGGGGAGGTTTTTTTGCTCAGTTTTTTACGTAATCAAAAAGTTCACGTTCACGAATCTTCTTCAACTTATAAACACCGGAATAACTTCAGCATGATTCTGGTTCAGGGACCGTTTCCGACTCTTAAAAACACTTGTAGTTTCTGAGAGCTTTTTCTATGGACCCTGGACTCACCGTTTCCTGAACTATGTGGTACCGGCATGCAACACTACTAGTGATGTGTGGATCAATACTGAAATATTGATACTTACGATACCAGATCTGTACGCTTAAAGTAGAATGAAAATAGATACTTTTCATTTAATGTATATCATTAACAGGAATACATTGGAAAGTAACTAAACTATTCAGATTGTGTCTGAATGACACGCTGCTGGTAGGAACTACTTTTCTTCATTTTCATTTTTATAGTTGTTCTTATTTTTGTTTATTATTCTCTTATTTATTTTAATGGTTTTATTATTTTACTGAGGATCTTTTTTTATTGATGGAAACACCTTTTTCAACACTTTCTGTTGTTGTAACAGCTCAGCTGTTTGTGAATGAGGCTGTTACCTCAGTAAACTTCTGACTTTAAAATAAACAGTTAAATAAGTGACTTTTGTATCCTTAAACTATCTAAAATACACAATTTTTTTTTTTAAATTAGGTGTTTTTGCAGCCTGAATTTGATTCAATATTGGATCGGAAAGGAAATCGGTGGTATCGAACATCACTACTAAACACAACCCCAGAGTTGTGTTATCCGCTGGCTTCAGACAGTCGACCTTTATTATGTATCATTTCTGAATTTTACGATTACACACAACCGCTGACGTACGGACCTTTTGTGTGCATTCATTTATGGATTCAATAAATCAATAAATGATAGAAGAAATAAATCAGTTTCAGATTCGGATTCGGACGACTTTATTGATCCCTTTAGGAGGTTCCCTCGGGGAAACTCTAATCTCCATCTCACTCACACAGCACTGTGATTGTCAGTGGTTGACATTTCCCCAACTTTGTGTTTCTGTTCTGCCCCGCCTGTCTTCCATCTGACCTGATTGTCTGCACCTGTGTCTCGTTAACCCCTTGTGTATATCTGGTCCTTGGTCTGGCCCTTGCTCCCTGCTGGTCCGTACTGTTTGCTCCCTCCATGTTGTCCCGTAGTTTTTGGATCCCTGTTTCTGTTCTGCCTCTTTTCGATCCTGCCCAGCAGCGCTTTTGGTTTTGGTTTTTGCTGAATAAACCCTGTCTTTTTTTTCGAACTCCTGCCTCTCGCTCTCCTGCACCTGGGTCCTCAAACAACCATCCGTGACAGTCATATACAAATCAAACACCCATATAAAGATAAAAAGATAAAAAACATTAAAAATAAAGATAAAAATAAAAACAGAAATAGAAATTAAAAAAATAAAAATAAAAAGTGCAGTGCCATAACTAAAATTATATGGATAAAAAAGAAATAAGTATTATGTAATATTGCACAAAGTTATTGCACTGTCCTGGTTGTCCTGGTAAATCGGCTCCAACCGCAGGATTTATACGTTTTAATTATGTTGCAAATTTCCACCCATTTGAATTCAGTATTTTTATATTTTTTGTGATTTTCATTCGTCAAGCAAATGAATTGCATTAAAAAAGTTGTGATTTTTTAACTCAAGTTAATGCAATTTTCATACATAGTAACTAGGATTGTGTTTTTGTTATATATTGTTAGTTTAAGCTCCCTATCTATAATCTATATGGATTCTAAGTAATTTCCATTTGTAACACACACACTGAGAGTGTGATCTGTATTAACGTAACTAAATGATCCTCTGACGTTTCCTGCACTGACAGAATGTCCTTGGTGGAGACGACGGAGCAGAAATATAGAAATATCCCACTTGATGGCAGACAGTTGGCGAGAGGACAGCTGGGGGGGGGGATGCTGCAGGGAGATGAAAACAGATGGCAGGAACATGAACATGCATCGGCTTCCTCCCACCGGGGCAACGTGTGAAAGATGAGGGAGAAAAGACTCAAACAATGTCCTACGTCAAAGAGAAACCTACCGTGCTGCATGTGCAGCGTTAAAGGACAACAGTCCCCTTTTCTCGAGCTTCTCTTTCTAAAACTAGTATCTGTTGTGCTTTTCTTTAAAGAGGCAGAATGACGCCCCTGTAGCCCCGTCATCTCTCATCACACCCCCACTGGGCTGCAGGACCTGAACACCTGTCCTTGTTCAGCTAGAAATGGGTCTTTAAATCTCAGAAAACCTTACAGAACTTTAGCCAATTAAATCAGGAGAAGAAGAAATATGACAACACACACGTACCTGCCGTCAGCTGAGGACGTGTCGGCTGTTTGATGCTTTAACTGGACTTCGGTGGTCAATTTACTTGTTTTAAATCTGGTTCATTGAAGTATAAATGTGTTAGATTCACTAAGATACCTCTTGCAGGTTCCTTCACATTAGAGATTCAAGTCTGAGTTTGCAAAGACTCTTTTAGGAAATTTCACTTTTTTTGTATAAAAAACAACAACAAACCCTCAAATATCAGTGAAGAGTAGAAACATTCTGCAGATCTGTTGTTTTTGAGGTTCATTTGACACAAAAAAAAGAAGAAAAACAGCTATCACTTATTTATTATTGCTTTTATTTAATATATTTCAGTCACATTCTGTTATCTGAGCGTTTCATATGTGCATATATGCATATATATATATATGCATATATGCTTCTTGGAAACTTCTTGGAGACTCCTCGGAACTGGATGTCGCCTCAGTCCTGTCCAGGGTCTTTATAACTATTCAGTAAAGGGATAAAGTCAGCTCAAGTAGTGATACAGTATTTACTTCATCTGAACACTTTTCAACCAGTAAAATATTTTCCGTCAAATGAACCTCCAATGCACCAATTTATATTTGCTTTTTCAAAAATCTGCTCAACTTATATTTGTTTTACTTTTCTTCAGTTATTCTACAATCACAAAAACACGACCACGATACTAACAACAATGTTACACCCAGATGGAGGTGATGTGTACAGCAGGCCTTCGTGTTCAACACTAACATAAACATGTTTATTCTGAATGCTGCTGTTTACGTGAAGCTCAACCGAACTACAACCGTGACCCGTCTGATTCCGGCTCGGATCACCTTGTTCTTGTAAGATAATCCAAGGTTTTCTTTCTTTGAGGCGTCTATATCCGAGGAGATGTAGGAACTGTTTCTCACCTTTACTTGGAACGTATGCACAGGAGCATGCTCAGCTATTCAGGAGAGAAGAACTATGATAAAAGACCAGCTCTACACTTAAAAAAGATACATTTGTAAATTAAAAAATAATTTTGGGGGGGTGGCTAGACGAAAGGCGCATGTGTGTATTTGGGCTTCAGTCCATCATCATCATTTGTTCTTTTTGTATATTCTATTATGTTAAAAGGTGGGCAAGATAAGCTTTATGCTTCAAGCCCAGCCCTTTTGGGTCAAAATAATCATAATGTTGACCAGGGAAAAACCTGTGGATGTTTGTTATCTTGTTTGTTGATTTTTATGCTTGTGATTGACCGAAATAAATATTAAGAAAGAAAGCTTCCCTTAGTACTCCCACAATGGGGAAATTCTTTCTCTGCATTTAACCCATTTTCTAGTAGCAGTGCCCTGCCGTGCAATGGCACGGCGCCCGGGGAGCAGTAAGTTCCCTGAATGACCACTAGAGGCATGTCTGTCACCTTTGACCTCAAGGTTAAAATGTTTATCGCTGCATATTTATAGGACGGTTCACTAACGAGTTTTGGTCTCCATAGCCAGATATTTTGGTACAACATAAGGTAAAATGAGATAAAGCCACAAACTGACGCATAATTAGGGGTGTAGTTGTTTTATTTAGACCTTCAAAAGCCTCTTCTATGCGTGGCGTCCCTTGAGGTTTATCCAGTTTATCTTATTAGTTTTAATTAAGTTCAATTCTCTTTTATTCATACTGTGTCTATTTCAGTAAACATCGTCTCCAGGCTCCCAGAGACCCGGAGCTGGTCCCTGGAGCAATTCTGAAACAAATAATGGCAACGAGGAACTCCTCTTTAAAGGAGCTTGAGGCTCCTTTTAAGAAATGAGACTCTCTAACGCCACCCTTCGCCACGACGGCCGTTGGGGGTACAGCAGCCAACAGTGAAGCCGGCACGGGAGAACGGGGGAACATGCATGCAGCGTCATGTGACGTCACATCCGCAGGACAGCGCAGGAAATTCGGACTCCGAATTGCAGCACATTTTGCAGCACACAGCCTGTTCAAGGCAACGGAGAGATACACTAGAGGAATCATTCTTTTTGGTTTGGAACGCTTCATCTGACATTATTACTAGAAAAATTAAAACGTATACGAATTTTTTTCATAAATCCTGCCTCAATCCGGCCTCAAGCTCCGTTAAGAGGGTAGAAACTAGGGCTGGGACGATACGGGAAACTCACGATTCAATACTGTGGCGATATGTGGCCCACGATAACGATAATATTACGATACACGATATCTACGATATTTGATATATTGTAAGAAATTTCATCAACAATACTGTATATATCACGATATATGTGACTGAAAAAGAAAAAATACACATAAAAAGGGAAATGTCTGTAGTTATGCATTAATTCAATGCCAAAACTTCATACAATGTAACAAACAAAGAGCATTTGTATATATTTACCTCACTGCCTGCTAGGCTGGTAAATGTAAACACTGTACAGCTGGACAAATTAAAGTGCATGACCATTAATAACATGTTTTATATAAACCAGGACAGTGCACTGCTTTGTTTCTAGTAAGCAACTTAATTTTGCATAGTTGTACCTCACTGCCTCCTAGTCTTGTAAATGTAAACACTGTACAGCCGGACTAATTAAAGTGCATGAACAATAGTGCGGAGACAACCACATAAATCCATTATGTGTGTTGTAATAAAATATCGATATTTGCCATCAGTTTATCGATTATTTATTGCGACAGAGAGCGCAACAATATATTGCAATATCGATTTTTTCTCCCACCACTAGTAGAAACTCTACCTATAATTTCTCACCTCACAATTCCATAATATGGAATAACAGGGTTATTACCATTAATAGAAAATCTTTGTTTAAGACTGACCGGTACAACAATGGTCTCACTTTTGTTAATGATTTACTGAATGTTTTAAAAGGAAATTTAACATATCTATTTCAAGAAAAAGATAAGACAAGATCTGCAAGGCAATTCCCATTCCTTTACTTCGCTTAATACAGAATAGCATGCAATATTCCTTTGTCTCTCCTTTGTTTCCATCCTTAAAATTGGGGGATATAAAGCTGTTAGATAAAAAGAGTGACAACAAAATAATCAGTTTGGTTTTTAAGCTGAAAAACTGGGGAGATTTTAACTCTGTTTTAACTGTCCATGATAATATAGAAATCCCCTTAAGAAAACGTTCCTTCTCTTTTTACGTATCGTTACCAATTGCCCCTAAAGTCAAAAAAACCCACTTTAAAATAGCATCAGCTATATTAATGATTTGTTACACAGAAGGTTTAAATTGGAAGTTGATCCTTGCAGATTTTATTCTTCTGAGGCCGAGACCATTGAACATCTTTTTTTTAATTTCTCTTTTACAAAGTCCTTTTGGTCTGACATCCATAATTGGTTCTCTTTAAAAATGGATGAAATTCCTGTTTTTACCTACAATGATGTTATTTATTATATGGATAACTTGGATCCTAAATATTCAAACATTATAAACCTGGTGATTATTTTGGGTAAATATCATATTCACACTTGTAAGTGGAGTGGAAATACTCCCTCCTTTACTATGTTTTTACTTTTTTTTACCAATTACTTTAAATCTATGAAAAAGATTGATAATATAAATAGGGTTGCCATGAAACTGTATCATCCATAACTCAGTCCTTGCTCTTTTGATTCTATTGTATCTTGCTGTTCTTGTGCTTTTTGTTTGTTTTGTTTCTTTTTGTTTCTTGTGTGAATCTGTTATCTTCACCATTGTTGCTGTAATTATTTCTAATTTTATACCTTTTTCATCCTGCCTTGATCTGTACTTTCTTTGTGCTAAATAAAGTTTAAAAACACAGGGGGGGTGTCCTGCTGAAGACCAGCAGGAACCGCAGGAGGAGAAGAGACAGGAAAAGGGGATGAGGAACAGAGAGACAGGAAAGAGGGGATGAGGAACAGAGAGACAGGAAAGAGGGGATGAGGAACAGAGAGAGGACAGACACAGATATATTGTCGATAGAACATAAAACAAAATGATGCTCTGCAGCTCACAGAGACCAGGGGAAGCAGAGGGAACCAGTTCTGCTCATTTTACTGAGAAAACAGCCTCTAAAAACGGTTGTTTTTGGTGAGTTTGTTTCCCAGCATGTTGTTATTAATTATTTTACACATTAAAGCAATACTATATTTTTATTTCTTTCCTGTAGATCACTATCAAGCCCTAATTTGGCCTTGTTCTACTAAAGGGATGTTTTAAGCTGCAGACTATTTTCTTTTTTTTTTTTTGTCTGCATATATATTAATGGTTAATACCATTTTGGTAAAAACCTTTAGCATATATACAGTGCCTTGCGAAAGTATTTGGCCCCCTTGAACTTTGTGACATTTTGCCACATTTCAGGCTTCAAATATAAAGATATAAAACTGTAATTTTTTGTGAAGAATCAACAACAAGTGGGACACAATCATGAAGTGGAACGAAATTTATTGGATATTTCAAACTTTTTTAACAAAAAAAAAACTGAAAAAGTGGGCGTGCAAAATTATTCAGCCCCCTTAAGTTAATACTTACTAATACTTAATACCTGAAATGTGGCAAAAGGTCACAAAGTTCAAGGGGGCCAAATACTTTCACAAGGCACTGTATATATATATATATATATATATGTATCTATATATATATATATATATATATATATGTATCTATATATATATATATATATATATATATATATATATATATATATATATATATATGTATCTATATATATATATATATATATATATATATATATATATATATATATGTGCATTTTTTATATATAATATATATCATATATATTTATTTCATTAATATATATATATATATTTATTTTTTTTTATTTTTTTTGCTGCAGACTATTTTCTTTTTTTTTCTTTCTTTCGTCCGCATTAATGCTTAATAACATTTTGGTAAAAACCTAAGGCATATATATATATATATATATATATATATATATATATATATATATATATATATATATATATGCATTTTTTATATATAATATATATTTTAATATATCATATATATTTATTTCATTAATATATATGTATATATATATATATATGTTCTTTTTTTTTTTGCTGCCGCCTATTTTCAAAGCCCACTGGCTTCTGACCTGCAGTGCAACGGGTTAAAAGAACAACAGCTCAGATTGCGCCAACATGTTTGCACCCTCAAAATCAAAGTGAACATTCCCATAAAACCTCTCTCTTTACAGTTATCCATTAATGATGAATGAGCGCCATTAAAAACCAACTATATCGTAAAAAAATAGTGCAGTCATCAGTGTGCGTGAAACCAACACCTACCATGAGAATCAAAGGGTTTTGCGTGGAGAGTAAAGCTGGTAATCATCCCACCTCGATGTTTGCCAATTTATTCGGCAGTTAGAGCGGAAATGCAGAAATGCATTATCCTCTCAGTGGACTCTGTGATTAAGAGGCATCCTAAAATAAAAACTTCAGTGGGCTTGCACTGCATTAGCAGGCACTCTGGTTGATCTTAAATCACTGCTGTTACTCTGAATGACTCCATGAGAAATGGATGCTTTCCCTGCTGAGTCCACACTTCACCTGATAGATTGTGCTGCTTCAGATGCTATTGAATTGGTCCTAATAGAGCATCTAAATTGTCCGAGGAATGTTGGGAGCCAAATGCTGCAGGGTAAGTGACCTTGGTGCTCGTTGCTCGCTTATTTCCCAATCATACCAGGGGGAAACCCGCCCTCCATCACTCACCGCTCTCTCTTTCTGTCACTGTCGTTTGTTCTGTTTGAAAAATGTCAAAGAAAGGACATACATTTTCTTTCATATCCCTGCAGGCAGAACCCAACCTTTTAATGTTATCAGATAACACCAGGCAAATCATGCTTTATTCATCAACAATACGTCCAGCACAATATCAATTTAGACCCACATATTCCCCCTGCTGCCAGTCTGATTCAAGCGTCGCATCTTTATCAGATTTCCAAGGAGGTCTTTAAATAGCTCAAGCAGCACATTGGAGATTTACTGTGATCACAGGAGCAGTAGAATAGCCAGCAATTCCATTAGTGTTATGTTTTGTTGCATAAAATCAATGCTTATCATGGACGTTTTTATCTTTTGGCTCGACCGGTGGCCACAACCGCAGCTTTCAGAGCAACATTCTGATGTAATATCTCCATAAGTCCACCCTAAGTGTTAAAATAGCTCAGCGCTCACGTTCAAGATCGTATGATAAATGTGGTAAACATGTAAAGGCACAAGCCAGCGGTAACAGGGGGGTTTGCTGCAGGCTGTGTTTTCTTGTGGAACATCTAGGGCAGGACAATAATGAGCTGCTGGTGTGTGTGATGTTCTTCTGAGGTACGTTTTGACTTTAACTGTCCTGAGCAAGCAAAGTACAGCCCAGCCGAGCATGAAGATGGATGAGTCGAGCCAAAGCTGCTTTTACGTTCAGCTGGCTACCGACTCTACAAGTACCATTGTTTTTGAGACACAGGAAAATATCACATCTTAAAGCCCTCCATAAATCAAATGAAATGTCAATTACATTTTATGCAACATATGTTGTGGAATACAAAACCTGTAAAGCTTTTTCTGGACCATTAATCATTGGTATTATTAGTTGTTAAAGCTGTTTTTTAGTTATGTAGTTATATATGAGTTATGTAGTTATTGTAGGAGTCATAAAGTTATAATAGGAGTTATATAGTTATTATAAAAGTTATGTAGTTATTATAGGAGTTGTGAGTTATATTGTTATTATAGGAGTTATTATAGGAGGTGTGTAGTTATTATAGGAGTCATATAGTTATAATAGGAGTTATGTAGTTATTATAGGAGTTATGTAGTTATTATATGAGTTATGTAGTTTTCTTCCCTTTTTTCTCTTTTGTGCATGTTTGCAGGCCGGAGCTTCGGGAGCTGCGTGCTAGCCTGCGGTCAAAACTGGCAGAACAAAAACAAGGATCCAAAAACTAGAGGAGAACATGGAGGGAGCAAACAGTACGGCCAAAACCGGGAGCACGGGAAAGACAAGACTAGATATAACAGGGGATAACGAGACACAGGTGCGGACAATCAGGGCAGATGGGAAACAGGAGGGACAGAACTGAAAACACAAACTGGGGGAAATGTCAAAACCCTGACATTACCCACCCCCTCAAGGGACAGATCCCAGATGTCCCAACAAAAACCCAACCCAGGGTGGGCGGAAGGGGCCCGGAGGAGGGCCTAGGCCAACACATGGTCGAGGTTCCGGGGGCCGTCCTCGGGACCGGGCAAACAGTTCCGGAGGCCGCCCTCGGGGCCTGCTAACCGGCGAGACAGTTCGGGGGGTCGCCCTTGGGGCGTAGCAGGCGGGTCGGGATGAACATGAGGATCCAGCTTTGGAGCAGACAGGATGCGAGGAGCCAGTTTCGGGGGACAAAGGATCCTCAGAGCTGGCTGAGGGGGAACCCAGGTCCTTGGAGCCGGCTGGGGGGGAGCCCGGGTCCTTGGAGCTGACTGGGGGGGAACCCGGGTCCTTGGAGCTGGCTGGGGGGGAGCCCGGGTCCTCGGAGCTGGCTGGGGGGGAACCCGGGTCCTCGGAGCTGGCTGGGGGGGAACCCCCGTCGTCTCCCCTGAGCCTGAAGACTCCTGGGCCCCCCCAGAGCCAGGCGTGTTCCCCGGAAGGGGGACTCCTCCTCCTCGACCCGGCGCATGTTCTTCAACGACTCCTGGCAGAAGAACTCAAGTAGAGTGATATACTCTCCCGCTCGGTCCATTCTGGTTGGTCCGTTCTGTCAAGGTGTGGTTGTTGAGGACCCAAACGCAGGAGAGCAGGAGGCAGGAGGCAGGAGTTCGCAAAAAGCAGGATTTATTATACAAAGACAAAAACAAAAACGCTGCTGAGCAGGATCAAAACTGGCAGAACTAAAACAGGGATCCAAAAACTAGAGGAGAACATGGAGGCAGCAAACAGTACGGCCAACAGGGAGCACCGAAAAGACAAGACTAGATATACACAGGGGATAACAAGACACAGGTGCAGACAATCAGGGCAGATGCAAAACAGGAGGGATAGAACTTAAAACACAAACTGGGGGAAATGTCAGTTCTTTATTTTCTGTAATGCAATGTCATACATTCTGGATTTATTACAAATCAACTGAAATATTGCAAGCCTTTTATTATTTTAATATTGCTGATTATGGATTACATATTAAGATTAAGATTCCCAGGATATTCAAATTTTTTGAGATAGGATATTTGAGTTTTCTTAAGCTGTAAACCATGATCAGCAATATTAAAATAATAAAAGGCTTGCAATATTTCAGTTGATTTGTAATGAATCCAGAATGTATGACATTTTTGCATTACAGAAAATAAAGGACTTTATCACAATATTCTACTTTTCTGAGACAGTCCTGTATATGTAGTTATTATGAGTTATGTAGTTATTATAGGAGGTATGTAGTTATTATAGGAGTTATGTAGTTATTATAGGAGTTATGTAGTTATTACAGGAGTTACGTAGTTATTATAGGAGTTATATAGTTATTATATGAGTTATATAATTATTATAGGAGTTATGTAGCTAAAATATGAGTTATGGAGTTCTTATAGGAGATATGTAAATGTCCTGTTTTATTTTGAAGCCCGTGTCCTTGTGTTTAAGTTCTGGTTTGACCTTCCTATTTCCCATCTGCCCTGATTGTCTGCACCCGTGTCTCGTTAACCCTTCTGTATATCTAGTCTTGTCTTTCCTCTGCTCCCTGCTGGTCCGTACTGTTTCCTCCCTCCGTGTTTTCCCTCGTGTTTAGTAGTTTTGGATTCTTGTTTCGAGTTTTTGCCATCCTGCAAAGCAGCGCTTTTTGTTTGCTTAAATAATTCTTTGCTTTTTGGAACTCCTGCCTCCTGCTCTCTCCTACATCTGGGTCCGACAACCGTTTCATAACAGTTATGTAGTTAATACAGGAGTTGCCTAGGTATTATAGGAATTATGTAGGTATTATAGGAGCTATGTAGATATTATAAGAGTTATGTAGTTAATATAGGAGTTGCGTAGGTATTATAGGAGTTACGTAGTTATTATAGGAGGTATGTAGTTATATGAGTTATATAATTATTATATGAGTTATATAGTTATTATAGGAGTTATGTAGATATTATAAGAGGTATGTAGGAGTTATGTAGTTATTATAGGAGGTATTTAGTTATTATATGAGGTATGTAGTTAGTATAGAAGTTGATGAAGCATTTTGACAGCACGTGGCCCCCTGCAGGGACAACAACGCTTTGCAGGTTGCCCCAGTCTCATACCCCCGCCTGCAGTGTCATGGTATGGTTTGTTCAGGACCCAAGTGCAGAAGACAGAGGGAGGCCAACACACGGCCAACGTTCCGGGGGCCATCCTGGGGACTGTGCAGACCTGCGAGACAGCTCCGGGGGTCGCCCACGAAGCCGGGCAGACCGGCGAGAACGCTCGGGGGGACGTCCACGAGGCCGACCAGACCGGCGAGAACGCTCCGGGGGCCGCCCACGAGGCCTAGGCCTGGGTCTTGACGTGGGTCTCGGCGTGGGGCTTGGCGCGGGTCTCGGCGTGGGGCTTGGCGGTCTTGGCGTGGGGCTCAGCGTGGGGCTTGGCGGTCTTGGCGTGGGGCTTGGCATGGGTCTTGGTGGTCTTGGCGGTCTTGGCGTGGGGCTCGGCGTGGGTCTTGGCGTGGGGCTTGGCGGTCTTGGCGTGGGGCTTGGCGGTCTCGGCGTGGGGCTTGGCGGTCTCGGCGTGGGGCTTGGCGGTCTTGGCGGGGGGCGTGACAGGGATTCCTGGCGGGACTCGGGAACCTGACGGGACTCGGGAACCTGACGGGGCTGCGGGACCGCCTCAGGAACAGAGGGCTGCGGGACCGCCTCAGGAACAGAGGGCTGCGGGGCCGCCTCAGGAACAGAGGGCTGCGGGGCCGCCTCAGGAACAGAGGGCTGCGGGGCCGCCTCAGGAACAGAGGGCTGCGGGGCCGCCTCAGGAACAGAGGGCTGCGGGGCCGGCTCAGGAACGGGACACGGTTCAGGAATGGGACACGGCTCAGGAACAGGACATGGCTCAGGAACGGGACATGGCTCAGGAACGGGACATGGCTCAGGAACGGGACATGGCTGCGGGGGTGCCCGGGTCCGAGGCGCTGGCTGCGGGGGAGCCCAGGTCCGAGGCGCTGGCTGCGGGGGTGCCCGGGTCCGAGGCGCTGGCTGCGGGGGAGCCCGGGTCCGAGGCGCTGGCTGCGGGGGAGCCCGGGTCCGAGGCGCCGGCTGCGGGGGTACCCGGGTCCGAGGCGCCGGCTGCGGGGGTACCCGGGTCCTGGGCGCCGGCTGCGGGGGTACCCGGGTCCGTGGCGCTGGCCCCCCCTCGAGGGGCGCCGGCCCCCCCTCAAGGGACAGATCCCAGATGTCCCCAGAGTCCACATCCAGGGCGGGCTGGGGGGGACACGGGTCCTCGGAGCTGGCTGGGGGGGGACACGAGTCCTCGGAGCCGGCTGGGGGGGGACACGAGTCCTCGGAGCTGGCTGGGGTGGGACACGAGTCCTCGGAGCCGGCTGGGGGGGGACACGAGTCCTCGGAGCCGGCTGAGGGGGGTCCGAAACCATCACCGGAGGAGGGGCTGGTGCGTCCGGGACCACCACAGGATCGTGGGGAGGTGCATCCGAGACCACCACAGGAACATGGGGAGGTGCGTCTGGGACCACCACAGGAACCGGGACAGGTGCAGGAGCTGGAGCCGGAACAGGCTGGGGCTGGCGCTGGCGCTGACGCCGTCGCCGTTGCATCTGCAGGCTCCTGGGTCCACCCAGAGCCAGGCGTGTTCCCCAAAAGGGGTCCCAACACTCACGCACATTTTTAGCCGCTTCACGGCAAAGGAAGTACCACATGGTGAGGTACTCTCCCGCTGGGTCCACCTGGTCGGTCCGTTCTGTCATGGTATGGTTTGTTCAGGACCCAAGTGCAGAAGACAGAGGGAGGCTGGAGGCAGGAGTTCTCAAAACAAAAGGGTTTTAATCCAAAAAGGCAAAATAAGGCGCTGCAGAGCAGGATGAACAAAAAACCAGGATCATCAAAAAGGTACGAGGAGACATGGAGGAAGACACAGTACGGACCGACAGGGAACCAAGGAATGACAAGACAAGATATACTGAGGGGATAACGAGACAAGACGAGACACAGGTGTGGACACAATCAGGGCAGATGGGACACAGGCGGGGCAAGACAGAAACTGAAGGCAAACTGGAGGCTGGGGGAATGTCAACCTTGACATGCAGGGCTTTGAACTGGACTCAACACCTTTTAAGTAGCTTCAACTTCCTATCCAGCTTCCTACCCCCCCTGCAGAGACGACACCTTGGAAGTTGCCTCAAACAGACTTGGAACACTAGAGCACCCCATGGGGTGATTTGGAACTTAGTGACAGTCATGCCAAATGCCCGATGGGGACATTTGGCCACAGATCACATCCAACTGTAAATTACTTTTCGTCTGTGACCTATTGTCTCACACAAGTTCCGGCGTCTTGAATCCCTGACGAGATGCCACCGTGGGAGTGGCTTTGACACCTAGCTCCTGCAGAGACGAGGACCATATGGACTTCCTGACTACTCAGGGGTAGTCCCAAAACTGAAAGTTCACACCTGACTGTCTCTCACTTGGCTTGTTTATTCCTGTCTTTGTTGATTGAACCTTTGTATAAAAACCCTGTGGCCAAATCAATCTGGGTCAGCACACCGACCAAGACACTGCGTCTGTGTAGGTCTGCTCACCGCCGGCTGAATAAAATCTCTCATCGCACAGCGGATTCCTGAACTGGACTTTGTATTATTCCTCAACAATTTGGTGCTGTGAGCTGGATTGACAATAGACCTTCGATGTAAACTCTTTTTCAAGAACAAAGGCACAACCAGCGACTCTATCTAAATTTTCAAAGGTAAGGGATCCACTTGCAAAATCCCAAATTATTGTTGCTGGGTTGTTGCCGAAAAGTCTTTGAATTGGAGTGCCGGAGAATGGTTGACGTCATCCTGATATTTTAGGTAAGTCTGCTGTGTGGTTGTGAGCAAGGGGTTATTGGGAAAAGTTATTGTAGAGATGTTTAGCAATGCTGACAATTTCATAACACTTGAATTTGATTGTGTTGTGAGAATGCCCTGCCTCTCCTGCCTTAGAATTTGACTCGCTCTTCTAAAAAGGTTTAATATCTCGGGTAACATTAAAGAGAGAAATGGCCAGAACGCCATGGTTGGTCTGAGTACCAAAAGAATAGTCCAGTGGGACTTATAAGCATATGTAGGACTTGAGGTCCATAAGAACTGTTTTTTATAAATGGGGATGACTCGCTCTCTCAAAATACTTGAGGTATATTTCATTTCAGTAAGAATCGACTCGCTCTCCTTACATTAACAGGAATGATTTGTATGCTCAAGTAGACTGAAGAATTTGAAAAATTTGCAAGTGATTTGTGGGTAAAAGTAAGTGTAATTGAAAGTTTTTTTGGAGGGATCTTACGGAAAGAAAATGGAAAGTTTTTGGGAAGTTTTCTCAGTAAAGAGTCAGAGAAAGAGTTGACTGGTCCTTTTAAATACATGTATGGTAATCACGGTATCGATAGTTTTATTTGTTAGTTTTATTTGTTACCTAGTTAGTATTAAATATGGTTAAAATAACTAAAAGCACTTCAAACCCCTTCAGATCTTCAGAGGGATGAAAGTAGACGCCGTAATGCAGAATCCCAAATAGCTTCGCTTACTGATCAAAATAAAAAGCTCAACAGAAGAATTTAAAAACACAACGCAGACAAAAATTAAATTAGAGAACCAGTTAAATGGTAAGAGATTTTAAATAAATAAACAAAAATGGCTAGAGGAAACAACTGTTAAACTAACTTTGCCACATGATTTGAAAAGCAAGGCTCAGTTAAACTAACTTTGCCACATGATTTGAAAAGCAAGGCTCAGACCTTTTCACAATATTTATTGCCTTAACAGTTCAGAGGGAAGTAATACAGGTTGACTTTACTCCTCCCACAAAACTTAAACAAGGAAAAGATGATAATGCCAGGGAACTTTATGCTAAAATAATGTTGACAGCAAAAGAGAATTGTGGTCTGTCACGAGATCAGATTGATGGATTTCCTCCAGGGTACATGCAAAATATATATTTGCTAATTGCCCTCAACAAAGGGTAGGGCTGCATAACAAAAAAAAAGAATCTGAAATGTATGAAAATACTAATGTTTGTCAAAAGTGTTTCCTACAGCAGGTTGAGAGGAGGCGCAGCGGAACCAGCCAATTAATTAATTCACACCAATCAACAAAAGGGCCCCACGTCACACGTCTCAAACAAAGAAAAATGAAAACTGCTAGTGAGCCCACATAATCTTATCCTGCCTATGGTGACTTCATCATGTAAACGCATGGAAATCTGTCTGTGAGCCAACTATAGTGTCTATAAGCCTTCTCTGAAAGCATGTCTAACTAATCTTTAACTAGAGGTGTCAAGTAACAAAGTACAAATACCTCATTACCTTACTTAAGTAGAAATTTTGGTTATGTATACTTCACTGGAGTAATTATTTTTCAGACGGTTTTTACTTTTACTCCTTACATTTTCACGCAATTATCTGTACTTTTTACTCCTTACATTCTAAAAACAGCCTTACTCTATTTCATTTCGGCCTTTTTAAAAAAAACTATCCAGTTAAATTGTGCCATCTGGATAGAGTGAATTTGGTTGTGGTTGGATGAGAAGTATAAACATAATACCACTCCGACAGCCTATTGGTTTGTACGTGTCTGCTCTCTGAAACACATGTTAATGCTCAATAGTACACATATATGGTTCTTTAATATATTTGCATTATACTACGAGGCATTCATTTTCAATGGCTTTTAGCCTCAATGGCTCGTCCCCCCTTATATTACTTTTACTTTTATACTTTAAGTAGTTTTGAAACCAGTACTTTTATACTTTTACTTGAGAAAAAAACTTGAGTTGATACTTCAACTTCTACAGGAGTATTTTTAAACTCTAATATCTATACTTCTACCTGAGTAATGAATGTGAATACGTTTGACACCTCTGTCTTTAACACTCGTCCTGACTTTTCCTGTTTTCTTCACTGACGGCTCTGCTTATAAAAACGGAATACCATACGCAGGTTATACAATTTGTGATAATTCTTAATTGTTGAAAGCGCCACCTTGCCCTCCTCCAGCTCCACCCAAGTAGATGAAACTATATACACTGATCAAAAGGTAAAACTGTTACAATCTATACAGATTCCAGATATGCTTTTGGTTGTGTACACAATTTTATATATTGTGGGCGAACCGAGGATTTATCACATCCTCGGAGACACCCGTTAAACGTGGTAAATTGATTGGTGAACTATTAGAAGCCTGTCAACTACCTTCATCTATTGCTTTGTTAAATGTGAAGCCCACACCCAGTCCAAGGACCCTGTTTCACTAGGCAATGCTTCAGCTGACCATGCAGCAAGAGAAACTGCCAAATTTGGCTTACCTGTCTATGAATAATACAAAGTCCAGTTCAGGAATCCGCTGTGGGATGAGAGATTTTATTCAGCCGGCGGTAAGCAGACCTACACAGACGCAGTGTCTTGGTCGGTGTGCTGACCCAGATTGATTTGGCCACAGGGTTTTTATACAAAGGTTCAATCAACAAAGACAGGAATAAACAAGCCAAGTGAGAGACAGTCAGGTGTGAACTTTCAGTGTTGGGACTACCCCTGAGTAGTCAGGAAGTCCATATATGGTCCTCGTCTCTGCAGGAGCTGTGAGTCAAAGCCACTCCCACGGTGGCATCTCGTCAGGGATTCAAGACGCCGGAACTTGTGTGAGACAATAGGTCACAGACGAAAAGTAATTTACAGTTGGATGTGATCTGTGGCCAAATGTCCCCATCGGGCATTTGGCATGACTGTCACTAAGTTCCAAATCACCCCATGGGGTGCTCTAGTGTTCCAAGTCTGTTTGAGGCAACTTCCAAGGTGTCGTCTCTGCAGGGGGGGTAGGAAGCTGGATAGGAAGTTGAAGCTACTTAAAAGGTGTTGAGTCCAGTTCAAAGCCCTGCAGGCGGGGGTATGAGACTGGGGCAACCTGCAAAGCGTTGTTGTCCCTGCAGGGGGCCACGTGCTGTCAAAATGCTTCATCAAAGTTATGTTTTTATTATAAGAGTGATGTAGTTATTATAGGAGTTAGTTATTATAGGAGTTATTGCCAATATTGTTGTAACTTAAATAATATTCAATAAAAAGTCAGTGCAGAGCACATAATTCATACCTCCTGTCTTTGAGCTCTTTTAAGTTTGAATTCACAAATTTAGAAAATCCCAGTTTCTGTTCCTTTTGAGAAGGATTTTGCATGCTTGCTTTCAAATCTGCAAATTTAAAGTTGCAATTTCTGAACTTTCTTTTACAAATTTGTGAATTTAGAGATAAAATTACTCTTTTTTTAATCATTTCTTTCTTCAGTCGAATTGTAACCAACTGCTCCACCTTTGTCTCCCTTCAAATGACCCTAATACACGACTGTGTTGGGTCAAACTGAATGTGAACTTTAGATTTTAGATTAGAGTAACAGATGGCTGACCTGAGTGCGTTCTGCCTGAAGAGACCTTGGACCGACTCCAGCAGGTCCCTGCGACCCTGAACAGGAATACGGGGATGTGTTGGAGGGGTTTTATGCAAGCCATCCTTCTTGATTTGATTTGAAGATTTTATTTCGAACATGCATAAAAACATAACATAAAAAAGAATACAAAAAAGTAAAAAATTTGTATATATGTACAGCTCTTGGGCAGACCTCACGGAACCACCAACATGCTTGAAACGGAGTAGAAATGAAATAACCACTTATAGAGTCCTACCCCGGTAATAAGATGAGTTTCAGTAAGCTTACTTATAAAACACCCATATGCCCAGCATTTAGTTGTGCTACCATGTATGTATGTAACAACAGAAGTAATTATAATGCATAGTATTACATTATCATTACTTAGCAATGGTATAACAATATACTTGTATAACTATATCAGAGTAGATATGCTATATATACACTGGTTCATATATTTACCTCCAATTATATACATAAAAATTACTATAAATCTATATATCGACATATCTACATATAACTATAAATCAATATATATTAACAGAGATATAGATACACATATACACTGTACGTATATATATCTATATACATACATGTAACATATCTATATCCATAATATACGTCTATATATCTACATATATAATAATAAATGTACATATCTACATGTTTATTTGTATCTGTATTTTGAATAGAATGTTTCTTTGTATCTTTTTTAAAATTGTGATATATTTTGACCTTGTTTTATCTCTATGCTCAGGCTGTTCCACAGTTTCATCCGCAGATCGGCATACAGAAGTGTGTCAGTGTTGTGCGTCTGTTGAGAAGTTTAAAATTAAACTGACCCCTGAGGTTGTAGCCTCTGTCATGGTCAGTCCTCCGCTCTTACCTGCCTTCAGTGGTTTTCCACTCCGCTCTCTCCTGCTCCCCCATCTGCCAGCCAGGCCCACCTCGTTAGCCACGCCCACCTCGTCACTCACTCCACTCACCTGCTCTCCCAGCTGCAGCTCCTCAGCAATCAAGAAGGTATATAAACTCCACTCTCCTCTTTGCCCACTGCCGGATTGTCTCTTTGCCATGCAAGACTCTCCAGCGTTCTCTGCCCTGACCCCCCGTTGCCGACCCTGCCTGTTCCTGGACTCTGCCTTGTCCCCTGCTCTCCGGTGCCTGACCTTGTCTTCCAAACCTGACACTGATTCCTGCCTGATCCTGGTCCTGCATTCCTGCCTGCTCTTCGCTCCTGTTGAGAAATAAAGTGATTCAGACTACTACCACTTTGTGCTCTGTGTGCTGCTTTTGGGTTCTCTGCCGGCCGTCACAGCCTCCCTCTCTTTCAAAATTCATCATTCTTAAATTGTTGAAATTCTTCCATTGAACTATGAATCTTTTAATTAAAGCGACACTACGTAACTTTTCCACCTTAATATCATATTTCCAGAGTCATTGTGATGGTACATCAACTTCCAACAGGTTTAATGACACCTCTGTCATGATCTGAGGGGGTCTGTATCGCTTTCACTGGCACTATGTAACTTTGAGGAGCATGGTAGGAACCCTGCCACACTAAAAAACTACAAATTTTACGGCTTTGACTGCTTTACGGCACATACGTCACTTCCCCCTCCTTCCCGATTCGTAGTTGAGACAAAAATGGGCGGGGCTTGGAGCGCAGAGGCTGAGCTCAGCAGAAGCTGGTGTTGAGCTAAACGAGGAGCTGGTATCATGGCCGAAGCAGCGAAAAAAACGAAGAAAATAAAAGTTTTAACGGAGCGGAGGAGGCGAAAAAAAGAAAGCGGGAGAGTAACAAGCTAAATGCCCGGTGGAGAATAAACATTGGCCCGGCGTTCTCTCGCTACAAGCCCTGGTAGCGCCGTCGTCTTGGACGAGATGGTTGAAGGATGTAAAGACGTTCATCACCTCCAGGTATGCACTTCTGTCAACACCTATGTCAGTGTGTTTTACAAAAACAATTATCCTGAAACTACTACAGCTGGCGTAAGTGTTGCTACTGTATCAAATGTCAATATCTATGTAAACCTTTTGACTCTTCAGGTCTGTATATACAGATACTTATACACTGATGGTAAAAGCAACACATTTGTAGATATAGTAAAATATAGCCAGAAAAATGAAATATATAGGCAAAGTATACACTTCCAGATGAAAAAAATACAATATAAACAACATATAAGCATATAAAATAAATTTACTTTGTTGGAATTATATTGAAATAATAACAAGAGTAGTAAAATAAACCTTATGGTGTTTATAATGTGTCGTTTTATCTTGTGAGTGTATAAATATATACATTTCTCTAATTTTTCTATAGCTATACATTACTTGCTTTTACTTTCTGCATAATTACAGTGACTTCAACAAAGAAAAAAATTCAAACTTGTGATCAACAAAATATGTTGAATGATTTATAGGTCAGTAATTATCAGAAAGACATAATGTTTTTTGTATCTTTATTCTCACACTCTGCAGGACTACATCAGATCTGGAAAACTTCCAGAATCACATCCTCATGCAGGGAAGGTTCTCCTACACTCCAGCAGTGAATCGCATGCGGACTCTCCCAGCACGAAACATGGACGGACACAAGATGCTACTGCTACTATAGTCATTGTATTTATTTACAGTAACTTCTTACACTGTTTCATAGTTCAGTTTTTATTATCAGTTCATTATTTTTAGTTTATTTTTCTACTACTCTATTTACACTTGTTTACTTTATTCACAGTAATTTATCCTGTCATACAGTTGTTCATTACTGCTACTGTGATACAGATTACTTATTGTTTATAATAATGTATGGGATAACTGCTGTCACTATGCAAATGACAAAGTTCAAGAATGTTCTATTTTCTGAAAGGTGTGTAAATAAAAGTCTGTCTTGTTTTGCACAAATGTCTTTATTTTAAACACACAAAAACAACTGTACAGGAAAAAATGGAACAAAAAAAAAACAATATCAAAATATTTGCAGTAATCTTCATAAAGGTTCCATTCTAGAGAAGACGGGGAGCCCTGAAACCAGTGTACTGTCCCATTGGGTCTGGAAAGGTGTCTCTTATTTTCCAAACATCATGCTGCCAGAGCACAAACTGGCGATATGTATATATATGCATATATACAGTATATGATATATATGCTGCGTGTCGGTTCTGTCTTTGTGGGGGTTCAAACTCTGATGGTGCAGAGGTAGAGGTGTTCTCACGAACAGCAGATTCCTGATAAAACAAGAGACAGAATTGTTATGATACAAATGTAAATGTAGAATTCTATGATCAATAAGAATCAAAATTAGAATGTTTTCACATACAGGGGATTCGTCTTGGGTTTTTTGGTAATTCTAAAATTACTGACAATATCAACAACAGACAGAGAAATAATAGTGATCATAAAAATGTGTAATTCGCAATGAGGAAGCTTTATAAAATAATAATACAATTGAATAGAATTACAGCACTAGAGGAAATAATGCAATGCGAAGAAAATGTATAGAACATTTCTAGTATTTTTCCTGAGAACTGTAAAATTGTGCAGGGCTGATCTGCAAAATATAAGGAATGGGCATTCAGTTATTCACAGGTTATAAAGTATTTTTTTATTTTGTCAGTAAGTATGTTGGACTACTAATTTATGACGAAGTCCCTCTAAAAAACGTGACAGGAAAAAGGTGCAGAGCGTATGAGTTTGTAGGGCGCATTATCTCGCTGAAACAACTTAATAAAACCAATTTGAACTTAGTGTTTTTCAACATCGTCATATTATATTGTTTAGCCAAAAATAGATACATTACCTCTTCATTATCCATCCTGCAAACGACCGGTGAAAACAGAAAAGTCGTTTTCAAAGTCCGTCCCGTCTTCTCTCATCAAAACAAATGCAGCGGCGGGGACGGGGGTTTTCCGGCAGTACGCGCTGGTGCTCATGGGAAATGGAGTGTTCTTTCTGGTAAAGCACTACCGATTTTTGTCCAAAGGAGGCGCCAAACTCAACAAAGCTGAAAGTTCCGTTGTGCTGCTTTAATTAAATAATTTCTTTAAGTAGATACAGAAGATTTTCGGAGGTATGTAGTTATTATAGAAGTTATGTAGTTATAGGAGTTATTTAGTTATTCTAGGAGTTATGTAGTAATTATAGAAGGTATTTATTGTATTATAGAAGATATGTGGTTATTATAGGAGTTATGTAGTTATTATAGGAGTGATATAGTTACTATATGAGTTATGTAGTTATTATAGGAGTTATGTAGTTATAGGAGTTTTGTAGTTAACATAAGAGTTATGTAGTTATTATAGGAGTTATGTAGGTATTATAGGAGTTATATAATTATTCTAGGAGTTATGTAGTTATTATAGAAGGTATGTTTTGTATTATAGAAGATATGTGGTTATTATAGGAGTTATGTAGTTATTATAGGAGTTATGTTGTTATTATATGAGTTACGTATTACAGGAGTTATATAGTTATTATAGGAGTTATGTAGTTAATATAGGAGTTATGGAGTTATTACCGCAGATATGTAGTTATTAAAGGAGTTATTATAGGAGTTATATAGTTATATGAGGTATTATATATAGTTATATGAGGTATTATTATAGGAGTTATTGTCAGGGTTTGACATTTCCTGTTTTATTTTGAAGCCCGTGTCCTTGTGTTGAAGTTCTGGTTTGACTTTCCTGTTTCCCATCGGCCCTGATTGTCTGCACCTGTGTCTCGTTAACCCTTGTGTATATCTGGTCTTGTCTTTCCTCTGCTCCCTGCTGGTCCGTACTGTTCCCTCTCTCTGTATTTTCCCTTGTGTTTAGTAGTTTTGGATTCTTGTTGAGTTTTTGCCATCCTGCATAGCAGCGCTTTTTGTTTGCTTAAATAAATCTTTGCTTTTTGGAACTCCTGCCTCCTGCTCTCTCATACATCTGGATCCGACAACCGTTTCATAACAGTTATGTAGTTAATACAGGAGTTGCGTAGGTATTATAGGAATTATGTAGGTATTATAGGAGCTATGTAGTTATTATAGGAGTGATGTAGTTATTATAGGAGTGATGTAGTTATATGAGTTATATAATTATTATAGGAGTTATATAGTTATTATAGACAAGTTTTACGCGCCAAAACCTGGGCGCTGCCATTACCCTACACAAATGCATTTAATTTCCGCCGGAAGGGGTTTGCACAGCATCTACCGGTCTAAACACAGCGATGTGGATGCTAAACTAAAGCAAAGACTCGCTGCTCGTGAGCTTTTAATGTCGACAACTATGTCATTGCAAAGGGAACACGGTTCTACTATTACTATTTATGATGTACAGTAGATTAACACACGCAGGCACACACGCACTCTATTAATGATGTAGCTATGGTGGGCACACAATCATCACAACAGCCTGCTACATTGCATTGTATTTATGATGTAGATTAACACACACAGGCACACACACACTCACTCTATTAATAATGTTGCTATGGTGGGCACACAATCATCACAACAGCCTGCTACATTGCATTGTATTTATGATGTAGACTAACACACGCAGGCACACGCACACACGCACGCACGCACGCACGCACGCACGCACGCAAGCACGCACGCACGCACGCACGCACGCACGCACGCACGCACGCACGCACGCACGCACACACACACACACACACACACACACACACACACACACACACACACAATTAATGTAACTATGGTGGGCATTGTTTGTCCCATCTCCAAAACCATCAACTGCCTTAGCAAAATACCAGTAGCAATGTTAGTGTATGACAACTTCTTCATAATGAACAGTATTGTCAGCTTCATAGCTAAAGTTGCTGAACTTACCCTCAGATTAAAGTGTTTGTTTCTCCGGGGGGGAGGCAGTGGCCCAGCGGGTGAGTTTACGCCTCGTTGGCTGGGGAGAGAGATTGTAACCCAACCACGACTCAGGGAAAGGATTATCCTTTGTTGGTTTTTTGTCAACAAAGTGATGCGAACAGACAAAAATGTTGGGGTGTTTTTTTTTTATTTAATACCTTCAGCCAGCTCCTTGATTCCAGGCTTCCGAAAGAAAGTAAACAACGGAGCGCATGGATGTTGCCTCTTCGTAGCTGGTTTGTGGATGTAGCACTCTCTATCTGACCACTCGTTCAGGTGCTTTCTCCAGTTCTTACATCCAAACACCGACAGTGGATAGCATCGACGGGAGGACTCAAAAACTTGTCTATAGGAGTTATATGGATATTATAAGAGGTATGTAGGAGTTATGTAGTTATTATAGGAGGTATGTAGTTATATGAGTTATATAGTTATAATAGGAGTTATGTAGTTAGTATAGAAGTTATCTTTTTTATTATAAAAGTGATGTAGTTATTATAGGAGTTATTGCCAATATTGTTGTCACTTAAATAATAGTCAATAAAAAGTCAGTGCAGAGCACATAATTCATACCGTTCTGTGTTCTGAGCTCTTTTTAGTTTGAATTTGCAAATTTAGAAAGTCACAGTTTCTGTTCCCTTACAACATTTTGAGAAGGATTTTGCATGCTTGCTTTCAAATGTGCCAATTTAAAGTTGCAATATATGAACTTTCTTTTACAAATTTGTGAATTCATAGATAAAATTACTCTTTTTTTTTATAATTTCTTTCTTCATTCGAATTATAACCAACTGCTCCACCTTTGTCTCCCTTCAAATGGCCCTAATACATGACTGTGTTGGGTCAAACTGAATGTGAACTTTATATTTTAGATTAGAGTAACAGATGGCTGACCTGAGTGTGTTCTGCCTGAAGAGACCTTGGACAGACTCCAGCAGGTCCCTGCGACCCTGAACAGAAACACGGGGATGTGTTGGAGGGGTTTTATGCAAGCCATCATTCTTGATTTGATTTGATTTGGGATCATTTGAAGATTTTATTTCGAACATGCATGTTAAAAAATACAGTTAATATAAGTTAATAGTTAATATAAGAGTTACAGTATGTATAGTTATTATACTGTAGGAGTTATGTAATTATTATAGGAGTTATCTAGTTATTATAGGAGTTATTTAGTTATTATAGGAGTTATGTAGTTATTATAGGAGTTATGTAATTATTATAGGGGTTTGTAGTTATTATAGGAGTTATGTAATTATTATAGGAGTTATGTAGTTATTATAGGAGTTATGTAGTTATTATAGGAGTTATGTAATTATTATAGGAGTTATGTAGTTATTATAGGAGTTATGTAATTATTATAGGAGGTACGTAGTTATTATAGGAGTTATGTAGTTATTTTAGGAGTTATAGAGTTATTATAGGAGTCATTTAGTTATTATAGGAGTTATGTAGTTATTATAGGAGTTATGTAGTTATTATAGGAGTTATGTAGTTATTATAGGGGTTATGTAGTTATTATAGGAGTTATGTAGTTATTATAGGAGTTATGTAGTTATTATAGGAGTTATGTAGTTATTATAGGAGTTATGTAGTTATTATAGGAGTTATATAGTTATTATAGGAGTTATATAGTTATTATAGGAGTAGATATTATAAGAGGTGTGGTGATCAGAATGATATGGTCATCATGATGAAGGAGAGAGAGACTCAGAGAGAGAGAGAAAGAGAGAGAGGAGGAGAGAGACAGAGAGAGAGAGGAGAGGAGAGAGAGAGACAGGGAGAGAGAAAGAGAGAGAGGAGGAGAGAGATAGAGAGAAAGGGGGAGAGAGAGAGAGACAGAGACACAGAGAGAGAGAGAGAGGAGAGGAGGAGCGTTACAGCGCCATTTACAGGCTGCAGAGCTGCATCTCGGAACCGGACTGAGACTGAGACTGAGACGAGCCGGTGTATCCGGGCGGGAGGGGAAGAAACATCCCGGATGTGCGAGACACGACACCGTGAAATTATCCTGCGTGGTTGTGTCGAGGAGCCGTCACCATCACCACCATCATCCACGCGTGATCTGGGATGTGTGTGATCTGCAGGGAGCGGACCGGGACGGCCGGTGCGTGATGCTGCGTGGACGGCGGCGCATCCTCCTCCCCCAGCTGAGCAGCTGATCACCAGAACCAGAACCAGAACCATCACCAGCACCAGCACCAAAACCCACCCAGATGATCCGCTTCGGCCCGGACCCGTCTCTTTTCACGCCGTCCAGCCCCAGCGGAGCCTGAAGAAGGAGGAGGATGCAGGTGAAAAACCGGATCTGCGCAGAACCCATCAGCAGCGACGACCCGGAGCAGGAGGATGACAACCAGAAGAAGACCTCGTGTTTTTCCAACATCAAGATCTTCCTGGTGTCGGAATGCGCGCTCATGCTGGCACAGGGCACCGTGGGCGCGTATCTGGTGAGTGTTTTGTGGGCCACCCGCACCCCTGGGTGACACGCAGCGCCCTTCAGCAGCTGATGCGGTCGTGTTGTTGCCGTGCACATCATCACAGCATCAGCATCACAACATCACAGCATCAGCATCAGCATCAGCATCCTCCTCCAGCTCGGGCTGATTGATAAGCCGCTGCGCAGCATCCATCATCCATCAGGCCTCTGCGCCATCATCTCCATGACAATGACCGCGTCACGGCCACGCTGCTCGGGTGGATGATGTCCACAGGCTCCGTAACGCGGGTCTGGGGGTTCATCCAACCTGCTGCAGTGTGCAGACACACACACACACGCACACACACACACACACGCCTCGGTAAATAATGCAGGAGGCCTCCGACACCGGTGCGGTTCAGTGGGGCCTGGAGGAGATGACGTGATCTTCTCCACAACACGGAGACAGCAGCCTCTTCCTCCTTATTTCATTTCATTTCATTTATTTATTTATTTAAAAAGGGACAACGCACATTAATTGACACGAGCACTTGAGTCCATCATGTAAATGTGCCAGATTTTTAGCCATACAGGCTGATTTACATCTGCAGTCCCTGGCAGGTTGATGGCATATATAAAAAACATTAAAGGAGAACACACTAAAACACTAGAGCGCAGAGTACAAACAATTAGTAAAACCATGACATAATTCAGAATAATGACATAAATGAAGAACAAGAGCACACAAACAAATTAGCTCACACAAAACCACAAACAGGTAGTAAAAACAATAACCTGAGCCCTATACCAGATTATGACAGCATGTTTGATTATCAAGTAACCACTGTTTTGTGATTTTAGAGAAGGAATAAAGAGATAGTTGTATGGGTATAGTGTTCTGCTGGATAGGAAAAGGCTGACTGCCCAACACCCAGTTCCTGTGGCAGCGCAGCTCAGCACTAATATCCTCTGATGACTGGCAGAACGGAGCATCTGTATTCACTAAAAACAGCAAAAAAATCGCGTTCAGAACCTCAAAGGCGTGAAAAAGATAAGATTCCGAGCCTGTTTGAGTGTCATCGTACTCTCGGTGTGTCTAAAGTCTGATGTGGGAACATCTGCAGATGTTATGTGCTGCTGTAAACCCTCAAGCCATTACATGTTAATGTGGCCTGCTTTAATTAACGGATCAAAGCCATTTTTTTTGAAGGTTTTTTAAGTTCACAGACTGTTAAACTAACAGTCTGGTGTACAGTTATACTAATATGATAAAGCAGGGATGCATATTTTATTAATATCATTGTATTGCTGTCTGTTAAAGGTCCCCCTTTAAGTAAGATTGATCTAAAATACCTCCTTAAAGGTGTGAGTGACCAGAACGGTTTCTGCGTTTTCACAGTTAGAGCAGCAGCTGGGCTCCACATCTGGGCTTCAGCATCTGTTAGTCCAGCGTTTGGCCTGTCAGAGAGGAAGATAGTCTCCCAGAAGCTGCAGGGACTCGGGTCGGGTCTGAGAGATCCATCACATCCCGTCAGACTAGTAACCGCTGGGGTCTGGAGGAACGTTGACTCGTCTCTGAGCTGTTTCTGAGCAGGTTTTGCAGGACCCACTGCTGTGTCTCTGTTTCTGGGGAGGGTGGGGGGGTTGCTGCAGTAGGAAAGTGCTGGTGCCATATGGGGAATTTGATTGGTCTAGGAAAAAAAAACACAAAAACAACAACATATGAAGGCCAGGCTGCAGGTTTAGCCGGCAGAGTCGTCACATGATGAACGGTGATACTCACGTTCACCTTTCAGTCATTTCACTGTTGCAGGCACTCGTAAAAACATCGTCTACCATCTCTTTTATCAGCTAATTTCTTTGCAAAGCATTCAGATAATATTCCCCTTTTCCTTATTGTGAAACCTGATTTCAGCAAAACTGATATAAATGTCAGTAGATTGAATTAAATTGACTAAATCAGGCTCAAAATGTCTGTTCTTGTTAAAATAATTGAACTTGTAATCAGATCTGCAGTTTAATCTCCTTCAACAAGATGTCAGAAGTAGATTTGATTTGTTGTATATATATATATATATATATATATATATATATATATATATATATATATATATATATGTATATAGTTTGCTTCCTCATAAAATGGCGTTTCACTAGTTTTGTAGCTTTGTTGACTTATATTCAGACGTCCGATAAAAGCATAACCCAACTAACTTCTTAGCATTTCCTCCTGTCCTTAATGTAATATACGTCTTTTTAATCAACTTAGAACCTGTAGTATTGAGCTTCCCAAAGGCCGGCCCTCCAACCAAATGATGTTTAATCAATCACAATCAATATTCACTCCCGCCTCTTTTCTATCAAAGCTTTGTGGTAATCAATCTTTTATGTGCTAGTAAATGAGATATATGTGTGTAGGATGCGACGCAGTTCTTTATTGATCTTTTTCTAATTGTAACATGCATTTTTGTTTCTGATTATGTTAAAACTAATAATAATTGTTAGTCTTAGTTTAGCGAACAGAGCAGAAATAGAAAGAATGACATATATCATCCATCTTATTTTCATAAGGAAGGCATAGTTGTGTTATATGTTAATTATTAGTGTTATAATTAGAATTATTTTTCGACGTATTTGGGCTTAAACCCACACTTCCCTCTCTCTGTGGACCAGGGCTTCATGCATGTGAAAAATAAGTCGTAACAAACATTTCCCCTCAGCCATCTTGTCCTGGATGTGTGTGTGTGTGTGTGTGTGTGCGTGCGTGCGTGCGTGCGTGCGTGCGTGCGTGCGTGCGTGCGCGCGCGTGCGTGCGTGCGTGCGTGCGTGCGTGTGTGTGTACTAGGGCTGGGCGGTATGGACTAAAAAAATGTATCACGATCATTTCTGGCATTTATCCCGATAACGATAAAAATGACGATAAAAAAAATATCAATTCAACTCCACCTTTGTAACTATAAATCTATCACCACATTCAGTCTTTGGAGCCAAATCACTGCTCTAAAAGATACTAAATACTAAACTACACCAATTACATTGAATTGATAAAAACCAATTAAATGAGTTACACCTGTACTGCAAAACTGGAATGACTCAGATCCGCCATGTTTGTTACACAAAAATGTCATCAACGAGAATGTATCTATCTATCTATCTATCTATCTATCTATCTATCTATCTATCTTTCTTTCTTTCTTTCTTTCTTTCTTTCTTTCTTTCTTTCTTTCTTTCTTTCTTTCTTTCTTTCTTTCTTTCTTTCTTTCTTTCTTTCTTTCTTTCTTTCTTTCTTTCCTTCCTTCCTTCCTTCCTTCCTTCCTTCCTTCCTTCCTTCCTTCCTTCCGTCCTTCCTTCCTTCCTTCCTTCCTTCCTTCCTTCCTTCCTTCCTTCCTTCCTTCCTTCCTTCCTTCCTTCCTTCCTTCCTTCCTTCCTTCCTTCCTTAAATCCGTCTTTACACAAAAACGTCATCAACGGGAATTTATCGTTTTTACCACGAGATGACAAATTCTTACTGTGGGGAATTTTTAGGACGGTTTATCGTGAACGGTAAAATATCACCCATTCCTAGTGTATGTATGTCATTAAAACATCTGCATGAACATCTTTTCTCAGAAACGTTAAGTTAACGCCAAACTTGGGGACGTTAAGTCCGATCAATAGGACAGAAACTCAGAACCGAGCGAGTTCACTGTGAACCGTCTCCACGATGCCCCAGGGCCACATTTCTAACCTCTCCGTGTCTCTTTTTACCACCAGGTGAGCGTTCTGACCACTTTGGAGAGACGCTTCAACCTCCAGAGCGCAGACGTGGGCGTCATCGCCAGCAGCTTTGAAATCGGCAACCTGGCGCTCATCCTGTTCGTCAGCTACTTCGGGGCCAAGGCCCACCGGCCGCGGCTGATCGGCTGCGGCGGCATCGTCATGGCGCTGGGAGCACTGCTCTCGGCCCTGCCAGAGTTCCTGACTCATCAGTACGAGTATGAGGAAGGGGACTCATGGCACGCCGAAGATGGCAGGGACATCTGCTCCAACAAATCCAGGTCAGAAAATCAAGACTCTGGGTTTAACTGCGGCAACCGAGCCAACACCAACATGATGTACCTTCTGCTGATTGGAGCACAGGTTCTGCTTGGCATTGGAGCCACACCTGTCCAGCCTCTGGGAGTGTCTTACATTGACGACCATGTCCACAAGAAGGACTCTTCATTGTATATAGGTAAGTGGTGAGGGCGCTCCTGTAGAGGAGCGTCGTACGGGACGATCGACGATCGCGGGTGTTTCTGATATTCCTGAAGTCGCTCAGGGGGTAAAACTTCAGCTCCGACTCTTAAGATTCAGGATTGATTATCAAGATTTGATTCGATCCGATATTGATTTGGGTTAGTGTTATTAAAACTGTTTTTTGAGCTGTTGCATGAATTATATGACTGTAGTTATGCAACATATTAATACTAGTATTATATTGAGATTCAACAGCAAGTATTGCAGCTAATGATGCTGTAAGGACCAATCAGCTCCCAGAATGCTGATAGAACTGAAACAGAAACATTGTGGGTCAGAATTACCAAACAGATCCAGGGCAGCAAACAGAGACGGATGAAATCGTTTTTTTAACACATTCCGTTTTTATTTTTTCAATTTTCGGTCTATTTCGGATTTTAATTTTTGAGAATTTGGTTTTTAGCATTTTATGCAAATGTAACCCCAAGACAGTATATAAAGTAATGAAATAGAGACAATTTATGCAATTATAACTGAGAACTTTCATACCATAAAACATATTTAAAGGCAAAAACATGGCACCAGTTATTCTCATGTCCAACAAAACATTCCTTTTTGGGCATGAATTATATTCCTGAAGTTGCTCAGGGGGTGAAACTTCAGCACCGACTCCTCAGACGGGTCGGCGCCACTAAACCAATAAACTGCATTCATTAGGATGTTTCCATCACTAACAGCACCGTCATCACGTTTTGGAAAACACACTTAGTGTGTTTTTCTCACGAGCTGAGTGAGGGATATAATTGCAGCCATATTTCCACACATGAGTGGAAAGATGAAGCCTGGGGATGTAACGTATGTTCTGGAGTGCAGGAAGCAGAGAGAATTAAAAACATGTGACCTTCGGTATGCTTTTTAATTACTCAGATTGTTTAGAAGTTACACTCATGCAGAGCTCACGTTTCAGACCTGTGACGCTCCGGTGGATCCTGTCTCTTCCCTTTTCCACCAAACCGTTTCCAGGGCTGGTTCTGGTTCTGGTTCTGGGCCAGTGCTGAGTCTGGAACCGAGCTTTCTGTTTCCACGGACAAAGAACTGAAACCGGTTCCAAGGTAGCAGAATCAGAATCAGAATCAGAAAGCCTTTATTGTCACTGGGCTGGCGTCCCAGCACCGTGGAATTTGGACCAGTACAACCCATCAAGACAACAGACAAAACAAATAACAGCATGAGACATGAGTCAACTGGTGCTTAAATCAGATCAGAGAAAGGATGACATTGGGGATGGGGGAGGGAAAAAAAAGGCATCTTCACCCTGTGTATAAATACACAGTGTGAAAGTGCAAAAAAACCACCTCAGCACAGAAAGCAACATAACAATTTAACATCATCATCACAAGACTTGCACATGTGTGTGGGGGGGGTGGTTCTAGGGGCGGGGAGGATCCCGGCAAAGTTCCCCAAGTGAGCACCGCAGCCATTGGCGCGGCTCTCAAACCTGTTGACTGTGTTGGGGGGGCTGATACGAGGGGGGCCGAGGAAGGCGTTGACTATAAGGAGGGTGTATTTATCATTGTGTGTGTGTAAGCGGTAAGTCCATGAACTTTGCTCAGAGCTGCTCCTCAGCCAATGTCCTTGATGTTATCAGGTGGCTCGGTACAGTTCTGAAACAGGTCCACAGATGTTCCTGAGAGAGGGGAGGGCTAGTGGTGGCAGAGCCACTTGTTTTCATTCCACCAGGGAGATTGTGACTACAGCGATCAGCCAAACCGCCCTGTCAAGGCCAGATTATAGAATCAACAATTATATTGCAAAGAACAGACAGACTCAGTCATTTTCCGTCTGCCTTTAACAGACGAATTTGTGATCAATTCCCGCCAAGCCGAGCTTCCAACTTCTCCAACGTCTTATCCATCTTGCCAATGAGATCAAAGACCGCTGCCAGCCTGCGATTCTGTTCAAGAATCACATCCAGCTTGCGATTTTGCTCTCTCAACGTTAAAGTCTGAGTGTTGGTCGCCGTGCTTCTCCCCTCAGCAACGTCGGGTAGCTCAGAAAGGGCCAGAACAGCATTCGACGGCTTACGTGTTTGTCGATATACGAGGAATCCCCCCACTCCAATTAGAAGAAATCCTGCTATCATAAATCCAATTATGAAGGCATCTTCAAGGTCCTCGACAGACAGGATCGCCAAACACAACGGCTTCCAATGTTTCCAGGAATCCATTGTGTATCCAGCAAAAAATGTCCCATTGGGGCAAGAGGGCTCCCTTACCCCCTGACTTCTCGTCGCAAAAATTTGGTCTATTGTGCTGAGAGACCAGTTAATCAATTCCATGATTGTAGAATTTCGGAGGAGTGAAAAAGAGAGGCTCTGAGGACAAGACAGGACAAAAGCAGTAGCAGGGCAGATAAGAAGGGAGAGGAGCAGAAAAGCGTCCGCCTTCACCGAGAGCTCTTTGCTGGGCCAAGAGGAAAGAACCGCTTACGTAAGTGGAAGGGGCGGAGTTGTTAAGACCAACGGCAATGGAGGGAATGCACATGACGTCACAAATGCGACTTCACAGCGGGTTTCGCCCACTAAGTGGCAGAAAGACTGAGTGTCAGAAAGACTGAGTGGCAGAAAGACTGAGTGGCAGCGTAGACTTTCAGTTTGCGACTGGAAAACATCTAAAATGGGAAAGAGCTGTTGTGTGATCGACTGTACTCATAGATTTAGCAAGAATCATCGTTAGTTATCGTTTTACAGACTGCCGAAAAATAAGCTTAAGAGAGATAAATGGATCGCTGCAATTCACAGAAACAACTGGATTCCAGGCACCGAAACGTGGATTTGCGGTTCCCATTTTGTATCAGGTAATGTTGGATTTTTGGGTAGCTAACGTTAAACGGTCCAATCATTAAGTCCGATGTCCTCATCACTTTAATTTCGCCAACAAATCCTGCCTTGAAGTCGGACCAAGCATCAAGACTTTTGTAAGCCTTCAAGCTTTGCTCCGGCGTAGAAATGAAGTAAATATAAATATCAGAAAACTGGATTCGTAGCCAAATATTAATGTCCATTGACCACTGGTTCTTGGGGTAACTGTACGGGTCACTGTCAAGTCCAACTGCCTTTAATTTAAGCCCATTATTGTCTGGTATCCCGTCTTCTCCACCATTTCCCTACTAGTTGCAGCCATTTTTGCTGATGTTTTACCACTCAGTGCGAGTAAGGGGGCTGGTCCAGTGAGGGTGACGTCAATGCAGACCCTCTATACCAAGACTGGGAGACGGAGACATTTTGGAGATAGAAATTCATCTGGATGCAGCAAAGCATCATGGGTCTGAGGAGGAGACAACCTGTCTTTTAGAGATGTGTCCACGGAGGAGCTACGTGGACCAAGTCCTATTAGAGCAGATACCTGGTTGTTGCTGCAACTTTCACGCCAACGCAGCGACGTAACTGACGTTTGCAGTGACGTAATGACGTGGCTCCCCTTAGCACCGAGCTGTGGAAAAACAAATCGGTTCTCAGCTGGTTCACAAGTTGAACGAGTTGTAAAGCAGAACCAGCCCTGGAACCGGTTTGGTGGAAAAGGGGGTATCTGTGACCGGATTGGTGTAGACCTCATTAACACGCGTTTATCAATATATCGGATGGTGAAACTCTGCTTTGGTGTGACGAGAAGACAAAGTCCTGAAGATGCTGCCCCAGTGAGTTTCCAGGTGAAAGTTCAGGACCTCTAATTATAACTGTTTTGTCATAAATATTCAAGTTTAGGTCCATTCAGGCAGCTTGTATGGATGTAAGACGAGGTGCTGGGGACTGGAAAGACACAGCATTGACATTTTTGAGTCTTGGCAGAGGCTTAAAATAGCGATTTATTTTTAAAGCGGGCGATTGCCCCAAGTGCTTTTATTAATTGCTGTTTTACTGCAAACAGGTGAGCCATTTTCCCTCCAAACTGCCCTGATTCCTGTCATTTTGATCCCTCAGAACACTGCCTACCATCTAATAATAGACCTGGGGTTGTTGTAACTCGTGAAGGTTCCTCTCAACTAACCATGAGGCCATTTTAAAGATGACTTATTGCGAGACACAGCCTCTTAGGGTTAGAAATTAGGCTAAAAAGTACAGATAATTCCCATAAATACGCATGCTGAGATCAGTACCACCATTAACCATGATGAAACGATGGGCTTAGTTAATAAAAGTGAAGTTAGTTGAAAACTGAAGTCCCGTCATTTCAAGTCTGCCAGAAAACGACCCCAGTCATGATCTCATAGTGTAGAGAAAATAAACGATAATGGACCTAGTCTGCACATCAGTCAGTTAGATCCTCTCCTCAAACATCTTCTTTTCATTTGAAAACCTGACTTTCAGCTAAAGATCATTGATTATACTCAAAACTTAATGTAAGAGGAGAAACTCGGCTACTAACTACTCAGTTATGACTAGGGGTGTAACAATATATCGTGCCACGAAATTTGTGATACAAAAACGTCACAATACAAGTCGTGGAGGTGACAAACTGTATCGCGATATTGGGTTATTAAAATGAATCTATTCTGTTGACTAGTAACGCGCCTCGACCTGCGGACCACAATCTTACTCCGCTCAAAAGAAACTAGTCCCGTTTTGAGCTCTGAACTTTTACTTATGTAAGTCTGGTGTAGAGTTAAGCCTTACCTTATTAAATTAAACCTTTTTAGTAGGATAAACAGACTAATCACTACAGATAAACTGACTAGTGTCATTATAGTCCCTGATTTACATCAGAATATAAAGAATATATTTATAAAATAATGAACCCTGAATTACCAAAAATAACCTTCTTAACAAAAATAAATCTCCTCTTACACTTATAAGGTGAGCATGAATCAGTCTTTTTTATGATGTAAAATTGTATGTATTTATTTACTTTTATTTATTTATTTATTTAATTTTAGTTGTTAAATTTCTGGAAAAGAAAAAAGTCAAGTCATACATGAGAGAAACTATTCAGTTTGTGGCAAAATATTTGTACTTGTATGAAACTGAAGATGCATAATGCAAACCTGACATTTACTTTTAGTTCAGTTTGTGGAAAATGGTTGGCCTGGCTTTCTCTTTAAAACTTAAACAGTTATAAAGCATTACAAACTATAGCAATAAAGCAAACACACAGTATTGTTTTGTATTTTGTGTCTTTCAAATAAAAGACCATTTTTTCCATATGTCATATGTTCCTCATGCAAGGTTATTAAAAAAATACTGCTATAATATCGTATTGTATCGTTATCTTGACCTCAATATCGTGTATCGTACCGTATCGTGAGATTAGTGTATCATTACACCCCTAGTTATGACGGTAGTGAAAGACAGCAAAAACCTTTGATGCAACCCATAACGTGCATTAAGGAAAAGGAGGTCGTATAGAAAAATATACATATATATATAGATATATAAATATATCTATCTATATATATAAATATATATATATATATATATATATATATAAAACACTTTAAAAATTATTTTTAAGGCTTTACAAAAGAAGATGATTGAAACTTCTCTTCTCGTTTCCTCTGTAGTTTCCAGGATCTAATAATAGTAGTTTCTGCTTCTCCTCCTCTGATGTGTCTTCGTCCTCAGCTAAACTCGTCCCATTCATCCAGGCTTTGTTCCGGCCTCATCAACATCTGCAGGATTGCAGGAGCTTTAAACCTATTGTAGCTATTATGGGATGTGGACACAACATCCTTAAAAATCAATGTGTGTCGTGTAGAATCAGTGTTTTCACCTTTTAGGAAGGGATTATTACTGAAAAGTGTCTGGGAAGGGAAACGACTGTTTGCCCCGGCTCTCTATCGTTGTGTACAAGTCTGGTCCTTAAGTAGAACCATCCATCCATCCATCCATCCACAAACAGCCGACGTGCAATTTAATGGGCAGTTTAGTCACTAATCGACTTGTCGTATGTGTGTTTGGAGGCTGGAGCACCGGCAGGGAGAACATCCTGCCGGGAGTTGAACCAGGAACCACCAGAGCACCCTGCTGATTGCTGATTTACTTCCTTTGATTACCAATTAATCAGTGTGCATTGACAAGGTTGAGGACAAAACTGCTTTGAGCGCCGTCCCGTTGCAGTGTTGATAGAGCTGGGGATCCATTCAAATGTCAAGAATCGATTCAATTCCGATTCTTAAGATTCAGAATCCATTATCAAGATTTGATTCGATCCGATTCGGTATTGATTTGGGTTAGTGTTATTAAAACTGTTTTTTGAGCTGTTTGAGATTAATTATATGACTGTAGTTCTGCAACATATTACTACTAGTATTATATTGAGATTCAACAGCAAGTATTGGAGCTAATGATGCTGTAAGGACCAATCAGCTCCCAGAATGCTGATAGAACTGCTTTCAGAAACATCGTGGGTGAGAATTATCAAACAGATCCAGGGAGAAAACAGAGACGGATGAAATCAGTTTTATTTTTTCCCACATTCCGTTTTTATTTTTTCTATTTTCTGTCTATTTCGGTTTTTCATTTTTGAGAATTTGGTTTTTAACATTTTATGCAAATGTAACCCCAAGACAGTATATAAAGTAATGAAATATAGACAATGTATGCAATTATACGGTGGCCGACAAGGGCCAAACGCACTGCAACGGCCTAATGCGTCTCAGTTAAGGAAAACAGCTTCAAGTACATTGTATCGTCTGGTGTAAATATATAATAAAGAAACGTCTCGTAATGTGGAGCGTTGTACAGTGATATAAACATCGTATATAAATATAGTCAGATAAAAATCACATTACTGTTCCCGCTGAATGTTTAAACCATGGATGTAAACACTGTGGTTCAGTCAGCTGCGCCCCCTGCAGGTTTGGTAACCGGTTATGAAGCGTTTTTCTTTTGAAGATGGTTTCTTGTTTTATATCGTTTTGTGCTTTGCATCGTTTCTCTATTTGCAGCGTTTGATGATGCTGCATTTGTCTTTGTTTTTTGCAGCACGTTTTTTCATTTGCACCACGTTTCCTCTTTTTGTACCTCGTTTTGAGTTTGTGAGTTTGAATCGTTTTTGTACTTGAAGCCGTTTTCCTTAACTGAGACGCATTAGGCCGTTGCAGTGCGTTTGGCCCTTGTCGGCCGACGTACAATTATAACTGAAAACATTAATGTTTTCATACCTTTAAACATATTTAAAGACAAAAACAAGGCACAAATTATTCTCATGTCCAACAAAACATTCCTTTTTTGGGCATAAACAAAAAAATACCAAAAGTTGTAATGTAATGATGAAAGTGTTGAGGTTCTGGAGGGCAGAACTTCGTCCAGACGCCAGCGAGTCGTTGCAGCAGAATCAGGTCTGAGCAGAACCAGGTCCGAGCAGCTGCAGCCGTAGCTGACTGCAGGTCGACATAACAGGATATAATTGCGTGTCTGAGACCACGTTCCCGCTGCAGGAGAACGTGGCCCAGATTAGTGGTGTGAACAGCAGAAAACACAGAGAGGATTGTGGGAAACTTCATCATGTGGTTTGTGAACCTGTTGCAGACCTGAGTTTCTGAACTGAGACTGCAGTCTGAACATCTAACCTTGACCTCCCGCTGGTCCAACACTCGTCACCAAGACAAAAACGAACGTGGAGGAAGGAAGGGATTAAAGGATTGCGCTTGTGACATTATTTTAACTTTCTTAATTTAATTTTCCTTCTTATCATGATGTTGTGAAACAGTCCGTCAATGCACAAATCTGTTATTTCCATTTTTCCCAGCATGAATTTCTTCTGTCCGGCGTTTTCCTGTTCCTGCACTTTCATGCATTTGCTGCGTAAGGCGTCACATGCGGGTCAAATCAGGGTCTTAAGGAGCTCGATTAAGGTCACATATTAAAAATAATGAGGATGAAAATCAGGCGGAGAAAAAATCAGAACAGGGTGCTGAGTCTTACGTTGTCATGGCAACAGTGTGGAGACATTTTGGACCAGATGTTGTTGTGTTTTCACCAGAGTCAGAGTTAGTTAAACCATAAACAGGCGACGCTCAGACCATTTCATATCCATCAGCTCGTACAAGTAAAAGCACCGATGTTCAAAACGGCAACAACTGGAAATACAATATCAGAAAACATGACAGAAGCAGAAAAGTACAAATCGTTGTACAGTTACGGCTGCAGCAGTAACCGCTGAGCTCCAGGTCCCGGGCCTCGTCTGGCTCCTGGTCCAAACCTGTCAAGGTTGGGATTCAAAAATACAGGACATTTTACTCCACCAGCCCACCCGAGGTCCAGCATCTTACATTTTTACGATTTAAAAGAAATATAAAATAACTACCTGTCAACCACTTACAAACTACAATTATGTGCTCAGAATCTGACAAGCCGACTTTTGTTGGCACTGAAATGCTGTGGACTTTCCTGTGTGTGTAATTCCTATAAAAGAGCCTAAATGAAACACAAAAGGGAATTAAAGCACATTTATTCATTTTTAATATTTTTATACACATTGATTGTCTTCAAGTGAAACATTTACATTTTATTTTAATTTGTCATTTTCACTCATGCGTCTCTCTGGTGCCGCCCTGGTGCTGCTGACGGACATCGTTTCCCCGTGAGAGAAACTAAAATCCCAGTTACAAATCTTTCAGAACTTGTAACTGAGCCCCATATTGCTCCTCCTTAGGAAAGTAAATTTATAAATCCCATTTTTAGTGATATTTACACGAAGTCTTCTCTTTTTTAGCAGAAATATCTTCTCTCTCATTACATCCATCTCTCTGATTTGTTGTTCCGAGTTTGTTCCCGTTGTCACCACTAACCTCGCAAGAACCAGGTAGTGACAATTCAGTTTGCAGTTTAAAAATGATTATATTATAAAAACGGGAAAAACGGGAAAACGGTGGGAAAAGAGGGGTGAAATATGGTAGTTTCCCGTCTAAAATGGCAGACTTGACAGGTATGTCCTGGAAACCCAGTCTCACATAAAAACCTGCCTACGTTGGTCCAAAGTGCAAAAACATAGCGGTTCCAATAATAGCCCTTGAATTGTATAACTGTAACATTTTTCTGACTATTCGTTTTGCGTCCAAGTCACGTGACTTTCAAGATTCTGGCCGTGACAGCAAAAAACATGGCAGACATTTCTCATTTTTTAGTGAAACAAATCAATATTTTGAGTTAATTTCTGCATAAAAATGCGTTTTGATTACATGTCTAGTGAGAAATATATATTTTACTTTCATAATATTCACTCAGTGAATGTACATAATCATTCGCTTGCTCGTTGTTTGCAAAGTTGTTTCAGATCTCGCCAGAATAATGTGAAACTGCAACGTTTGAATAATGTGAAATCGCAACGTTTTGGTTGCTGGACGGTGCTGTGAAAAAAATCAATATTTTTTTTTTGGTCCTGGTCATGTTAACATCGATGAGGGTTGGATCATGGATACAATATCAAACATTACACCTCACAGGAACCGTTCAATTCATCATGACGATAAAGAACTATATGGAATCACCAAACATCTGCTAGAACCAGAAGAACAGGTAGAGCAGCAGAACTCACTCAGAGCACAAGGAGGAGGTGGATTACCGGGGGAGCAAAGAGGCCACGACAGCCATGACAGCAGAGTCTGGAGCTCTTTGGATCATTTCTACAAAGATTGTACAAAAGTTCATACAAAAGTCAGCCAAAAAAGAGTGAAAACAAACAAAAATGTGGCACAAAGCCAGTACAGAAGAGCATCCTCCAGACAGTACGGTGGTGGCAGCGTCGATGTTTCTCAGCAGCAGGACCCGGGAAGTCGCTCAGAACTGAATGAACAAGGGATTTTTGAGGAAATGTGTTTCCTTCCTTCAGAAAACTGAGACCCTTTATTTTTAATTTTTATTTAGCCTTTATTTAACCAAGTTAGTCCCATTGAGATCGGGGGTCTCTTTTACAAGGGAGACCCGGCCAAGATAGCAGCAACATAGTTACAGAATTAAAAGATAAAAAAACAAACCAACAAATAAATTAATTACATAAAGACATAATTAATTAAAACACTTACATACAGACAGTCTGAACTCCACTGTTTTCACCAGAGCTTTAAATTCAGTCACAGTTATGAGTTTTGGTAAATGCAGTTGGGATTGAAGTTTATTCCAAGCATCTGGTGCTAAAAACCTAAAAGTTTTCTTCCCAAATTCCGTTCTTATTTTTGGAAACAACCAAATGCAAAATGTCCATTGAGCGGATATTGTAACCTCCTTGTTTCCATGTTAAAAGAGAAGATAAATAAGAAGGAATTGTACCCAGAGTGGCTTTATAAATGAGAGCGAGAACAACCCTGAACCTAAGCAAAGAAACATTTAAATGTCCAGAAATGAACTTGTCAGAACTGGGGTTTAAATGTGACGGAGAATCTGCGGAGTGACACAAACATTACTGTACGACGGATGAACCCGTCCAGCTTGAGCGGGCTGGAACCGCTTTGTCTTGAGGACCTGGCCGGGATCCCAGAATCAGTCTGATGCATCGCTCCCCCAGAGACGCTGCTGCTGCATCAAACACTGGCCTCGCATTCTGGTTATTCCATCTATTTCATCTACAAGTACAAAGATGCTTCATGGCATCTCAATGTCTCCAGTTGCAGGAATATTGTGCCATGATAACTCATTTTGAGGCTTAAATTCCATATTTGTTGGGTGAAAACCACAACCACATGGACTCTTTAAAGGGGACCTATTATGAAAACCAGGTTTTTTCTTGCTTTAACATATATAAAGTGGTCTCCCCTCAGCCTGCCAACTCAGAGAAGGAGGAAACAACCAGATTCTGCAGTGTCTGTACAGCCGCCCGGATGATCGTCCAGTGTGATGTGGATCTACGAGCCAATAACATTCTGCTCCCCAAAGTTACGGAACAACGGGAGCGATGCGTGAAACCACTAACAACTAACTCTGGCCGGAACAACAACGACTCCGCCAGTCGAAATGTCGAGAAAAAAAGTTGAAATGTCGAGAAAAAAATCGAAATGTCGAGGAAAAAAAGTCAAAATGACGAGAAAAAAATTGAAATTTCGAGAAAAAAGTCAAAATGTCAAGAAAAAAGTAAAAATGGCGAGAAAAAAGTCAAAATGTCAAGAAAAAAAGTCGATAGGTTGAGAAAAAAAGTCAAAATGTCGAGAAAAAAGTCAAAATGTCGAGATTAAAGGGAACCTATTATGAAAACCAGGTTTTCTCTTGCTTTAACATATATAAAGTTGTCTCCCCTCAGCCTGCCAACTCAGAGAAGGAGGAAAGCAACCAAATTCTGCAGTGTCTGTACAGCCGCCTGGATGATCCGAAACCACAACTAACTCTGGCCAGAAAAACTCCACCAGTCGAAATGTTGAGAAAAAAGTTGAAATGTCGAGAAAAAATTGGAATTTCGAGAAAAACGTCAAAATGTCGAGAAAAAAGTTGAAATGTCGAAAAAAAAAGTCAAAATGCTGAGAAAAAAAGTCAAAATGTTGAGAAAAAAGTTGAAATTTTGAGAAAAAAGTCAAAATGTTGAGAAAAAAGTCAAAATGTCGAGTTTAAAGGGGACCTATTATGAAAACCAGGTTTTCTCTTGCTTTAACATTTATAAAGTGGTCTCCCCTCATCCTGCCAACTCAGAGAAGGAGGAAACAACCAGATTCTGCAGAGTCTGTACAGCCGCCCGGATGAGCCGTCCAGTGTGATGTGGATCTACGAGACAATAAGATTCTGCTCCCGTCGTTACGTAACGAAAATGTGTTTTACATAGTCTGGCCTCCACTGCGTGAAACCACGCCCACAACTAACTCCGTCGGCCGGAGCTTCTGCCATTTTTTTGTAGCGGTGTATCGCGTCATTGAATGTTATGAATCTTTATTTCGGCTTGTACACACTTTTTGCAGAACAAGATGAAAAGGAAAGAAAAAACAACATTTCTTTTGCCGAAAAGGTGTAGCTGAAGCCGTAGCTTATAGTGCCTACCCCCTTTTTCTTATGATCAGCTTAAATATGAGACATTAGCTTTTATGCCATGGAAACAAACAATACATAAAGAAGACAAAAATAAGTAAGACAAAATATAAAATTGACATTTCACATTCTAGAATGTTTTTGATAATATACTTTATAATTATAGTGTTTTATATTTATTTACAGTATTTTCTTTAAACATTTTCTTAAACTTGAAGATAGAACTGCACATTTTTAGGTTGTTATTACAACTATTCCATATTTCTCTAGCCTTAATTGATGTCCATCTCTTTTTAATATCAGTTCTTACTGTCGTCGTCTCAAACATGAGTTTCCCCCTCAGGTCATAGTTTCTTTTATCTGGAACAAATCCTGAATGTAGTTTGGAAGCAGTTTCTGCTGCTTTAAAGGCAAATAAAACAGTTTTCTGCTCTACTATGTCATGGAATTTTAAGGTATGATATTTAATAAAAAGATTATTTGTTGGTTTATAATAGTCAGATCTATTAATTATCCTTATCTTTATGTATCGCGTCATTCAGGCAGCCAATCAGCACAGAGCCTCATTATCATAGCCCCGCCCACTCAGAATCCCGCATAGATAATGAGGTTAGAGAATGGGAAGATAAAGACGTGGTTTAGAGGCTGAAGTTCTAATTTATTTAGCAAAAACAATCAAAAACTTGTTTTTAAAGACATTCAAGGCCTGTTTAAAATAGGTATTAGATCCCATAATAGGTCCCCTTTAAGGTGTGATATACATGTATGTATAGTAAAATACATATATACAAAAATATGGTCCTATAGGTCCTAAAGCGCCGACGAAAACCCCCATTTGGCTTCGTCCTCACAGGCTTGGCCGGCCGTGTCGTCGCCGTAGTGTTCAGGTTCAAATCTCTTTGCAGGGCAGGAAGGCCTGTGGTTTGCTCTGCGCTTCGATCTGCAGCGTCTCTGCCAGCAGCACTCGCCTGAGAGGAGGGAGGGAGGAGGGAGGAGGGATGGAGGATAGAGGAGAGGAGGGAGGAGGGAGGAGGGATGGACAGAGGATAGAGGAGAGTAGGGAGGGAGGAGGAGGGAGGAGGGAGGAGGGATGGACGGAGTATAGAGGAGGGAGGGAGGAGGGATGGACAGATAGAGGAGACAGAGGGCAGACAAGCCGAGCTTGTGCAGCACCGACGGTCCGCCCTCCCTCTGACGACTGATGTTACGCTCATTTCTTTGCTGTTTTTAACATTTAAAGCGGTTATATCATGTTAATCAGAAGGGCAACATGGTTCAGTGGTTTTCCCGTCGCTTCGGGGTGGAGTCAGCATCCTCCCGGCATATTTCAATTATTCTGAGTGTTTTAGAAAGATTAAAATATTAAAAGTCCATCTCTGCAAAGTAACTACGTAATGTCCCCAGATAATTCAGCTAAATACTCGTGCCAATTCACAAATGTGCTCACAATAATGACACTAACAACCGGCCACACATGGTATCTACCATCTTAACACGGACATGATAGATTATATTTTTGAGTTTGTATGAGCTGTGCAGTCTTTCATAATGTCCCTCAACCTCCTTCTTTATCTCTCAAACGCATCAAATTATCGTTTCCTCTCCGAAAACCCATCTGTTGTTGTGATGCCCTTATGTTAAGGACAGTTATCTGTTCATATTGCGCATAAGTTACATAAATAAGGTAATAAATACGTTCATAGTTAATAAATAGTCAAAGTAATTTCATGTTAAAAACAGTTCAAATGTTTTGGGTTTAAAAAGTAATCAGAGTAGAACATCTGGATCAGGGGTCGGTAACCCAAAATGTTGAAAGAGCCATATTGGACCAAAAACACAATAAACAAATATGTCTGGAGCCGCAAAAAATGAAAAGTCTTAGAATGAAGGCAAATGGCAAAAGGGGAAATGTCAAGAAAAAGTCGAAATGTCGAGAAAAAAGTCGAAAAGTCAAGAAAAAAGTCCGAATTTCGTGAAAAAAGTTGAAATGTCGAGATTAATGTTGAAGTACAATCTCAAGAAAAAAGTCGAAATGTCGAGAAAAAAGTCAAAATGTCGAGATTAAAAAGGAAAGGAAAAAGGAAGAAAAAAGAGAAAATAAACAAGAAAAAAAAGGAAAAAAGAGAAAAAAAAGAAAATAAAGAGAAAAAAAAGAAGAAAAAAGGGGAAAAAAATGGTAAGACTTTTTTGAAAAAGCTCCAGGAGCCGCATGCGGCTCTAGAGCCGCGGGTTGCTGATCCCTGATCTGGATCTTCTACTCTACGTGCGAGTAAGCGCTCTCACTAAGGAAGCAATCTTTGAAGTGAATCGGGAGAAAAAGTGAGAAAAACTGTGCATGTCCACGCGAAATGTGTCGTACACACTTGTGCATTGGGAAACTTGTCTTTGCTAGTATATGTATGACAAGCCATTTTAATATTTAACAGCTGGACTGGATATGTGTTGCAGATATCCGCAATTCAGTTCTTCCTAGTCATAAAAAGCATTTCAGATATCTACAATTACATTCTTCCTGTCCACAATCGTCATTTCAGATATCAACGTCATTCTGCCGAGGACAAATGACGTCACTTTTGCCATTCATGTGTGTGGGGTTTCTAATTACAGATTTCTACAATTCAGTTGCAGATATCTGTAATGTGAACTACGGATATCTGCAACTGAATTACGACTAACTGTAATTCCAGTTTCAGATATCTACAATGTAATTCTGACGAGTCATAATTCCAGTTCAAGATATCTTTAATTCCCCTCAATTCAACATATCTACATCGTCCTTTTTAGATATCTTAAATTAAGTTTTGACTCGTCAGAACGAAGTTGTAGATATCTCAAACTGGAATTATGGATAGTCATAATTTAACTGTAGATATCTGTAATGAAGTTATAGATATCTTGAAATGAATTTTAATTAGAGATATCTCAAATTGGAGATATCTTTAACTTCCATTCTGCCTAGTTAAAATGTAATTACAGATATCTACAATTAGAGTTTTGACTAGTCAAAATGACGTTATATATATCTTGAATCACAATTCTGACTAGTCACAATGCAGTTGTAGATATCTGCAATGTTAATTCTGGATAGTCAAACCTAGCCATTAAATGTTAAAACGGCTTTGTCATAGTATATACATGTATGTGTTCAGAAAACACTTTGTATACATTGGGATTATCTTTGGTGGATGAAAATGCAATGCCAATATAAGGCACGTGACATAAGTGTGGTATTAAGATGTGTGTATTATCTAGTTATGTTCAGTACTCGAGTTGAAAAAAATAAATCAGGGGGGATGGTGGATTTTATCATATGGGGACAGATAATTTGTGCTGATTACAAATAATATAATATATTACAAATAATAGCACTGACCAAAACACCTGCAGAAATACTGCAGGAATGACATAGCAGCAGTTAAATGCAGCCTTCTGTAAGCTTTAAATATCCACTGGGCTTACATCAAATACATCAAAACACAACAATAAAAAACACTTTTCTGAACTTATCAATATGACTCTGTCCTTCACAGGATAAGTAAAATGGATCACTGCAAAAACTCACAATCTTAACAAGAATATTTGTCTTATTTCTAGTTAAAATGTCTCATTTTAGTAAAAAAAAAAAATTACACTTAAAACAAGACTCATCACTGGAAAAAACAACAATTTTCACCAGTTTCAAGTAAATTTTCACTTTAAATAAGTAGAAAAATCTGCCAGTGGAACAAGATTTTTTTGCTTGTAATGAGAAGATAAATCTTGTCCCACTGGCAGATTTTTCTACTTATTTCAAGTGAAAATTTACTTGAAACAGGTGAAAATTGTTAAATAAGTTATTTTTCTGGTGATGACTAAATGTTGAAATAGCAGTAAAACCACATTAATTGATGAAATGACATAAGGGATGTAAAGGGGGGATGGCAGTTTTACAGGGGGGATGATTTGGACCGTTTTTATTTCAGGGGGGGATGCCATCCCCCCTCATCCCCCCTCAACTCCAGTACTGGTTATGTTCCTTTTCTGTATATTTTAATTACAAAAACACAACTTGTTAAAGGATTGATAAAAGCTTCAGTAAACCCCTGTGCTCGTGTCGTGAGGAAAGCACAGGTTTTTTTTTTAATGTCTCCTTGGCGATGGCGGCGTCTGGATTAACTGCTGTAATTCCAGTTTTCACGTGTAAAGGTGGAGGTGCAGCCTGACAAGCCGGATGTGTGAAGACAGCGCTGCATTGTGAGGAAACCGCCTGAATAATGCAGAGTGACACGGGAACAGTTAGGCTCTGTTTAGCAAACATCTGTCCAGATGATTAAATATTAACGCCGGCGCTGCTCACGGGGCGCCGTCACAAACAAGATTGAAGGAGTAAGGCTGCTCCTCCGTGGCCACATCTTCTCCCGCATCGATACCGGCACGACGATGCTCAGGAAATGATCCAGAAATACACGCAACACATGTAGCTGCCACAGAACACACTTCCCAGCATGCACCTGGGCTGTAAATGTCTCAACATGCCACAAAAAGGTTATGAGTGCTTCCTCTCAGGCTGTTTTATTAACAGAACATGCCGTCCTTCCTCTGACGACCTTAAATGTTTCTGCAAAATATTCATCTTGTAAAGGTTATAAAGAACATTACTCGATAAATAAAGACCCCCCCCCCCCCGGGGTCCTAACAAAACCCGCTCATATTTCACGGTAATGCAGTTGTCATGTTGGACAAACATGGGTAAACCTGGGTTTAAGTGCTCAGCTGTAATATTTCCATGTTTGTAAAGTAAGTATTTGTTTATATATAACCTTTCAAGATAAAAACCACATTGTGCTTTACAATAAAACAAAGACTATATAAAATGCATCAAATTATCGTTTCCTCTCCGAAAACCCATCTGTTGTTCTGATGCCCTTATGTCAAGGACAGTAATCTGTTCATATTGCAAAGAAGTTACATAAATAAGGTAATAAATACGTTCATAGTTAATAAAAAGTGAAAGTAATATGTTTTGGGTTTAAAAAACCTAATCAGAGTAGAACATCTAGATGTCAAACGATCTTTGTCGTATTCTACGTGCGAGTAAGCGCTCTTACTAAGGAAGCAATCTTTGACGTATTTTCTAAGTGAATCAGGAGAAAGAAGTGAGAACAACTGCGCATGTCCACGCAAAATGTGTCCTACACGCTTGTGCATTGGGAAACTTGTCTTTGTGAATATATATGTGTTCAGGAAACACTTCATATATGTTGGGATTATCTTTGGCGGATGAAAATGCAATCCCAGTATAAGGCGCGCATAAGTGTGGTATTAAGATACGGAAGAGTATTAGGGCCATGCAGGAGAAAAAATATTTGAGAGGAGGAAGATTTTTTTTTATTTTGCACTTTGAGAAAAAAGTCGAAATGTCGAGAAATAAAATAAAAAATAAGCAAGTGCAAGTTAAAAAGATGCGTTTTAGCTGCTTTTTAAGAGAGATCACAGAGCTGCCCTTTTCCACCAAACCGGTTCCAGGGCTGGTTCTGGTTCTGGTTCTGGTTCTGGTTCTGGTTCTGGTTCTGGTTCTGGGCCAGTGTTGAGTTTGGAACCAGGTTTTCTGTTTCCACTGACAAAGAACTGAAACCGGTTCCAAGGTAGCACCAACTCTTTGCTGGTCTAGAGGAAAGAACCGCTTACGTCAGCGGAGGGGTGGAGTTATTAAGACCAACGGCAACAGCAAGACTGGGAGACGGAGACATTTTCAAATAAGAATGAATCTGGATGCAGCAAAGCATCATGGGAGGAGGAGGAGACAACCTGTCTTTTCTGGCGCTTTTCCACTAGTACCTACTCAGCACGACTCGACTCCACTCAGTTTGGTTCTTTCCCACCAAACCAACGTGCCGAGTAGATACTTTTCTGTAACTACTCTGCCGAGGTTCTAAGCTGCTGAGTCGGGCTGTGATGTCATCACACTCCAGGCCACCGATTGGTCGGGGGGTTGGAGTCAGACGTCTGAGTCAGGATGTGACATCAGAGAAAGAGACTCTGACGGAGATTCTTGTTCATTTTATTCCACCAGCAACGGCAGCAGAAGTCTGTTTGGTGATCCAACTCTGAGGTGCAGATGTTCATAAACCTGGTGCTGAGGAGAGAATTAAAAAGGGATCTAGACGAGTGATAAGGAACGACCAGATCTACCAGGAGCTCTGTCTCTTCATAGCTGCTCAGATACCAACGGACTTTTCAGCAGCCGAGACAAACTAACAAATTAAAAAGCGTAGCCGCTTGAAGCTTCTCTCTCTCTCATTTTTTAACTTGATATCAAACACAAGCAACAGACCCAGCAGCACATCTATCATCTCCTCCAGGTTCTACATCTTTAGTGTTGTCTTCTTCTTTTAGATCACACAATCAAATACGTCACAGCTTTCTCTCCAACCCGCCTACTTCTCATCTGGGTATCCAAAATAAACGAGGGCAAGGCGAGTCGAGTCGGGCTGAGTAGGTTCTAGTGTAAAAGTGCCATTAGAGATGTGTCCACGGAGGAGCTACTGTACGTGGACCAAGTCCTATTAGAGCAGATACCTGGTTGTTGCTGCAACTTTCACAACGTAACTAACGTTTGCAGTGACGTAATGATGTGGCTCCTCTTAGCACCCGAGCTGTGGAAAAACAAAACCGGTTCTCAGCTGGTTCCCTAATTTAACGAGTTATGAACCAGAACCAACACTGGCCCAGAACCGGCTGTCAGGGTTTGACATTCCCCCCAGCCTTTCAGTTTCTGTTTTGCCCCGCCTGTGTCCCATCTGCCCTGATTGTCTGCACCTGTGTCTCGTCGTGTCCTGCCACGTTTTTCCTCCTCAAGTTTTTTGATCCCTGTTTAGTTCCTTTTGATCCTGCCAAGCAGCGCTTTGTTTTTGGTTTTCTGGAATAAATCCTTGGTTTTTGCAACTCCTGCCTCCTGCTCTCCTGCGTTTGGGTCCACACCATACACCAGACGTGACACCGGCCCTGGAACCGGTTTGGTGGAAAAGGGAATAAGAGTCTACAGATCTCAGCTGCAGAGGCTCCGTCACCTTCAGTCTTCAGCCGCATCTCTGGATGGTCTTGGACCAAAACACATCTCTGATTGGTCCATGATGGACCAATCAGAACCCTCAGATCCTCAGGGTCACGCCTACTTTCTGAGCCCAGAGTTAGAACCAAACACGGCGAGGCGGCGTTCAGTTTTTATGCTCCTCACCTGTGGAACAAACTCCCACAATGCATCAGGGCTGCTGAAACTCTCATTGCCTTAAATCAAGGTTGAAAACCTTTTTATTTAATCTCCCACAATGCACTGCAACCTTTATTTCTTGTTCTCTTATTTTAAACTCTTTTACTTTTTAATGCATTAAAAAAAGCGTAGGATGCGTAAATGTTTAATTTTTTCAACCCTTACTTTCTTCTGTACACGCACTAAACACCGCTCAGTTCTCTCTGTTCTTTTTCTACATTTTTAATTCAATTTTATTTATATGGCGTCTATTACAACAGAGACCCAGAACATGACCCCGAGCAATTATTACATAAACATAACATGAACAGTGGCAGGTAAAAACTCCCCTAGTGGGAGAAAAAGCAGACCAGCACAACAAACTACAAGAACAATAGACAACAATGATGGTTATGAGATACTTATGATTAATAGATGAGAAAAGAAGAGAAGAGAAGGAGGGTGATGGGCACCGCTCAGTGGATCATGTTGGTGTTCGGCTGCAGCGTAGCGCTATAGCAGCATATCTAGAAATTAAGCTCTGTTTCAGACCAGATGCTCTAGTCTGGTCCTATAATGTAGCTGCAGCTACGACTACTGGCCCTAAACACTAGAGTTTATGCTAACTGAAAGTTTACTAAACACTAACTAGAGGTTTACTAAACAATAACTACAGGTTTCCTAAACACTAACTAGATTATTTGACTAAATACTAACTAGAGGTTAACTAACACTAACTAGAGGTTTAATAACACTAACTAGAGGCTTTACTAAACACTAACTAGATGTTTACTAACACTAACTAGAGGTTTACTAACACTAACTAGAGGTTTACTAACACTAACTAGAGGCTTTACTAAACACTAACTAGAGGTTTACTAACACTAACTAGAGGCTTTACTAAACACTAACTAGATGTTTACTAACACTAACTAGAGGTTTACTTAACAGGAACTAGAAGTTTACTAAACAATAACTACAGGTTTCCTAAACACTAACTAGAGGTTTACTAAATAATAACTAGATGTTTTACTAAACACTAACTAGAGGCTTTACTAACACTAACTAGAGGTTTACTAAATAATAACTAGATGCTTTACTAAACACTAACTAGAAGTTTACTAAACAATAACTAGAGGTTTACTAAACACTAATTAGAAGTTTACTAAACAATAACTAGAGGTTTACTAACATTAACTAGAGGTTTACTAAATACTAACTACAGGTTTACAAAACACTAACTAGAGGTTTACTAAATACTAACTAGATGCTTTACTAAACACTAACTAGAAGTTTACTAAACAATAACTAGAGGTTTACTAAACACTAATTAGAAGTTTACTAAACAATAACTAGAGGTTTACTAACATTAACTAGAGGTTTACTAAACACTAACTAGAGGTTTACTAAATACTAACTAGAGGTTTACTAAATAATAACTAGATGCTTTACTAAACACTAACTAGATGTTTACGAAACACTAACTAGATGTTTACGAAACACTAACTAGAGGTTTACTAAACAATAACTAGAGGTTTAGTAAACACTAACTACAGGTTTACTAAACAATAACTAGAGGTTTACTAACACTAACTAGAGGTTTACTAAACACTAACTAGAGGTTTACTAAACACTAACTAGATGTTTACTAACACTAACTAGATGTTTACTAACACTAACTACAGGTTTACTAATCACTAACTAGAGGTTTACTAAACACTAACTAGAGGTTTACTAAATACTAACTAGAGGTTTACTGACACTAACTAGAGGTTTACTGACACTAACTAGAGGTTTACTAAACACTAACTAGAGGTTTACTAAACACTAACTAGAGGTTTAATAAACACTAACTAGATGTTTACTAACACTAACTAGAGTCTTTACTAACACTCACTAGAGGTTTACTAACACTAACTAGATGTTTACTAAACACTAACTAGAGGTTTAGTAAATACTAACTAGAGGTTTACTAAACACTAACTAGAGTCTTTACTAACACTAACTAGAGGTTTACTAACCCTAACTAGATGTTTACTAAACACTAACTAGAGGTTTAATAAACACTAACTAGATGTTTACTAACACTAACTAGAGTCTTTACTAACACTAACTAGAGGTTTACTAACCCTAACTAGATGTTTACTAAACACTAACTAGATGTTTAGTAAATACTAACTAGAGGTTTACTAACACTAACTAGATGTTTACTAACCCTAACTAGAGGTTTAGTAAATACTAACTAGAGGTTTACTAAACACTAACTAGAGGTTTACTAACACTAACTAGAGGTTTACTAAACACTAACTAGAGGTTTACTAAACACTAACTAGAGTCTTTACTAACACTAACTAGAGGTTTACTAACATTAACTAGAGGTTTACTAACACTAACTAGAGGTTTACTAAACACTAACTAGAGGTTTACTAACACTAACTAGAGGTTTACTAAACACTAACTAACTAGAGGTTTACTAAAACCTAACTAGAGGTTTACTAAACACTAACTAGAGGTTTACTAACACTAACTAGAGGTTTACTAACAGTAACTAGAGGTTTACTAACAGTAACTAGAGGTTTACTAAACACTAACTAGAGGTTTACTAAACACTAACTAGAGGTTTACTAAACACTAACTAGTGGTTTACTAACACTAACTAGAGGTTTACTAAACAATAACTAGAGGTTTACTAAATAATAACTAGAGGTTTACTGAACACTAACTAGATGTTTACTAACACTAACTAGAGGTTTACTAAACACTAACTAGATGTTTACTAACACTAACTAGAGGTTTACTAACACTAACTAGATGTTTACTTAACACTAACTAGAGGTTTACTAAACATTAACTAGAGGTTTACTAAACAATAACTAGAGGTTTACTGAACACTAACTAGATGTTTACTAACACTAACTAGAGGTTTACTAACACTAACTAGATGTTTACTAAACACTAACTAGAGGTTTACTAAACATTAACTAGAGGTTTACTAACACTAACTAGAGGTTTACTAACACTAACTAGATGTTTACTAACACTAACTAGAGGTTTACTAAACACTAACTAGAGGTTTACTAAACAATAACTAGAGGTTTACTAAACACTAACTAGAGGTTTACTAAACAATAACTACATGTTTACTAAACACTAACTAGAGGTTTACTAAACACTAACTAGAGGTTTACTAAACAATAACTACATGTTTACTAAACAATAACTACATGTTTACTAAACATGAACTAGAGGTTTACTAAACATTAACTACAGGTTTACTAAACAATAAATACATGTTTATTAAACACTAACTAGAGGTTTACTAAACATTTACTATAGGTTTACTAACACTAACTAGAGGTTTACTAAACGGTAACTAGAGGTTTACTAAACATTAACTAGAGGTTTACTAAACAATAACTAGAGGTTTACTGAACACTAACTATAGGTTTACTAACACTAACTAGAGGCTTTCCTAAACACTAACTAGAGGTTTAATAAACATTAACTAGAGGTTTACTAAACACTAACTAACTAGAGGTTTACTAAACAATAACTAGAGGTTTACTAACACTAACTAGAGGCTTTCCTAAACACTAACTAGAGGTTTACTAAACATTAACTAGAGGTTTACTAACACTAACTAGAGGTTTACTAAACACTAACTAGAGGTTTACTAAACACTAACTAGAGGTTTACTAAACACTAACTAGAGGTTTAATAAACACTAACTAGATGTTTACTAACACTAACTAGAGTCTTTACTAACACTAACTAGAGGTTTACTAACACTAACTAGATGTTTACTAAACACTAACTAGAGGTTTAATAAACACTAACTAGATGTTTACTAACACTAACTAGAGTCTTTACTAACACTAACTAGAGGTTTACTAACCCTAACTAGATGTTTACTAAACACTAACTAGATGTTTAGTAAATACTAACTAGAGGTTTACTAACACTAACTAGAGGTTTAGTAAATACTAACTAGAGGTTTACTAAACACTAACTAGAGGTTTACTAACACTAACTAGAGGTTTACTAAACACTAACTAGAGGTTTACTAAACACTAACTAGAGTCTTTACTAACACTAACTAGAGGTTTACTAACATTAACTAGAGGTTTACTAACACTAACTAGAGGTTTACTAAACACTAACTAGAGGTTTACTAACACTAACTAGAGGTTTACTAAACACTAACTAGAGGTTTACTAAACACTAACTAGAGGTTTACTAAACACTAACTAGAGTCTTTACTAACACTAACTAGAGGTTTACTAACATTAACTAGAGGTTTACTAACACTAACTAGAGGTTTACTAAACACTAACTAGAGGTTTACTAACACTAACTAGAGGTTTACTAAACACTAACTAGAGGTTTACTAAACACTAACTAGAGGTTTACTAACACTAACTAGAGGTTTACTAACAGTAACTAGAGGTTTACTAACACTAACTAGAGGTTTACTAAACACTAACTAGAGGTTTACTAAACACTAACTAGTGGTTTACTAACACTAACTAGAGGTTTACTAAACAATAACTAGAGGTTTACTAAATAATAACTAGAGGTTTACTGAACACTAACTAGATGTTTACTAACACTAACTAGAGGTTTACTAAACACTAACTAGATGTTTACTAACACTAACTAGAGGTTTACTAACACTAACTAGATGTTTACTAAACACTAACTAGAGGTTTACTAAACATTAACTAGAGGTTTACTAAACAATAACTAGAGGTTTACTGAACACTAACTAGATGTTTACTAACACTAACTAGAGGTTTACTAAACACTAACTAGATGTTTACTAACACTAACTAGAGGTTTACTAACACTAACTAGATGTTTACTAACACTAACTAGAGGTTTACTAAACACTAACTAGAGGTTTACTAAACAATAACTAGAGGTTTACTAAACACTAACTAGAGGTTTACTAAACAATAACTAGAGGTTTACTAAACACTAACTAGAGGTTTACTAAACAATAACTACATGTTTACTAAACAATAACTACATGTTTACTAAACATGAACTAGAGGTTTACTAAACATTTACTATAGGTTTACTAAACAATAAATACATGTTTATTAAACACTAACTAGATGTTTACTAAACATTTACTATAGGTTTACTAACACTAACTAGAGGTTTACTAAACGGTAACTAGAGGTTTACTAAACATTAACTAGAGGTTTACTAAACAATAAATACATGTTTATTAAACACTAACTAGATGTTTACTAAACATTTACTATAGGTTTACTAACACTAACTAGAGGTTTACTAAACGGTAACTAGAGGTTTACTAAACATTAACTAGAGGTTTACTAAACAATAACTAGAGGTTTACTGAACACTAACTAGAGGTTTACTAACACTAACTAGAGGCTTTCCTAAACACTAACTAGAGGTTTACTAAACATTAACTAGAGGTTTCCTAAACACTAACTAGAGGTTTACTAAACATTAACTAGAGGTTTACTAACACTAACTATAGGTTTACTAAACTCTAACTAGATGTTTACTAAACACTAACTAGAGGTTTACTAAACATTAACTAGAGGTTTACTAACAGTAACTAGAGGCTTTCCTAAACACTAACTAGAGGTTTACTAAACATTAACTAGAGGTTTACTAAACACTAACTAACTAGAGGTTTACTAAACAATAACTAGAGGTTTACTAACACTAACTAGAGGCTTTCCTAAACACTAACTAGAGATTTACTAAACATTAACTAGAGGTTTACTAATACTAACTAGAGGTTTACTGAACACTAACTAGATGTTTACTAAACACTAACTAGAGGTTTACGAAACAATAACTAGAGGTTTACTAAACACTAACTAGAGGTTTACTAAACACTAACTAGAGGTTTAATAAACACTAACTAGATGTTTACTAAACATTTACTAGAGGTTTACTAAACAATAACTACATGTTTATTAAACATTAACTAGAGGTTTACTAAACACTAACTAGATGTTTACTAAACATTTACTATAGGTTTACTAACACTAACTAGAGGTTTACTAAACAATAACTAGAGGTTTACTAAACACTAACTACATGTTTACTAAACATTAACTAGAGGTTTACTAAACACTAACTAGAGGTTTACTAAACGGTAACTAGAGGTTTACTAAACAATAACTAGAGGTTTACTAACACTAACTAGAGGCTTTCCTAAACACTAACTAGAGGTTTACTAAACATTAACTAGAGGTTTACTAACACTAACTATAGGTTTACTAAACTCTAACTAGATGTTTACTAAACACTAACTAGAGGTTTACTAAACACTAACTAGAGGTTTACTAGACACTAACTAGAGGTTTACTAAACACTAACTAGAGGTTTACTAAACACTAACTAACTAGAGGTTTACTAAACAATAACTAGAGGTTTACTAACACTAACTAGAGGCTTTCCTAAACACTAACTAGAGGTTTACTAAACATTAACTAGAGGTTTACTAACACTAACTAGAGGTTTACTGAACACTAACTAGATGTTTACTAAACACTAACTAGAGGTTTACTAAACAATAACTAGAGGTTTACTAAACACTAACTAGAGGTTTACTAAACACTAACTAGAGGTTTAATAAACACTAACTAGATGTTTACTAAACATTTACTAGAGGTTTACTAAACAATAACTACATGTTTACTAAACATTAACTAGAGGTTTACTAAACACTAACTAGATGTTTACTAAACATTTACTATAGGTTTACTAACACTAACTAGAGGTTTACTAAACAATAACTAGAGGTTTACTAAACACTAACTACATGTTTACTAAACATTAACTAGAGGTTTACTAAACACTAACTAGAGGTTTACTAAACACTAACTAGAGGTTTACTAAACGGTAACTAGAGGTTTACTAAACAATAACTAGAGGTTTACTAACACTAACTAGAGGCTTTCCTAAACACTAACTAGATGTTTACTAAACATTTACTATAGGTTTACTAACACTAACTAGAGGTTTACTAAACAATAACTAGAGGTTTACTAAACACTAACTACATGTTTACTAAACATTAACTAGAGGTTTACTAAACACTAACTAGAGGTTTACTAAACGGTAACTAGAGGTTTACTAAACAATAACTAGAGGTTTACTAACACTAACTAGAGGCTTTCCTAAACACTAACTAGAGGTTTACTAAACACTAACCAGAGGTTTACTAACAATAACTAGAGGTTTAGTAAACACTAACTAGAGGTTTACTAAACACTAACTAGAGGTTTACTAACACTAACTAGAGGTTTACTAAACATTAACTAGAGGTTTACTAACACTAACTATAGGTTTACTAAACTCTAACTAGATGTTTACTAAACACTAACTAGAGGTTTACTAAACACTAACTAGAGGTTTACTAGACACTAACTAGAGGTTTACTAAACACTAACTAGAGGTTTACTAAACACTAACTAGAGGAAGTCTACTACTACTACTACATTACAGTAATCTAGTCTAGAAGATACAAACGCATGAATCAGTTTTTCTGCATCACTCTGCGAGAGGATGTTCCTACATCGTCATGGTTACAGTCCTCGTCCATCCTGCCTGTTAGTTGTTTCTGGATTTCAGTTTTGTGGATTCAGTTTTTCCTGCAAATTCCTGCTTTGGAATAGCATTAGTTTATTGATGAGATAAACTGATAAAGTTCATCTTTTGTTCAGCACCCGTCTGCCTCGTACTGTATGTGAGCCTGCATTTAAGTTCTCCAGATACTTCTGATAATCAAGGAAATGTGTTTTTTAGCGTGTGCTATCTTATTTTGAAAACATTTGTGTTGCGCAGTTCTATAAACACGAGAGGCGAAGCGAGAGAGTGATAATACCCAAACCCGGGTAAATCATTTTCTGGTCTGGCTGCTCCACACACAAGGTGTCCTTGGACGGCCCCTGAGAGGGAAAGGTTTGGTCTCCCAGAAGCAGATAGCTGGAACAATAACCGTCTGTTCTTATGAGAGGTTATCACAGGCCACGTTTTGTATAGATTCTGCAATTTTCCACGTCACCAGTTTCGACTTACACTGCAGTCCCAAAGCAGGTATATGCCACAAAACAGGGGATTATCAGGAAGTCTATTACACACATACAGAAATACGCCGCTGCTCGCTTCCACTGGGTCAGAAAGTCAGGAGTACTAGGAAATGTTGCTTTATTCCTATTTATTTATTTTTAAGAAAAATACTGCTTTTTCAGCTCATAGCTGTTTTAACTTTTGTAGACTTTTTCTACTGATAAGATTTTTTCCCCTCACTTTGAGCAGCAGCAGTACACACAAACCACACATGCAGAGGATAAAAAAGTAAAAAATATATAATAAAAAAATATAAACTATATACAGAGGAAGAACATATTGCAGTATGAGATAAAAAACAGTGCAAAAAAACAGAAACAAATTATGTATGAAATAGAAAAGATATTGCACATCTTGTTGTTATTGTCTGTATGACCAAGACTTTAATAAATTAAAGCTGCAAGCAGCGATGAACGGGCCCTCGCACTCACGGCCACCGCCCCCCATAAGCATATCAGAAATGACACCACCCACGACTTCCTATGCCAAACCATTCAAAAGTTATAGCAGAAAAAAGGGACAACCAATCAGAAGAAGGGGCGGGGCTAATTAAGGCCAACGAAGCTTAAGGACTCATTACAGAGTCCCATGACACCACCCACGACTTCCATGTCAAACCATTCAAAAGTTATGGCAGAGAAAAGTATTCTAGGGGGCGCTGTTGAGCCGTTAGGCCACGCCCATTAATGCAAACCATGAAATATCAAATTTATCGCCAAGTCTGTCTTGCATGCAAAATTTGGTGACTTTTGGAGAACTATCAAATATGGACCGATCAGATTTCAAAATGGCCGACTTCCTGTTCGGTTTCGGCCATGGCTCCAAGAGACTTTTCTTTAAGTTGTGCCATGATACAGGTGTGTAGTGATTTTCGTGCATGTACGTCAAACCGTATTGTGGGGCTTGAGGCACAAAGTATTCTGGGGGGCGCTGTTGAGCCATTTTGCCACGCCCATTAACGCAAACCATGAAATATCACATTTATCGCCAGGCCTGGCTTGCATGCAAAATTTGGTGCCTTTTGGGGAACTATCAAATATGGACCAATCAGATGAAGGGGGGCGCGCTTTTTGGCGTCTAGCGTCGCCACGTTAACACTTTTGAAAGAGAAAAGTAATGCGCGTAGTCGCAGGATGGAGACGCACATTTTGATGTATAACACACTTGGGTGCACGTTACGGTTCAGGCCGTATTAACTGCCGAAGGAATGGCATAAATTGCGCCAAAGTGACACGATTAATTCAAAATGGCTGACTTCCTGTTCGGTTTCGGCCATGTCGCCAAGAGACTTTTCTTTAAGTTGTGTATTGATACAGGTGTGTAGCGATTTTCGTGCATGTACGTCAAACCGTATTGTGGGGCTTGAGTCACAAAGTTTTCCGGGGGGCGCTGTTGAGCCATTTTGCCACGCCCATTAATGTAAACCATTTAATATCAAATTTTTCGCCAGGTCTGACTTTCGTCAGAAGAAAAAGAAAAAGAAAAAGAAAAAAAATTCCTACAGATACAATAGGGCCTTCGCACTGAAGGTGCTCGGGCCCTAATAAAGAAATTACAAATTAATTAGGGCCCGAGCACCTTCAGTGCGAAGGCCCTATTGTATCTGTAGGAATTCTTCGCGTTATTATTATTATGGGCATGCCAAGTAATGGCATGACCATATTGCAATCGTCCAGAATGGCCCAAAGGGCAATGTTGCTAGCATTTTGCTAACAAGCTAAAGTCGCAAAAGTCCCACTGCGCACCAGCGGGTGTACAGCATGACCCCGCTCTGATGTGGAAAAAAAAAATCCCCAAAAACTAAAACACGGCCGGAAAAACGAGGAAAAACATGAAAATGAAGGCGATATATTAGTATCTAGAAAAGGTTTCCCTTTTCTTTTTATTATTATTCTTATTCCGCACTTTTTTTCGTCCGTTAATGCGGCCCGAACCGGAATGTGCACCCATGCATGGCATACATCGTTGGATGCGTCTCCATCATGCCTCGATGGGCATTACTTTTCTCCGTAATAGGGGTTACCGGGGCAACGCTAGTTGCCAAAAAGCAAAAAAAAAGGCGAAAATTCCCACGCTTATTGCTCGGCCGAACTTTGTCGTAGAGACATCGTTCAAACTTTCAAACACTCGGCCTGATTGTCCCTAAAGGTACGTACAAGCTCATTATGCCAAGTATTACAGTTTTTGTGATATTGACCTTTCTTTTTTTTTTTTTTTTCCATTTGACTTTGGACGCTTGTTGCTAGGCAACAGGTTATCGTAGAGACATGGTACAAATGTTTCCCGACTCGGCACGCTGTGGACTTCAACATACTCAAATTTCATGAAGCTGGGATTTAAGGAAATTTTATGTCAAAATCCAGGCCACATGGCCCCATTCATTCGGATGGAGTTTTTTACCATGGTGAAAAATAAACCTATCCGTTAACATAGCCTGAACCGGAACATGCACCCATACATGGCATACATCGTTGGATGCGTCTCCATGGTTCCTCGATGGGCATTACTTTTCTCAGTAAAAAGTGTTACCGTGGCAACGCTAGATGCCAAAAAGCAAAAAAAAAGGCGAAAATTCGGACGCTTATTGCTCGGCCGAACTTTATCGTAGAGACATGGTTGAAACTTTCAAACACTCGGCCCGATTGGCAGTAACGGCCCCTACAACCTCATTATGCTAATTACTACAGTTTTCGCGATATTGACCTTTCATTTTTTTTTTTTATTTCTGTTTGAATTTGGACGCTTGTTGCTAGGCAACAGGTTATCGTAGAGACATCGTACAAATGTCCCCTGACTCGGCACGCTGTGGAATTCAACATACTCAAATTTCATGAAGCTGGGAATTAAGGAAATTTTATGTCAAAATCCAGGCCAAATGGCCCCATTCATTCGGATGGGGTTTTGTACCATGGTGAAAAAAAAAAAACCTATCCGTTAACGTAGCCTGAACCGGAACGTGCACCCATGCACGGCATACATCGTTAGATGCGTCTCCATCTTGCCTCGATGGGCATTACTTTTCTCAGTCAAAAGCGTTACCGTGGCAACGCTAGATGCCAAAAAGCGCGCCCCATTAATAACTATTGGGAGCACAGGAATGAATGAAATACAAGCGTAAAAACACCTCAAACTGACATAGAACCACCCCGAACACAACCACTACAGCCCCAAACCAAAGCAGCAAGAGGGGACGAATGGGCAGTAGGGCATGCCCATATCAAAATTTCCAGAAATTTTCTAGTTATTATTATTTTTCTGACGAAAGGAGGGCCTTTTTGCCCCCATAAACGTGCCCAAAAAGTCACCAAATTTTGCATGCAAGCCAGGCCTGGCGAAAAATTTTATATTTAATGGTTTGCATTAATGGGCGTGGTAAAATGGCTCAACAGCGCCCCCTTGAAAACTTTGTGCCTCAAGCCCCACGATACGTTTTGACGTACATGCACGAAAATCGGTACACACCTGTATCATGGCGCAACTGAAAGAAAAGTCTCTTGGTGCCATGCCCGAAACCGAACAGGATGTCGGCCATTTTGAATTAATCGTGTCATTTTGGCGAAATTTATGCCATTCCTTCGGCAGTTAATACGGCCCGAACCGTAACGTGCACCCAGGTGTGTTATACATAAAAATGTGCGTCTCCATCCTCCGACACCACGCATTACTTTTCTCTTTCAAAAGCATTACCGTGGCGACGCTAGACGCCAAAAAGTGCGCCCACCCTTCATCTGATTGGTTCAGATAGAAAAAACTTTGCGCCTCAAGCCCCACAATACGGTTTGACGTACATGAACGAAAATCGATACACACCTGTATCATGTCGCAACTAAAAGAAAAGTCTCTTGGCGCCATGGCCGAAACCGAACAGGAAGTCGGCCATTTTGAACATTCTGAATTAATCGCGTAATTTTGGAGCAATATATGCCATTCCTTCGAGAATTAATACGGCCCAAACCGTATCGTGAACCCAGGTGTGTTATACATCAAAATGTGCGTCTCTATCCTGCGACTACACGCATTACTTTTCTCTTTCAAAAGTGTTACCGTGGCGACGCTAGACGCCAAAAGGCGCGGCCCCCCTTCATCTGATTGGTCCATATTTGATAGTTCCCCAAAAGTCACCATATTTTGCATGCAAGGCAGGCCTGGCGAAAAATTTTATATTTAATGGTTTGCATTAATGGGCGTGGTAAAATGGCTCAACAGCGCCCCCTTGAAAACTTTGTGCCTCAAGCCCCACGATACGTTTTGACGTACATGCACGAAAATCGGTACACACCTGTATCATGGCGCAACTGAAAGAAAAGTCTCTTGGTGCCATGCCCGAAACCGAACAGGATGTCGGCCATTTTGAATTAATCGTGTCATTTTGGCGAAATTTATGCCATTCCTTCGGCAGTTAATACGGCCCGAACCGTAACGTGCACCCAGGTGTGTTATACATAAAAATGTGCGTCTCCATCCTCCGACACCACGCATTACTTTTCTCTTTCAAAAGCATTACAGTGGCGACGCTAGACGCCAAAAAGTGCGCCCACCCTTCATCTGATTGGTTCAGATAGAAAAAACTTTGCGCCTCAAGCCCCACAATACGGTTTGACGTACATGAACGAAAATCGATACACACCTGTATCATGTCGCAACTAAAAGAAAAGTCTCTTGGCGCCATGGCCGAAACCGAACAGGAAGTCGGCCATTTTGAACATTCTGAATTAATCGCGTAATTTTGGAGCAATATATGCCATTCCTTCGAGAATTAATACGGCCCAAACCGTATCGTGAACCCAGGTGTGTTATACATCAAAATGTGCGTCTCTATCCTGCGACTACACGCATTACTTTTCTCTTTCAAAAGTGTTACCGTGGCGACGCTAGACGCCAAAAGGCGCGGCCCCCCTTCATCTGATTGGTCCATATTTGATAGTTCCCCAAAAGTCACCATATTTTGCATGCAAGGCAGGCCTGGCGATAAATTTGATGTTTCATGGTTTGGATTAATGGGCGTGGCAAAATGGCTCAACAGCGCCCCCTGGAAAACTTTGTGCCTCAAGCCCCACAATACGGTTTGACGTACATGCACGAAAATCGCTACACACCTGTATCATGGCACAACTTAAAGAAAAATCTCTTGGAGCCATGGCCGAAACCGAACAGGAAGTCGGCCATTTTGAAATCTGATTGGTCCATATTTGATAGTTCTCCAAAAGTCACCAAATTTTGCATGCAAGCCAGGCTTGGCGATAAATTTGATATTTCATATATTAATGGGCGTGGCCTAACGGCTCAACAGCGCCCCCTAGAATACTTTTCTCTGCCATAACTTTTGAATGGTTTGACATAGGAAGTTGTGGGTGGTGTCATGGGATTCTGTAATGAGTCCTTAAGCTTTGTTGGCCTTAATTAGCCCCGCCCCTTCTTCTGATTGGTTGTCCCTTTTTTCTGCTATAACTTTTGAATGTTTTGACATAGGAAGTCGTGGGTGGTGTCATTTCTGATATGCTTATGGGGGCGGTGGCCGTGAGTGCGAGGGCCCGTTCATCGCTGCTTGCAGCTTTAATTAATTATATATATTCTTTCTATCTAACCAGAAACATCTTCAAAGCCAATCCCCAATGACTCATAAATGAGTCACATTTAAACTTCTTCCTGATCCTTTCAACAGTCCAGGCTGAAATTTGAAAAACTCCAGCAAAAATGTACCTTTTTTTTTACCTATGTCATGCGAAGACTTATAAACAAATAACAGCCACACAACACACAATGTCTGCATATACTGTATAGTAATGGTTAGTACCATGATTTGGTAAAACTTTTATCTATAAGGTATGTATCTTGCAGCAGATGTTAGTTTTCCTAAAGTGTGTTGTTGTGTGTGAGAGAGTGAAAAAAAGACGTGTGTGTGTGCATGTGTGTGTGAGTGAGTGAATGAGTAAGAGAGAGAGAGAAAGACAGAGAGATGCATGCAGGTCTGTAGGGCCTGTAAGTATTTTTGAATGTCTCTGTTACATACATACATACATACATACATACATACATACATACATACATACATACATACATACATACATACATACATACATACATACATACATACATACATACATACATACATACATACATACATACATACATACATACATACAGTACATACATACACAAACACACTTCTAAACATATATTCAGAGAGGGAGAGGTACACACACCTGTAAATACACTCTTATACTAATAATAGCGTCAAAGACGTCTACAGCAAAACAACCCATGGGCCTTGTGCCACGCCCAGGCCGCCCCAGCCCAGACCTTAGACCACCAGGCCCTGGGGCCTCATTTATAAAAGAGTGCGTAGGATTCATACTAAAAGTGTATGTGCGCTCAAAAGCCAAAAATGGCGTGCGGACAAGAAAATCCTGATTTATAAAACCGTGTGCACGCACATCTGCACGCAATGTTCGCTTTATAAATCACATTCCAGCTGGAAGGTTGTGCATGTGAATTCGCCTCATATCCCGCCCTCTACACGCCCACTTTTTACCAAGAATGGGCAATGCAAAGTACCTGATGACTGTATTTGCATATGAATGAGCCTGCTGAGCATGCGCAGCGGCTTCCTGCAGCCTGTTTCTGCTGTGCGTCAGGATGAATGAGACGTGTCGAGCCAGGCAACCGTGCCACTAAATTTCATGGAGACTGAGATGGAGATGTTGTGGATGAGGTGGAGGCCAGGAAAACGACATTATTTGGTGGTCACAGTAGTGGCATCACTAACAAAAAGAAAGCGAGTGAGTAGCAGAACGTCGTTGCTGCGCTAAATGCCGTGAGTTCCACGGACAGATCTGTGGCAGAAATAAAAAAGAAGTGGTGCGATCTGAAGGTGGAGGCCAAGAGGAGAGTGGCCGGCACTCATTTGTTCTGCCCTCAGTCACTCTCCAGTTGTCGCGGTGGGTGACGAGGAGGTTCCCGGCCTGGCGTGTCCTGCACCGCGGCTGCAGCAGCAGCAGCACCAGAGTCCTGACTGACGCTGAGCTTCACACACAGAGGGACACAATCAGCGCTATTATATTATAAGTCTGATATGTGATGACATTAACAGTATGACATGAATCTGGCTTCATTTCACCACCTCACCGCCTGCGTCGCCAGTTCCCCATATCTTCAAAATGTTTGTGCGCTAGGATCAAAGTTTGCGTAAAGATACGCACATTTTTCCGTTAGTTTTATTTTTTTAAATCCCAACCTTTGTGTAGAAGGTGCCTTGCGCATCTTTCAAGCACTGTTTTGTGTGCACGCAAGCTTTATAAATGAGGCCCCTGGTCCTTAGATTACCAAACACCCCGCGATCAACCCTCCTTCATCCCAGTTAATCATATCTAACTTTTTTAATTTAAGTTTGTGTGTGTATACTTTGGAACGTGTGTGTCTGAATGCATTAAAAAAAGGAATCTGTGGCGTGTAGGTGGAAAGTCCCCAGTTTTCCCTCTAGCTGAAATGTTTTTGTTTTTAATTAATTAAGTCATTTTATTATAGATGGAGGAGTAATAACTGCAGCTTTGCCAACGTTGATGCATCAGAAATATAGTATTGTTTTTATAAGTCTGTTTCAATTTTTGTTTTAGTCTTTGGGTCCAGCTATCATTTTAGTTTTTATTAGTTTTAGTCACGTTCATTCTCCTTTTAGTCGTGTCAAGTTTCAATCGACTAAAAGTCTCAGCATTTTAGTCTAGTTTTAGTCAAAGATTGTATTTAGCCAAACCCATTTTACAATTCAAACAAGGTTATCTTATTATTATATTATTGTTACCTTATAGACTCAAGAATACATTCATTCCAGATACAGAAGACTCTAATTTGAGTTTACAACATATTTATTTTTCCGCATTTCTCCCTGTCTTTTTCTTTTTGGATGAAACATTTGTTTTTCTTTTCGTCTCGTTTTGGTCAACGAAAATGAAGACACATTTGAGCTTTTTTTAGCTTAGCTTTTTTTTTAGTTTTTATTTTGTTATCTACATTTTAGTCTTGTTTTTATTCCTCAACGATATTGCCTTATATATTTAATTATCATTATCGTCACATGACCAGCATTTTCGTTGCGTCTCGTCTCGTTTTCCTCAGGTGATGAAGGTTCGTTAACGACGATATTTAGTCATAATTTCCGCTGCCCAAACCAACTTTACAGAAGGGTTACATGCCCTTTAGTCATAGTAGCACCGAATATCTTTGCTGAAGATGCAACCGAGTGCTAAATTGAAGCAAGAATATAACAAATTACACTGCAGAAGTACAAAGTTTAATTATCTACTATGCATTAAAGTACAACCCAGAGCAGTTTGTGGAAAGCGTGGCGTTCAGCTCTGTAATAGATAGCGTCCGCTTGTCTCCGCTTGCATCAAATCATAGCCGGTGTCCGTCCCAGTAATGCGTGTAATGAAGCGCTGTGAGACTGCAAGTTGTGAGTCCAATTCATCAAAATGTTTTCACTCCGGCCGGGTCATTTTTCTTCCTCTGCGGGACAGCAGAAGAAGGGATGGACTCTGAGTCAGCACACACTGTCCACTCGAGCCGGCCCAGGTTGTTTTATGTGACCGCTGCTCTGAAGCGCTGTTGCCAAGATACCAAGGGCTAACGATTGAAGTGTGCCATAATGTGAGTCTGAGTGAGGAATTATTTATGTGCAGGCAGCATGACGAGGTAACGGAGGCCTGTCCCACACAGCGTTGACCTCTCCTACAGCTGCAGATATTACTGCTGGCTGCAGAAGACTCATTACACCAGTGGAATAATATTAGCTTAAGTGTCCTTTTCAGCAGTTTTTACACCAAGTGTCAGAACATTAACAAGCTCCCTCTATGTTCTGTGCTGTAATTACACGGACAAGATTGATGCTGCACAGACCGCCTGCAGAATTCAATTAATCAGAGAGGCATATTAATAAGCTAAAATGCAGTCAAGCCCAAAAGTAAAAGGTCAGCAGTTGTGCAAACCTTTTATGTTTTGTCACTTTGGTGATCTGGAGCATTCGGGGGGGGGTGTGTTAACACAATACTATGTGAAAAAGACACAAGCAAAGGTCGTGGAGAAGCAGAGGATGTTGCACATCATCCTGGAAAGGGTTATAAAAACTAAGCAAGGCAAGTTTATTTGTATAGCACAATTCAACACAAGGTAATTCAAAGTGCTTTACATCAACATTAAAAGCGGCAAGACACAATTAAACAGTAAATAACAAATAAAATGAAATTAAATGATAAGAAAAGAGGTGAAATAATAAAAAGCACAAGTTGTTAAAGAGTAAGGGCAGTAGATCCAGCAGGTTCATCTCATTCTTACAATGGCAAAAATTACGTTTCTATACAGTCAAAACTTACAAAGACCGGGTCAAATACAGAATTACAAAAGTGATTTGTAACAATTCGTACGGTGAATTAAACCAGTTTGACAATTGAATGCCGCAATGTCTGTTTCCAGGTCTTATTTCACACAACTGACGAGAATTACGTTTCTATACGGTCAAAACGTACAAATACCGGGTCAAATACAGTATTACAAAAGTAATCTGTGCCGATTCGTTTTCAAAAATCACAAGTATTTAATTTAAGAGTACGCTTAAATAACAAATAAAATGAAATAAAGTGATAAGATGTCACAAAGTGTGGTTTGTTGAGGACCCAAAAGCAGGAGAGCGAGAGGCAGGAGTTCCAAAAACTGAGTTTATTCCCCAAAAAAACAAGAACCAAAAAACGCTGCAGAGCAGGATGGCCAGGGCAGAACAAAAACAGGAATCCAAGAAACTACGGGAGAACATGGAGGGAGCAAACAGTACGGACCAACAGGGAGAAGGGGAAAGACAAGACCAGATATACACAGGGGATAATGAGACACAGGTGCAGACAATCAGGGCAGATGGAAAACAGGTGTGGCAAAACAGAAAACACAAACTGGGGGAAAATGTCAAAACCTGACATAAGAAAAGAGGTCAAATAATAAAAAGCACAAGCTGGTAAAAATAAGGGCAGTAGAATACATCAGGTAAGTATTTAATTTAGGAGTAGCTTCAGTAAACAGTAATGTTTTTAGCCCTGATTTAAAGGATCTACAGTTGGAGCAGACCTTAGGTCTACAGGAAGTTTGTTCCACCGGTGAGGAGCAGAATAACTGAACGCTGCCTCACCTTGCTTGGTTCTGGTACTGGAACCACAACAAACCAGATCCAGATGAACCTCAGGGGTCTGGGAGCTTCATAGGAACTAACAGATCCAGATGAACCTCAGGGGTCTGGGAGCTTCATAGGAACTAACAGATCCAGCATGGATTCTGGTCCAAGACCATTCAGGTCTTTGTAGACCAGAAGTAAGATTTTAAACTCTCTGGAAGCCAGTGTAGTGATTTCATGACCGGTGTAATATGGTCCAGTTTCCTGGTGTAATATGGTCCAGTTTCCTGGTGTAATATGGTCCAGTTACCTGGTGTAATGTGGTCCAGTTTCCTGGTGTAATATGGTCCAGTTTCCTGGTGTAATATGGTCCAGTTTCCTGGTGTAATGTGGTCCAGTTTCCTGGTGTAATATGGTCCAGTTTCCTGGTGTAATGTGGTCCAGTTTCCTGGTGTAATATGGTCCAGTTTCCTGGTGTAATATGGTCCAGTTTCCTGGTGTAATATGGTCCAGTTTCCTGGTGTAATGTGGTCCAGTTTCCTGGTGTAATGTGGTCCAGTTTCCTGGTGTTTGTAAGGACTCTGATCGTTCTGGATCAGCTGCAGCTGCCTGATAGATTTCTTGTTCAGGCCTGTAAAGATGCCATCGCAATAATCCAACCTACTGAAAATGAATGCATGAATACGTTTTTCCGTGTCTTGTTTAGACAGAATCCCCTTAATTCTAGCAATGTTTTTAGGTGGTAATAGGCAGATTTGGTGATAAACTTTAGATGGCTGTTGAAGTTCAGGTCTGAGTCAATAATTACACCCAGATTTCTGGCTTGATTTGTATGGAGCCAAATCAAGGCCAAAAGTTTTGCTAATTTGAAAATAAAATTTGAACCTGAAAATTCTTTTTTACAGTTTCAATTTTATTTTTTTCAGTATCAGATCTTTTTTTCAGTTTCAAATCTTTTTATTTCAGTTTCAAATCTTTTTTTCAGTTTCAAATCTTTTTTTTTCAGTTTCACTTCTTTTTTTTCAGTTTCACTTCTTTTTTTTCAGTTTCACTTCTTTTTTTTCAGTTTAAAATTTTTTTTTCAGGTTCAGACTTTTGGCCCCGATCTGGCGTGGGGGGCGTGGCATCATGAGTGACAGCAGAACAGAGAAGGCGGGGGACGTTCCTCAGTCATGTTGCCTTCAGGAAACGTAGGTTGCAGAAGTTATCAGTAGAAGTTTGATTGAACATTGTATATGCACCATATTCACGTGATTGGCAGTGGAAAAAACGGATATTAGTGACACATTTTTGTTTAAAAAGCTGTTTTAGACCGTACTTGGTAGTATGTGGAAGTGGGAAATGTCAAACTTTAAAGTGTGGCTGTTGAACTGTACAGTCTGGCATAGTTTATTGCTTTTATACTGCGATTGGTGTCAAGTACGGTCTAAAACAGCTTTTTAAACAAAAATGTGTAACTAGTATCAGTTTTTTCCACTGCCAATCACGTGAATATGGTGTATATACAGTGTTGAATCAAACTTCTACTGATAACTTCTGCAACCTACGTTTCCTGAAGGCAACATGACTGAGGAACGTCCCCCGCCTTCTCTGTTCTGCTGTCACTCATGATGCCACGCCCCTCTCAGTTGATGCCACGCCCCCCACGCCAGATCGGGGCCAAAAGTCTGAACCTGAAAAAAAAATTTCAAGCTGAAAAAAAAAGAAGTGAAACTGAAAAAAAGACGTGAAACTGAAAAAAAAAGATTTGAAACTGAAAAAAAGATTTGAAACTGAAATAAAAAGATTTGAAACTGAAAAAAAGATCTGATACTGAAAAAAATAAAATTGAAACTGTAAAAAAGAATTTTCAGGTTCAAATTTTATTTTCAAATTAGCAAAACTTTTGGCCTTGATTTGGCTCCATAGGATTTGTAGCTGTCAATGACATGGAGCCGAGGTGAGCGCTGATCTTTTCCCTTTCATTTTTAGGGCCAAAAATGATCACCTCTGTCTTTTCTGCATTTAACTGGAGAAAATTCGGACAATACAGTTGCTCAATGAGATCAGGGGACTGTAGTCACGCGATGACACTGAAATATAGAGTTGTGTGTCATCGGCATAAGTATGGTAGGAAATGTTGTGATGTTCCATAATCTGAGCTAGGGGTCACCTAACTATTTCCAAACAACTTGGAGTTCAAAAGTGCGAAAGATTGTTAAGAGGTGGAAAGCATTGGAGTCGATGCCAATCTTCCAGTCCAGCTGAAAAAGTGTTGATATTCCCTGCAATGGTCGGAGAAATGCAGAAAAACAGACAAAACAGTATTTCATAAGAAGCTTCTTGTACCCACTGTTAAGCATGGCAGGTGAGAGATGATGATTTAGGTTTGTTGTGCTGCAACAGGAACTGGACACGTTGCAGCCACTGAGTCAACTATGAACTACACACGAGCTCGTTGTAGAGATAAATGTGATGTCATCAGGGCTGCAAATAAACCTGGGATCATGCAGCAAAGCAAACATCAACAACCAAAGCAAACTCGAAAATCTACATCAGAATATAGTTGTGACGTCAGTGAGAAAACGAGATCTTTATGATGGAATATAATCTCTGTTTGAGATGGATCCCTTTCACCGAATGGAATAAAATCACAAATACAGTACAAGAAGAAAGTGATGGAGATGAGACAAAAAGATGTCGACCTGGGCTGTTTGTTCAATTAAAATATTGAGAAGCATAAGGAAGAACAGGAAATTAGTTAAATGTAAAATGTTTTTAGTATTGTGTCTGATTATAAATATTATATTTTTAAGTTCTATCATTGCATTCAGTCATAGGACATCTTTAGCATGTAATAAATATTGATACTGTATCTCTGAACTCTCTGTAAACCCTAATTCTCTGTGAGAATGTCTACAATATGCAGACTATTTATATTATACATGCAGATATAGCATCATGTGGATACGGAGAGCGTATTTTTAGTACACTTTGCCGGCAGCGAGCTGAAGCAGCCAGAGGTCTGCATGGATACCTAAGACATCTGTGAAGCTCTCAGCCTCCCAGCAGCTTCAATAAATCATCTCTGGAATCATGCTTTGGTCATCTTTGTGCACGTGACCTGAAGTTACATCTTTGTGCACGTGACCTGAAGTTACTACACAGAAAACCTCACGGGAAAGCTAAGTGCATTGCAGAATATAAAATAAACTTGGCTTTGTTGGCTTGCAGGATTACTTTTAAGCTTATATAGGAATACTTTATTGTCATTGGATGTCAGACATAAAATGAAATTTGGAACGCTTCTCCATTTTGTACCACAATAAATAAAATGCCATAAATAAAAGAAAATAAGATATAATAAAAGAAATTGAAAATAGAAATAAAAGCAAGGCAAAGTAGAATGACATTTATAGTGTGTGTATTCCTTGTTGTTGTATAATTTCACCAGGATTTGTTCTTATGGATTAGTGTGTTTTTTTATTTTACAGGGCAGCAGGTTGAATATATGATGATGATGATGATGATGATGGTGATAATGATGATGATGATGATGATGAATATGATGATGATGAATATATATATATATATATATATATATATATATATATATATATACATATATATATATATATATATTTATATATATATATATATGTACATGTATGTACATATATATGGACACACTTCCCCATCTGTTTGAATGAGAAGGTCCAAACTTTTGGTCTGTACTGTCTATATGTATGTATATATATATATATATATATATATATATATATATATATATATATATATATGGTCCGAATTATAAGCCGCTCCTGCATATAAGCCGCATCCTCTCTATTTAAAAAAAAAAGATATTTAGCCGCAGATATTTATGTTGTTAGATTAGATATTAACTACATGTACAGAAGGATTTTGAACTGTAAATGATGTACATGTTTGTACCTAAATAGATCCTTTTAACACGGCAGCAACTTTGCTGATTAAAACGGGACAGAACCAAGAGAAAATAACCGCTATTTATTTATCTATTTATCTGTTTGAAATCTGCTTCTACCTACTTCTATTTGCTAAAGAAGAAGTAGCGTATTCTTCTTAGCATTTATTTGTCTTAGTTTTGATTCTAATTCCGGTTAGAGCGCCCCGAGCGGTGGAAGAAAAATCCACAGAATAGCTGCACCTTTGTATAAGCTGCATGGTTCAAAACCTATGAAAAAAGTAGCAGCTTATAGTCCAGAAAATACGGTGTATATATATATATAGACCACTAGATCCTGCATGCTGGGTCTTTAAATATCAGTACAACTTGTTCTTTTGAGTCCAGTATCTTGAACCTTTGAAATGATTTCCTTGCTGAAGTGGTTTAAAAAAATAATGTCTCCACATAAATATATCCTCCCAAAGAAGGTTCCTCTCACACTCCTCGGTTTGTGATGCACGTTTCCAGCCCATCAGTGACATACAGTATGCAGCTCACAGAAAACAGCACTTTTGCATCCTCAGCAACAGAACTGCAGTTACTGCAGGGTCAGTTAGTCCTAAATGATTCACACTCTGCCTTTATTTTACTGGATTTAAACGCCATACCTTCAGCTTATTTTAAACATTGTACAATTTTACATGTTTAGTTTTCAGTCTGCTGTTTATTTCTTGTGTAAAAACATGCTGTTTAACCAGATTCCATGTTGACTCCAACATAGACACTGAAATTGCTCCAAACATTAATTTTCTGTCCGGGACTAACTGACATTACTGGACAAAATAAAACCAGTTTAGTGCAAATGTTTTGCAGCCAACAGTTGGGAGTGTTAGACTGCAGGTTAGAGCTCCTTTACCTCACGTCTGCAGAGAAAAGACCTCCGATATGCGAGTGGAAGAGCGAGTGCAGATAGCAGTTTGGCACCGGTCCTGAAATAGTGGCGTCCTGCAGCTGTTTCTGCAGAACTATTCAGTCACGAAATGACGAAGCAAACTGCACATCTCTGTCGCGTTCATCAGCTGTTTTCTGCTGAGGGGATGAATATTGTGCATTAATGTAGCTGTAGATCAGATCATCTACGCTGCTTCATCCTCACATCCACCATTTATACACGCTACAGTATTGAGGGGGGGGGGGTCTACTGGAGCTTATTTAATCATCTCCAGGTGAAAGACGGGCCATCACAGGGTATTGTCTTTGCATTTGCATTTGCCAGAACCCCCACATGCGTCGGTTATCAGGTGTTACAGTATGTGCTGGGAGGTTGTTAGTTGGCTGTGTTTGACTGCAGACCTCCTCGGGCACATGACTCCTCGGTCACATGACTTCTCGGTCACATGACTCCTCAGTCACATGACTCCGGCCTTTCTGGCATCAGTGAGTCAACCGAGCCGAAGTCATCTGACTCAGAAAGTTGGGAAGTGAGAGGCTGCTATTGGTCAGATTCCCGTACGTGAGCACAGCAGGGTGATGGGAAGGAGTTCTGCTGAGGGAGAATCAGTGCCGGCCCACTAAAAGGAAGGAATCTAGGCAGGTTTTATCTGTCAAACAAATTAGCAATCCATTTGATTTGATATCTTTTATTTTGAATATAAGCACAAATAAATAAATAAATAAAACAGCAGAACAATGAATCAATAACATAAAAAAGAACAATAATAATCAGTAAATAATAAATGTAGCATTGTAAACAAAGTAGATGAGAATTAATAAATATAATAAGGAGTAGGAAGAAGTAAAAAACTTATGAACTCAATACTATTTTTTCCAGTTGTACCCTAGATCTTAAAGGGGACCTATTATGGCATTTAATGTCTATTTTAAACAGGCCTTGAATGTCTTAAAAACAAGCTTTTTTTTTACAAGCTGTTTTTTCTATATAAATTAGAAATTCAGCCACTGAACCATGTCTTTATCTTTACCGTTTCTAACCTCCTTCTCTATGCAGGATTCTGAGTGGGCGGGGCTATGATAATGAGGCTCTGTGCTGATTGGCTGCCTGAATGACGCGATACACCGCTATGAAAAAAAGCTCCGGTCGGCGGAGTTAAGTCTGAATTATGGTTCTGCGTTAAATCGTCGCAGACCCTAAGCCGTAGGGTACGGTGTAGGGTCTGCGTTGGTGTAACGCGGAACCATAAATCAGCCTTTACACCGTGTCCTAACTGCATGCGATGCGAGCGAGCGTCGGCGACAAAATCAATTCCATTGCTTTATTTTCTATTGGACTGTTCTAACTGGCCGCAGCGACGCAGCGCAGCGACGCAGCGCAGCGACGCAGCGCAGCGACGCAGCGCAGCGACGCAGCGCAGCGCAGCGACGCAGCGATGCAGCGCGCCGTTTTGAGCTGAACATTTGTCGGACGCCCTGCTTCTATTTTCTTCCTGTCGCTCGTGTTGAAAGCCGGTTGAAAGCACTGTAGGAAACAGTCACAGATGGGGAACGGCTAATCCAGTTAGTTGAAATGAGAAGTTATCTCTATGATTCCTCCTCATTTCACTACAAAAACCTCAATAAAGTTCAGCTGCTGGAGGGAGATGGACAGAGAGTGTCCAATGTCACGCAGTGCTACGATAGTCGGACGCTCATGCAGTTACATGGTTTTATAGTTGTGGGAGTGGTTTCACGCATCGGAGGCCAAACCTATGCTCCTGTCGTGACGTCACAACGGGAGCAGAATCTTATTGGCTCGTAGATCCACATCACACTGGACGATCATCCGGGCGGCTGTACAGACACTGCAGAATCTGGTTGCTTTCCTCCTTCTCTGAGTTGGCAGGCTGAGGGGAGACCACTTTATATATGTTAAAGCAAGAAAAACCTGGTTTTCATAATAGGTCCCCTTTAAATATGAAAGAAAAGAAAAAACTTGACATACAGTAGTTAAAAGTTGCGCAAATTAATAGTAAAACATTTTATAAATATAAATTGTGGTATACCCGAGTATTACTCACCGCAGTATTAATCATTTTAAATAATTACCCACCAAGCTCTGAAAGTCAGATATCAGAAATTTTCGACCACTACTTCACGCAATACACTTAAAGGAGACACAGGTTAAGTTCTTGGAGGTGGGATGGGCGTTGCCATGAGTGCACAGGTGAGTGAGGAAGTGGAGAATGGGTGTGATTTGTTCATATTTCTGTGATCTCATTATGATTCTTAATGCTGTTCTGGATGTATTTTAGTCTCTGTAGAGTCTTGTCATGACTACCAGTGAGAACGGAGTTACAAGAGTCCAGACCGGAGCAGATAACAGCATGACTACTAGTTCAGCATCTGACGAGGAAAGAATGGGGCAGAGTTTGGGAATATTTCTGAGAGGATGGAAGGAGTTCTTACTGAGGTATTTAACATGGTTGTGGGTCAACTCTTATACTGGAATGAGGATGTTGTGGCCAGAGAAAGTAAATGTTGGAGGAGTCAATCTGTTGTGGGGCTTCAGTTTGTTTTAGTTGTTTTAATGAGGAAAGTTTTGTTCCATCCACACGTTCATCTCCTCCAGGCAGCAAGTGAGGGTTTGCAAAGAGCGATGATGATGATGATGATGATGATGATTGTGATGGGAAAAAGTGTTTCCCAAACTTGATGAAAACAAAACTGCTGAGAACCTCAGGATGTACAGTAGCCTCGGCCGACTACCGGTGCAGACTAGTTCCCAAACAAAGATTAGACGTGGGAACACCAATGTTTTGTCTACTACAATGAATCATCCTCTACGCTTTAATAACAGTATGCTCCTTATGTTTCATCTTCATTCTGCATCAAGATGCCTGATGTTCTGACCCTTTTGCATGCAACTGTTATTATATGTGTAATTTATGTATAATTAAATCTACCAAAATCTGGAGCATCCCTCAAGTCTTATTCTTGGTAACTTAGACAATCAGTTCTCAGTCCAGTTATTCAACTAGTTGGAAATAACGTGTTAAAGAGTTTTAGCAGGTTTTTCCGCAACAATGATTTTGATGGAGAAGCTTTGGAAGATAACAGGATTTTAGTCTGTTTTCATATACAGTAATGTGTCATCGGCATAACAGTGAAATGAGATTCCATAGCGTCTTACGATGTGACCAAGAGGAAGCAAGTATATTGTGAACATAGTAGGACCCAGGACTGCTCCCTGGGGGACCCCACAGGTGACAGTTTGTGTTTGGGATCCTAGACTTCCAATGGAAATGTGTTCTGTCCTGTCAGTAGGGTCAGGTTTGAACCGGTTTAGAGCCTCGTAAGTGGAGCCAGTTGAGGAGTGTAAACTGTGGTGAACTGAGTCAAAATCATCCAACAGACCAGGGAGGATGGGGATGGAAGATGAGCCGGGGTCAGCTGCCATCTGTGGGGCGGATGTAACTCGAACCGGGGCTGTTTCTGTACTATGAGCAGAACAGAAACCAGACTTTTTCAGAGGTGATTGTGCACAAGATGGTCCTGGAGGTGAACCGCTAGGACTTTTTCCAGTACTTTTGAGAGAAAAGCAAGATTGGAAGTGGCTTGTAATTGCCAAAAACATTTCAATCTTTTGTTAATATCCTCGACTTCTCATAATGAAGTTTCTGGGAAACAGTTCAGGAGCTGGAAAACTTCTCACTGTAAATAGGCAGAGGGATTGGAAAGCATGAAAGAGCAGAAGGAATCGAGTCTATTTTCATTTTGAAGTACTCCATGTTTATACTAAATGTTGCCACAAAGTTGTATATTTCAGGGATGAAGGATGGATTAGGTTTAAGTGGCCAGTGGTTAGAGAAAAAAAAAATTGAAAAATGGGGTTTACTTTAGTTTTTGTCACGATTTAACATATTTTGACTCCTTTTGTTTTGTTTCTGATTCCAACACTGAGCACTGATACCAGTTTAATGTTTAGCTTCTTCTTTGAATTAAAATATTTGACAGTTTTTTAATTAATGTCAATTTTTTATTTAAATTTAATTAATTTCAAGTAAAGATTATCTGTCTAAAAATAGAAATTCAGGAATGAAAGTGCAGCAACAAATAAGTAAAATTGAAATATTTGTTCGGTGTTCTGGGTCTCTGAAACGCGCTCAGAGATTATTTGTACTTTAATCGATCCGATCTAAATACAATTAAATTAATTAGAACTGAAAACAACATCAATGTTTTGATATCTGAACATGTTAGAGGTCCAAATGTCTGACATGAAGCTGATCGCCACACATCTACTGACACAGAGCAGTTTCAGATGAGTTTCTGACCTGGAAAACTCTGCAGACGTCCAATTAGACATCCAACTGGTAATTTTCTCTCATTTCTGAAAGCAAACTCCAGAGTTTGTTACTACGGTACTTCCGTCTTTCCCTTTAACTTGATAAATTTGTGTTTTTTCACCTATTGGCTCCTTACACGCTTTGGTTTGTTTGTTATTTTTAAGCAGTTTCTTACCGACTATTGAAACCACAGCCCTTTTTTTCAGCCTTAAATAAGAAGATATTGCCATTTTAATGCCTCTGCTGTAGTTGAAATGCAGAAGGTGCAACTTCCTTTGCTGGCTTTTACAGAAATAGATACGAACTGGGATTCTGTTTTTAAATTAGGTGATGCACAAATGTAAATACTCAGCATTTTCAGCAGTATTGGCAGGTATTCCGGTATTGCAACAACTCTCGGATAAGACACATATAGTTTGAATCGATGTATTTCTGAGTGAATTGTTCTTTAAACGTTGCTTCATCATCTTAAAACAGATGAACCCTCCCTGGTCCTGAGTATATAACGCCACCTCTTCACCTGCATGCTCATCTGCAAACCTACATCCTGCTCTAGTCTCGTTTTAAAACTGCAAAGATCAGCTCAGACGTGGCAGATCTCTTTCAGATTGCAGACACGAGCACTTTGAACCGTTATTGCAGGAGGTACTTTACTTAATGATCATGGGATGAATTTTCAGGATGCCTGGAGATGCTTTTTAGAATACAATAGAATAGAAAGCCTTTATTATCATTATAATGGTACAATGAGATTAGTCAGCAGCTCCGTAAAAGTGCACACGTGTAAAGACTATGTAAAGAAAGACTATGTAAAGAAAATAAGAAACAGGAAAAATAAATATATATACACTATGAAAATGAACGAATGAGAGAATAATGCACATGAATGAGTGAAAGAATATTGTTTTGATATTTTTTGTGGATAAGTCTTAAGATGACACTTTTAAAAGATTATTGGTCTTTTTTGGTTGAAATATGTCAATGTTTTGGCTGACTCATAAGCCTGCTAGTTGAATTTCTCAAACCTTTGTTGGATCTAGGTTAAAAAAAAAGGTTATACAAGGCAAAAAATTATAAAAATATGAACAACTAAATAAAACATAAATAAACGTACCTGCTGTTTTCATAGTGATAGGAAAAATTATTATTTAGAAATTGATAAATACAAAATTGGAAGTGTTTTTTTTTTTATAATTTCAATATTTAATCAACACTTATAATAAAACATTTTTAAAAAGATGTATTTAGTCTTTTAGGGGTGTTATTTCATATGTCAGCCAATAGAGGGTTAACTGCCACACACGGAGTCCAGCTCAGCCTGATGTTTGATGAAAACCTGCGCGTTTAAGAGCCAGTGAAGCGGAGCTGCACTTCCACCCAGAAACCATATCTGCTTGATAATTTATAACCCTGCTGGGAATCTGCTATGAGATCAATTACACCGCGCAGCCTTGTGAATTAATATTACAGTGTTCTTAGGAGGGTTGTGATGAAGCACCGTGAATTCAGATAACTAGAACAAAGAGAGGTGTTTCTTTCTGCTCCGTTTGTGAGTGACGGCCCCTGCAGGCTGCAGAATGCTGCCCCCTGGTGGGCGACGAGGCGAACTGCACCGGTCACCTCACGCTCGTTTCTTGCCATAAATGCTGTTAAATGCTGTTGGTGCATCGAAAATATCTGACTTTTCATGTTCTTCTCTCCTTCTCTGTTTTTTCTTTCCAGGTATCTTATTCTCCACGTTAGTGTTCGGCCCGGCCTGTGGCTTCATCTTAGGGTCTGTTTGTACCAAAGTCTATGTTGATGCTCTCTTTATCGACACCAGTAAGTAATTACTAAATTAATAAAATAAAAAAGACCATGCCATTCAATTCCATAATCATGAGATATTTACAAAATGAATTGTCATTAATATTTATTTTATATATTTATAAATATATTTATATATTTATTTACTACATGTGAATGAGGAACCATAATTCCCAATTCCAATTGTAAAATTAAAATAGGAAGGAAAGTCAATTTAAAATACGTATATCATATCTTACCTGGGCCTTTTTAAATCAAGGCTTAAAACCTATTTATTTAGAATGGATTTTAATACCCAGTAGTGTGGTGAAACTTATTATTCTTTTATTCTTTTTAATTCTATTTATTTTTTCTTCTGTCTTATGATTGTATGTTGTATATTTGTATGTTTTATTCTGTAAAGAACTTTGGCTCACCTAGAGGTGTCTGTAAAGGGCTATATAAATAAAGTACATTTACATTTATATTTATGTTTAAATGAAGATTGTAAGAAAAACATACAGATTTTTATGAAAATCTGTTTCTTTTCTGAAAGTGAAATGTTATCTTATTCTTCCTTGATTTGAAATAGTAATGAGCCTTATTATGTCTATTTTTTATTTTACGGTGCAGCAACAAATCCTTAGAATAGAAGAAAATGTCCCTTTAACCGAATCCTTTACTAATGTAAATTAAAGCTTCAGTGTTAACAGCGCCCTCTTGTGGTCGCGGCGTAACACTGCTGTTTAGAATCAGAATCAGAATCATGTTTGTTTTTCAGACAAGACGTGGAATTTGACTCGTTTTTTTCACTCACTCTACAGTAGATAGGTAATAACAGATGTGGGTAGAGTAGCCAAAAATTGTACTCAAGTAAAAGTACTGTTACTTCAGAATAATATGACTCAAGTACAAGTAAAAATTAGTCATCCAAATAATACATGAGTAAAAGTAAAAAAGTACTTGGTGAAAAAACTACTCAAGTACTGAGTAACTGTTGAGTAACGTCTGATTTATTTTTTTAAAACAACCATTAAAAGAGACAAAAGTACAAAATAATCATCTTCAGGCAAATTAAATCAATAAAACAAATTAAAATTAATGAAAAATAAAAAATAGCTTAAATTAAAATAATCTTAAAGTAAATTCAAGTGCTTTAATAAATAATAAAATAAATAAAATAATAACAGAATAAAAAAATAAATTAAGCACAAGTAGCACAAAATTTCAAGCCTTTTCTTTTTTAACCAGGCAGAACTAGAACAAACATGAACTCATAGAAACTCTGTGTGTGTTTGAGTCTGTGTAAATGTGACAAAACATGCAAAAACAAACATTTTTCCCAAAGAATCACCCAGTGATGTCATGAGATTGATACGTACGTGGATAAAAGGGATAAAAGAAAAGTAACAGCTCAACGTAGCCTAATGTAGCGGAGTAAGAGGAACAGTTTCTTCTTCACAAATCTACTCAAGTAAAAGTAAAAAGTATAGTGATTCAAAACTACTCCTAAAAGTACAACATTTCCCAAAACTTACTAAAGTAAATGTAAGTGAGTAAATGTAACTCGTTACTACCACCTCTGGGTAATAGTAAATAGGTAATAGACAAATGACAGCTCTTATTAACATATATACATTTTTAAAAAGTGAAAGGTGCAGTAGTACGAGGTAGACATGATTATTGGAGGTGGATTGTCACAGCATATGATTAATTATGATGATTGTCCACCTTGTGTGCAGGTAAGCTGGACATCACCCCGGACGACCCTCGCTGGATCGGGGCCTGGTGGGGCGGATTCCTCCTGTGCGGTGCCTTACTCTTCCTGTCGTCCCTGTTCATGTTCGGGTTCCCGCAGGCGCTGGACGAGCAGGACCTGGACAGCGGGGGGGAGAGCGAGCAGGCCATGCTGCCGTCCTCGCTGACGCTGGAGCACCAGGACTCCAAACCCAACGGAGCCATGCGGGGCTTCGACATGAACAGTGGGCTCTCGGTCTGGGAGCACCTGAGAGGTAGAGCTGCAGAGAGCACAGGAAGGGGAGCAGTCATTTATGAAAACCATAAAGCCATGGTTTGATACCAATAAATTATCATTCAATTTAAAGGGGACCTATTATGGCATCTAATCACTATTTTAAACAGGCCTTGAATGTCTTAAAAACAAGCTTTTGATTGTTTTTGCTAAATAAATTTGAAATTCAGCCTCTAAACTAGTGATGCACCGAAATGAAAATTTGTGGCCGAAACCGAAAATAATAATAAACACTTGGCCGAATACCGAACAATACCGAACATGGTTCTTCGCAGTTTTTCATTTATTTTGCCAATTTTTTCACCATTGCATAAATCAAATAAATTTGATTTAGTCATGCTTTTAAAAGAAAAAAAATCTTTTACAAAATTACAAGGTAGAAAATATTTATTGAACATAAAAAAACTGAACATTTTTTAATTTCCCAGCATTGTTGTTTTGGTTCCACCTCCTGATGAATGTTGGTAAAATTCTTATGTGGTTACTTTTTGGTTTGGTCCCAGCAGGGTTTGGTCAGACAACGATTTATGTTTGTGGTGCAACCGGTACGGGAGCGGCCAGTCTATTTCCTTATATTACAACGCCGTTATTAATTGTTCGTTTTTTTTTCCCACTTATTCCACCGAACACCGAAAGTGTTTTTTTGCCATTTTCGGCCGAACAATTTCGGTTACCGAACAATCAGTGCATCATTACTCTAAACCATGTCTTTATCATCCCATTCTCTTATTCGCTGCCTGAAAGACGCGATACACCGCTACGAAAAAATGGCGGAAGCTCCGGCCAGAGGAGTTACACCGTGTCATAACAACTGCATGCGATGTGAGCGAGCGTCAGCGACAAAATCAATTCCATTGCTTTATTTTCTATTGGACTGTCCTAACTGGCCGTTTTGATCTGAACATTTGTCGGACGTCCTGCTTCTATTTTCTTCCTGTCACTCGCGTTGAAAGTGCTGTAGGAAACAGTCATGATGAGGAACGGCTGATCCAGTTAGTTGAAATGAGAAGTTATCTCTATGATTCCTCCTCATTTCACTACAAAAACCTCAATAAAGTTCAGCTGCTGGAGGGAGATGGACAGAGAGACGATGTCACGCAGTGCTACGATAGTCGGACGCTCATGCAGTTACACGGTTTTATAGTTGTGGGTGGTTTGCATTTTGGTTCCGTAACTTTGAGGAGCAGAATCTTATTGGCTCGTAGATCCACATCACACTGGACGGCTCATCCGGGCGGCTGTACAGACTCTGCAGAATTTGGTTGCTTTCCTCCTTCTCTGAGTTGGCAGGCTGAGGGGAGGCCACTTTATAAATGTTAAAGCAAGAGAAAACCTGTTTTTCATAATAGGTCCCCTTATATAAAACAAAATGTATATTGTTTGGATATCGGAAAACTAATAATCACATAGAAATTATGATGAATTAAATTTGAAATAGAAAGAGTTTATGATCATACATGTTTGGGTGTTATTGACCATAAATTGTGCTGGAAGCCACATGTTGATCATTTAAAGGCAAAGGAATCTAAGTTAATCAGAATATTGCACAGAACCAGGACATCCTCACTCATGACTCCCTGAATGTTATACAGTTGCTTCATTGTCCAATTCATCACTTATTGTATGGAAATCTGGGGAAATACATACAAAACAATCACAGACCCGATGTTTATCTTACAAAAAAGAGCCATTAGAGTTATAAACAAAGCAGATTATCGAGAACCAACAAGTAGATTATTCGTAAATTCAAATGTGCTTAAATGCAGAGATTTAGTGGACCTTAAAACAGCGCAATTTATGTTTAAAATCAACAATAAAACACTTCCTGACAGTATTCAGAAGCTCTTCCAAAGCAGAGTTAACCAATATGAACTAAGAGGAACATTTATGTTCAGGAAAACAAAGAACCAACGTTAAACAACGATGATCTCAGTGACAGGAGTTAATCTGTGGAACAGTTTAGATACAGAAATGAAAATGTGGAGCACGTTATTACAATTCAAAAGCATCTATAAATATAAAATGATTAATACATATAAAACAAAGGGATAATACACATAGGCATGTACCTATGGACATGTGTGTGTATGTGTATATGTATATGTATCTGTATGTGTATGTATTATTGTATTTTTGCTTATATAAATACTCTATCGAATGATGTGCACTAGTTTATAAAAGCTAACATTTTTTTTGTGAAAAGGTTAGGCGTCATAAGCTTAGGCTTCAGTCTACTCCTTTTGGTCCTTGCTTTATAGTTAATATTGTATAGAACTATCCTCACATATATGTTTTCTCGTGTGCACCAGTGATCCCCCGGGTGACCCGGCACCTGCTCTCCAACCCCGTGTTCAGCTGCATCACGCTGGCCGCCTGTATGGAGATCGCCGTGGTCGCCGGCTTCGCCGCCTTCCTGGGAAAATACCTGGAGCAGCAGTTCAACCTCACCACCTCCTCAGCCAATCAGCTGCTAGGTACGGTTCAACCTCACCACCTCCTCAGCCAATCAGCTGCTAGGTACGCTTATATCGGAGCATTTTAGCTCATGTAAAAGGAAATAACACTCACTTTCAGCTGAGGTGTGATGTGTAAGGATGTTAGAAGTTCCTCCAGTCATCTATCATCTAAATTCCTTTCAGAGTCGTTGGAATAATTGTGAACAATTAAAAGGAGAATACAATTGGAAAAGGAACATTGGGAAAAGACTACAGAAAATTTGATAATGAAAAGTTTTAATAACATATAATAAGAAATAAAAAGAAAAATCACAAATGTAGAAAAAAAATAAGTAGACAAGAATAAATTAATGAAAAGCATCAGTCCTTAATTTTAATTTTATCATTTCATGTCTTCTCATGAGTCTAAATCTAGTTTTAGTTCTCATGGGGGGGAGAGAGAGAGAGAGAAAAATAAACATCTTCACACTGAGTATAATACACAGTGTCAAGGTGCAAAAAACATCTCGGCACACAAAGGAACAGACATCATCACAAGAAGACTTGCATGTTGGTGTGTGGGGGCTCAGAGCTGCTCCTCAGCCAATGTCCTTGATGTTATCAGTCGGCCCGGTCAGTTCTGAAAACAGGTCCACAGATGTTCCTGAGAGGGGAGGGTTAGTATTAGTGGGGGCAGAGTCACCTTGTTTACATTCCACCAAGAAGATTGTGACCAGAGCGATCGGCCAAAACCGCCCTGTCAAGGCCAGATTATAGAATCAACAATTATATTGCAAAACAGACAGACTCAGTAATTTTCCGTCTGCCTTCAGTCTCGGGTTCATCAATGGCGACTCCAATCAGACAAATTTGTGATCAATTCCCGCCAAGCCGAGCTTCCAACTTCTCCAAGATCTTATCCATCTTGCCAATGAGCTCAAAGACCGCCGCCAGCCTGCGATTCTGTTCGAGAATCCAGCTTACGGCTCTGCTCCCACAAAGTTAAAGTTTGAGTGTTGATCGCCTTGCTTGTCCCTTCAGCCACGTCCGGCAGCTCTGAAAGAGCCAAAACAGCTGTCGACGACTTACGCGTTTGTCGGTACACCAGGAATCCCCCTCCTCCGATCAAGAGAAATCCTGCTATCATAAATCTAATTATGAAGGCATCTTCAACGTCCTCGACAGACAGGATCGCCAAACACAACGGTTTCCAATATTTGTAGGAATCCATTTTGTATCCAGCAAAAAATGTCCCATCGGGGCAAGAGGGCTCCCTTACCCCCTGACTTCTTGTCGCAAAAATTTGGTCAATTGTGCTGAGCGACCAGTTAATCAATTCCATGATTGTAGAGTTTCGGAGGAGTGAAAAGGAGAAACTCTGAAGACGAGACAGGACAAAAGCAGTAGCAGGGCAGATAGATAAGGGAGAGGAGCAGAAAAAGCATCCGCCTTCATCGAGAGCCGGAAGAAGAAGGATATACATATATATATATATATATATATATATATATATATATATATATATACAGTATATATATACATATATAAAGAACATATTAATGTTATTTTTGACGTTCAGAAACCCCTCTCAAGGAACCTTCCCACTCGTCTTACCCCTCCAGGTATGACAGCCATTCCCTGTGCCTGTCTGGGGATCTTTCTTGGGGGGCTGCTGGTGAAGAAGCTGAACCTGTCGGCTTTGGGAGCCGTCCGCATGGCCATGATGGTCAACCTGGTGTCCACCGCCTGCTACGTGTCCTTCCTCTTCCTGGGCTGCGACACGGGGCCCGTGGCCGGAGTCACGGTGGCCTACAGCAACGAGTAAGAGGGGGGGGTCCTACAGTAACGAGTAAGAAGGGAGGGGGGGGGGTCCTACAGCAACGAGTAAGAGGGGGGGTCCTACAGAGGGGGGGGGGGGGGGAGATGACTTCGGTTGGTTTCTGCACGTCTGTGCAGCAGCAGAGCGATGGAAATACAGCAGGGCAAAAAAGTATTTAGTCAGACACCAGTTCACAAGTTTCACAAATGCACACACTGTTTCACAAATGCATAGGACAAGTTTCACAAATGCACACACCGTTTCACAAATGCACAGGACAAGTTTCACAAATGCACACACCGTTTCACAAATGCACAGGACAAGTTTCACAAATGCACACACCGTTTCACAAATGCACAGGACAAGTTTCACAAATGCACACACCGTTTCACAAATGCACAGGACAAGTTTCACAAATGCACACACCGATTTGCAAATTCACACACCGTTCACAAATGCACACACCGATTTGCAAATGCACACACCGTTTCACAAATGCACACGCCGATTTGCAAATACACACACCGTTCACAAATGCACAGAACAATTCACACGTGCGTAGGACAAGATATACAAATGTATTTTTGATGCACACACAAATATAACCTGATTTACAAACGTTTTTTTGTCTGTGAGCTGCGCTGGATTTGCGTGTGACTTTTGAGACTCTCCTGACGTGACTCGATCCACGAATAGGTTTTTTTTAACACAGAAGGATCTGAAACCAATCAGATGCCTTCCTGCATGCATGTGCATTTGTGAAACGGTGTGTCCATTTGTGAAACTTGTCCTGTGCATTTGTGAAACGGTGTGTGCATTTGCGAATTATGAGACTGTTCTAGCTCCATAGTTGTGCAAGTTCTCCCACTTAAAAAGATGAGAGAGGCCTGCAATTTTCATCGCAGGTATATCTCAACTATGAGAGACGATGGGGGGAAAGAATCCAGGAAATAACATTGTTTTTACTGAATTAATTGGTACATTTTTTGGTAAAATTAGTATTTGGTCACCTACAAACAAGCAGGATTTCTGGCTTTCACAGACCTGTAACTTCTTCTTGTCTGATTTTAAAGAATGTATTTGCAAATGAAAGTGGAAAATAAGTATTTGGTCAATAGCAAAAGTTCATCTCAGCTCTTCCCAGCCTGGTGTAGGTTCTACAGTTTAGTTTCTCACGTCCTTTGACGGCTCTTTGGTCTTGGCTATAGTGGAGTTTGGAGTGAGACAGTTTGAGGTTGTGGACAGGTGTCTTTTATACTGGTAACCAGTTAAAACAGGTGTCTTTTATACTGATAACCAGTTAAAACAGGTGTCTTTTATACTGATAACCAGTTAAAACAGGTGTCTTTTATACTGATAACCAGTTAATACAGGTAAGATAAGATAAGATAAGATAATCCTTTATTTTCTCCCTCAGTGGGGAAACTTATTTTGTTGGCAGCAGTACACTTAGCACACACATGCAGGGGAGGGGTAAAAAGAGACTAAAAAGTAAAAAATAAAAAATATATATAAAATATGTATAATTACAGAAATATGAGCAGTATATACAGGTAACGAGTGGAGGACAGAGGAGCCTCTTAAAGAAGAAGTTACAGAAACCTTGCTTGATTGTAGGTGACCAAATACTTATTTTACCCAGGAATTTAATAATTACAGTAACTCAGTAAAAATCCTACAATGTGATTTCCTGGATTATTTCCCCCCATTCTGTCTCTCATAGTTGAAGTTACCTATGATGAAAATTCCAGGCCTCTCTCATCTTTCTAAGTGGGAGAACTTGACATTGGTGTCTGACTAAATACCTTTTTGCTCCACTGTTACACTTGCTCCATGAGTAAATGTGTGACGAGGGAGGAGAGGAGGTGTTGCAGTCGTGTAACTCTCCCGGTGGTCTTTAATCACCTCCACAGGACGCTGCATTCCTGGCAGCAGCCGGAGTCGGCGTGCATCAGCAACTGCAACTGTTACACGGCGTCGGTGAGCCCCGTCTGTGGCTCCAACGGAGTCACCTACCTCTCGGCCTGCTTCGCCGGCTGCATCAAACCAGTGAGTGGACGCCGCCTCTATGGCTCTATTAACAGCTAGACTGGATATGTGTTGCAGGTATCCACAACTCAATTCTTCCTAGTCAAAAAGAGCATTTCAGATATCTACAATTACATTCTTCCTGTCCACAATCGTCATTTCAGATATCAACAACGTCATTCTGCCCAAGACAAATGACGTCACTTTGTCCATTCATGTGTGTGGGGTTTCTAATTACAGATATCTACAATTCAGTTGCAGATATCTGTAATGTGAACTACGGATATCTGCAACTGAATTATGACTAGTTGTAATTCCAGTTTCAGATATCTACAATTGAATTCTGACTAGTCATAATTCCAGTTCAAGATATCTTTAATTCCCCTCAATTCTAGATATATCTACATTGTCCTTTTTAGATATCTTAAATTAAGTTTTGACTCGTCAGAACGAAGTTGTAGATATCTTGAACTGGAATTATGACTAGTCAAAATGACATTGTAGATATCTATAATCAAGTTATAGACATCTTGAAATTAATTTTAATTAGAGATATCTCAAATTGGAGATATCTTTTAACTTCCATTCTGCCAAGTCAAAATGTAATTACAGACATCTACAATTGTCATTTAGGATGTGTTGAGTCGAATGTGGTTTTAAGTGACGTCATTGCTGATATCTGTAATTCAGTTTTGACTTTTTATAGATATCTTGAATGAAAATTCTGACTAGTCACAATGTCATTACGACTAGTCACAATGCAGTTGTAGATATCTGCATTGTTCCGGATAGTCAAACTTAGCCATTAAAGGTTACAACGGCTCGCCGTACCACTTCCCCCGTGTCTCCTGAGCACCCAGGTGACACCCACGTGACACCCATGTGACACCCATGTGACACCCAGGTGCAGTGTTGTGCATGAACGCGTTCATTGAACACGTTCATTTCTGTGAGAACGTTGAACTGAACGCAACATATTTGCAAGTAAAGAACTTGAACGTGAACTTGTTCATTCTGCAGATCATGAACTGGAATCTGAACTGTTCAGATTATGTGAGTTTCAGCTTCACTGTTTAGGTGCAATTATTACAGAATAATCCTTCTTATTTCACCAGCGGGCGGCACATTTAAAATACTGGACTAGACGACGACTTCACACTACATTACCCACAATGCAGCGCACACACTAGCATAGCAACGGGCACCAGCTCCATGGCAACGGCGTCCCGAGCCCGGTGCAGTCTTTACATGACCAGTGAAGAGAGAGACGTTGCAGACGCAGCGTCAGCGAGACGTCAGATGATGATCCTTATCATTATCTGTGGGAATTTTACACATCGTCTCCCAGAGAGTCCGACGGTAAAAATCCAACCCTTTTGTGCAAATTATGTCCACCTGTCTGGAGAAAACTAGTCCGAGCGTCTGCCTCATCAACTTCACATTTGAAACGTCATGTGGAGTTAAAGCATCCGTCCAGTGGGAGGAAATATCTGCAAGTCCTTGATAATCAAACAAAGTGATCAGGAAAGACCAAGAAGACCCAACAGCCCCAAACGACCCCAGTCCCTGCTGCACCTTCAGGGGGAGGATTTACCTGGAACAGGGAGACAAACTGATAATGGACTACAATGTTGGAGATTTAAAGACTCAACTGCAACTAGGACAAAAAATGATTGTATACAGCAGGGTCTCCAACCCTGTCCTGCATGTTTTAGATGTTTCCCTGCATCATCAATGGCCGTCATCAGCTTGTCATCCGGGTCTTGCACAAGTCTGTTTTTATCATTTTTATCAGGGTGCTGAAGGGAAACATCTAAAACATGCAGGACAGGAGGTCCCGAGGACCAGGGTTGAAGACCACTGGTGTAGCCTACAGTGAACAGTTTTAGGATAGGGGCGCGTTTCATTTGTACTTCTCACATAAAAATATTGAAATGAACTGAATTTGAACTAGTTCAAAATGAAAATGGTGAACTATGAACGTGAACTGTGAACATTTTTAAACTATGTGAACTTTGAACTAGTTCATGAGAAATATGAACTTGCACAACACCTCCGAGCTGACCCCGGGTCTCTTGTCTCTGCACCAGAACCTGACGAATAAAGCTGATTCTGATTCTTCTTCTCGTCTCTGCACCAGAACCTGACCAATAAAGCTGATTCTGATTCTTCTTCTCGTCTCTGCACCAGAACCTGACCAATAAAGCTGATTCTGATTCTTCTTCTCGTCTCTGCACCAGAACCTGACCAGCTGCACGTGCGTGTCCGGCACCGGCGAGGAGGCCGTGGCCCTGCCGGGGAAGTGCCCCAGTCCCGGCTGCCAGCAGGCCTTCCTCACCTTCCTGTGTGTGATCTGCGTGTGCAGCATGATCGGGGCCATGGCCCAGACGCCCTCCGTCATCATCCTCATCAGGTACCGGGACTCGCCACCAGAGGGCGCTGTCGGCCTGCTGAGCCGGCCCTGGCTGGGGGGGAGAGAGGGATTAAATACCCACACAAGGGGGGTGGTATGATATAATGACTGCTCCCACAATGCACTGCACAAAGAAAGCAGCAGATCCCTGCTGAAATCTGTTCAGAATTCCTGCTAAACCGAAAATGTTTGTGTAAAGGTTTAGTTTAGTTTAGTTTATTGGTCCTTTCAAATTCCACAACACAAATAATCCAGAGTACAAGTGTAAATCATCAGTGTAATACAAAAAAATATAATTTTTATATATATATCTATATATATATATAGATATATATATCTATATATATATATATAGATATATATATATACAATTTTATACAATTATACAATTTTAACCAAGGACCAAAGCCTAAGCTTATGACGCCTAACCTTTTCACAAGAAAAAAAAGGGGGAAAAAAAGTTAGCTTTTATAAACTAGTGCATTTAGGATTTAGAGAATAAAACAAAATACATAAATAAATCATATGCATAGGCTGAAGCAAACTGCTTATAAAAGCCTATCCTTTATTACCAACTTTCTTTTTGTGGCTACCGACCTCCAGAAAACCAAAAAGAGAATAGAAAAGCAAAGAAACAATAGAAAAGCAAAGAAACATTAACAGATAGTCAATTGCACTTATAAGCTTATATATATATCTATATATATATATTATATATATATATATATATATATATATATATATATATATATATATATATATATATATATATATATATATATATATATATATATATATATAATATATTATTTTGATACAGTATACATACATACACACACACACACATACGCACATATACATACACATATCCATAAGTACATGCCTATGTGTATTATACAATTATATAAAAGTGGGTTTATCAACAGTCCAGGCTGAAATTTGAAAATATCCAGCAAAAATGTACCTTTTATTTTTACTTACGTCATGCAGAGACTGTGTTATAACGATTTCTAACAGCCAAACAACACACAATGTCTGCATATACTGTATAACAATGGTTAGTGCCAAGATTTGTTAAAACCTTTATCTATTAGATTTATATGCATTTTAATCTTGCAGCAGATGTTAGACACTGATAGAAATGGTTTAAATATGAAAAATTGAAAGTAAAAAGAATTGAATCTTGCTTTTATATTAGAATAAAGTGTAAATCCCTGAAGTAAAGCCATGTGGAGGCAGAGCGATGCTTCTGCTCGTAGAAACCTTGAAGGAACCAAGGAACAATGAAGGCAGAATATTAATTAAAGCATTCAACTTTAACTTATTGAGTTTATATTTGCATTTATTTCTCATGACTTTCTTCCAAGGAATGATGAATATTACAGAATATCACTTAAAAATTTGTTATGCAGTAATAGAATAGTATGTTTCAGGTGATGGTCCTGCTCTGCAGCTGTAAGAAATACATATAACGTTTATTTGTTTAATTAAAAGGATCCCTATTAGCTGACGCCAAAACCAAAGCTAGTCTTCCTGGGGTCCGGACCATAAAATACAAAATCAAACACACAATCTCAATTCATAAAGTACATTTAAAAAAAATAAAATAAAATTACAAATAAGAAATTAAGAAAAACATCATACAAATCATATATAATTTGATGTATTGATCTCATTCAATCAGCAACAGTATATGATGTTAAGGTGATGCAACAAATACATTCTTAGTCTTCTTTCCAAATCCTCTTTTGATGTCAGGAATCACCTGGAAGAGTTTCCAATATGCAGCTGATCTATAAAGTTCTGTCCTCTTCATAGAGTCAGACTTAGGTCAGGGTAACATAATCCCACCACTATTCACCCCTCGATTGTTTTATGAAGGAATATTTGAACAATAAGTGATATTATTATAGAGACATTTAGGAGTCTGAGTGTTAATAATTCTATGGAAATATGTAAGTACAATAGTAGATATCCAACCCTCAACCCTCGGCCAGGAGAGACGTTCATGCGTTTCTGCAACACTTGTTCTTGGAGAACAACCAAGAACAAGTGTTGCAGCCTTGTTTTGAGCCATTTGTAGTTGTAGTTGTAGACGACTGTTCAATGCAGAAGACCAACAACTGAACAGTAATCTAAATGACACAAAACCAATCAACTAACAACTTGACGAAACAACTGTGTGTTGAGAAATGGTGCACAACGTATATGAAGTTCACAAGTAATAACTGTAATTTATTGAGTTTATATTTGCATTAATCTCTCATAACTTTCTCCCTGAAATGTGAGGTTGACCTGCGTCAGCTGACGTCTCCAGATGTTTCACCAGCTTCTTGTGTCCCGTCTCGTTTCCAGAACCGTGAGTCCGGAGCTGAAATCCTACGCCCTGGGAGTTCTGTTCCTGCTCCTCAGGCTGATCGGTAAGAAACCCCCCCCGGACTTTTACTTCGCGGTGCAAATGTCAGAGCAATGTTTCACCTCCCCTGAAGTCACTTCACCCGAGTGTCGACACGCATACATTTGAAAGCTCCGACCCCAGGGGTCAGTTTAGTTTTAAAGTTCTCAACAGAAACACTGAAGAGTTTCTACGTCGACCTACGGAGTGAAACTGTGGAACAGCCTGAACATGGAGATAAAACAAAGTAGAAACATATCACCATTTTAAAAAGGTTACAAAGAAACATTCTATTCAAAATACAGATGCAAATAAACATTTATGAATATATGTAGATATAGACGTATATCATGGATATAGATATGTTATATGTAGGTATGTATATAAATATATTGAGTTGTATTATACGTACAGTATTTGTGTATCTATATCTCTATTAATATATATTGATTTATAGTTATATGTAGATATGTCGATATATAGATTTATAGTCATTTTTATGTATATAATACGAGGTAAATATATGAACCAGTATATATAGCATATCTACTCTTATATAGTTATTCAAGTATATTGTTATATCATTGCTGGCTATTGTTCTCTATTATATTGTAGTATTATAGTAAAGTAATGATAATGTAATACTATACATTATAATTACTTCTATTATTACATACATACATAGTAGCACGACTAAATGATGGGCGTTTGTTTTGTTTTCTTTTGTTTGCTTTGATTTGCTTTGATTTTGACTATATTTATTTATATATACAGGACTGTCTCAGAAAATTATAGAATATTGGATAAAGTTCTTTATTTTCTGTAATGCAATTAAAAAAACAAAAATGTCATACATTCTGGATTCATTACAAATCAACTGAAATATTGCAAGCCTTTTATTATTTTAATATTGCTGATTATGGCTTACAGTTTAAGATTAAGATTCCCAGAATATTCTAATTTTTTGAGATAGGATATTTGAGTTTTCTTAAGCTGTAAACCATGATCAGCAATATTAAAATAATAAAAGGCTTGCAATATTTCAGTTGATTTGTAATGAATCCAGAATGTATGACATTTTTGTTTTAATTGCATTACAGAAAATAAAGGACTTTATCACAATATTCTAATTTTCTGAGACAGTCCTGTAATTGAGTATTATATCACTGTATAGAACAGTTATTAAAGTAGGTATGGGTGTTTTATAAGTAAGCTTATTGAAACTCGTCTTATTATATGTAAGAATGTATGTAGATTCAGGGGTAGGACTGGATAAGTGTTTACTTCAATCCTACTCCGTTTCGAGCATGTTGGTGGATCTGTGAGGTCTGCCTAAGTGCTGTATATATATAAACATATATATATGTCTGTCTGTCTCCCCCCCACCAGGCTTCATCCCTCCCCCCCTCATCTTCGGCATGGGCATCGACTCCACCTGTCTGTTCTGGAGCACCGTGTGCGGGGAGAAGGGCGCGTGCATGCTGTACGACAACGTGGCGTACCGGCACCTGTACGTCAGCATCGCCATCGTGCTCAAGTCCTCGGCCTTCGTGCTCTACACCACCACCTGGCAGTGTCTGCGCAAGAACTACCGCAGGTACATCAAGAACAGCGAGGGCTACCTCACGCCCACCGAGCTGTTCGCCTCCAACGTGACTCTGGACAACCTGGGCAAGGAGATCACCCAGAACCCCACCAACAGGACAAAGTTCATTTACAACCTGGAGGACCACGACATGAGCGACAACGTGGAGTCGGTTTTATAGGTGCAGGTCGTTGCTGCTGCCGGGCTGATGTGCCGTGTGTCGTCCGTGTCTTCGTTCAGATCGATCTCATCAGCCGGGCTCTTGTTTTCTTCTAAATTAAAACCTCATATCTATCAAATTATGAATAAATATATATATATATATATCTATATATATATACTAATATAGAGAGATGATGCCCAGAACAGGCTCTATTTTGTTCATCCAGCATCCCGAGTTCAGCTAGAACAGGGGTCGGCAACCTGCGGTTCCAGAGCCGCATGCGGCTCTTTAGCGCCGCCCTGGTGGCTCCTGGAGCTTTTTCAAAAATGTTTGAAAATGGAAATAGATGGGGGAGGGAAATGTATTTTTTGTGTTAATATGGTTTCTGTAGGAGGACAAACATGACACAAACATTCTGAACGTTTTCCAATGCTGTAAAAATGTGTAGAATAAATATTACATTTCAACAAAAAAAGTCAAAATGTCGAAATTAATGTTGAAATACAATTTCAAGAATAAAGTCGAAACTTCGCCTTTTTTCTCAACATTTTGACTTTTTTCTCGAAATTGTACGTCAACATTAATCTCGACTTTTTTCTCGACAATTTGACTTTTTTCAAAATAAATTTACTTTTTTCTCGACATTTTGACTTTTTTTCTCAACATTTCAACTTTTCTCTTGACATTTTGACTTTTTTCTCGACATTTCGACTTTTTTCTCGAAGTGCATAATGAAAAAAAAATCTTCCTCCTCTAAAATATTTTTATTTTTCTCCTGCCTGGCCCCAATACTCTTCCATAGATTCGCATAACAAAAAGAGTCATGTGGAAAGACATTTGCTACATTTGCAGCCGAGGACCCAGTTATAACTAATATAGATACATGCAGCATGTGTTGCCTTCATTCTAAGGCTGATACAAGACTTAATTTTTTGCAGTTCCAGACATATTTATTTTTTGCTCTTTCAACATTTTGGGTTGCCGACCCCTGAGCTAGAATGTCAACTGGGGGGGAAGGTTTCTGCTACTGATGGCAGAGTTTAGATCGGCAGCAATAAAGGGTCAAAACGGGAATAATCACAGATGCCCCCCCCCTAAAGACCAGGACCAGGTTTACATCAGGACCAGGTTCTATCAGACAGGTTATTGACCCGTGATGTTACCTGGACCCTCCTCGTAGGAACCGGGCAACATTAGAGAGGGACTAGTAACCCCCCGACCCCACAAACATTAATTTAAATCCATTACAAATCATTAAAAACAGAATAATGAAGCCAGATTCAACGTTTTCGTTCCATTTCTCGGCCCATTCCTCCCCCCGAAACCTTTCTGGAGTGAGCTTTAAAGAAGACGACGTGCTCATCCCTCCGCCGTCCGATTAGTATTTTAACGTGAATGTTGTTGGATGAGACCTATTTTAACACGTAGAATTTAAAAAACAAATCAGATTTTTATCATTTGAGAAGCTAAGACTTATTTTTTAAAGATTCTTCCTCGAGGCGACAGACTGTCGGAGGCGCTGCTTATCCCAGATCCAAGAGATAGATAGAAACTACCTGAGACATTTCGTTCAGACTATCAAACTCCTCGCTCGACTCGTCAGCGCCGTTGTGTGTTTGCACCCGTGAGAGTGACGCCGGTTGCACGCCGGTGCAGAGATCTTGTTTCTCCGAGCTGGAGCAGAGCCGCGTTGGAGGCCTCGGCCGCCGGCAGCACCGGTACCGGAGGCCCGGAGACCCGGCTCCCTCTGAACCTGCAGAGGTGACGCCCTCCAGACCCCGTCATGGCGGCAGACGCAGCCAGTTCCTTCATTTATATGCATGCTGCTGAATGCATGCGTGCATATGGAAATAAACTTCAGTATGAACTCACCGTTTTTACAGACTCTGGTCGGCTGGTGGCGGGAGAAAAAAAAACAAAACACAAATGGCCTCGAAATTATATTTTTGACCATAAAAATGCTTTATAATGCATACTGCATTGCGATATAAGTTTTTTTTTTAATTTCTATTAAACCTCAGCTGATAATAATCACTCACACTGATGTGATTGTATGAATACAGTTTTGTTTTTTTTAAGGAAATGAATAAGCCTCTGATTTCTGACATATAAATAATATACTGTAGTGTTTTTTCAGGCTTACTCTGTAAGTGTTTTCTATGTTTTGCATCAAAAATGTAGTATTGTAATACATTTCATTTCCAAAATGTGTGATCCCTTTGAGGTTTGGACGAAGTTATAGCAAAAAAGAGAGAGATACGCTTTGATCGGTTCACCGTCTGTGCGATCAATATCCTCAAACAGCAGCGGTGAAGGACCAGAGACCCTGGAATCTGGAAGGAACTACTAGAAATAGCTAGTTAGGATGTGTTCTGACACAAAGAAGACTTTTAAATGTCCTGTTGTGACATGCATCGTGGTGCATGACGCTTGTCGGGTTTCCTAGACGCCACCGAACTCAGCCAAAATATGTGCAAAAAAACCTAAAGATTCTCCCTAAAATTAAAGTATTGCCATTAATATTCTATGGTTGTTGTTTCAATGATGCATAGAAGAGGTGTTAGAGGCCCCGGGGAGCAGGACTTTGCCTCCGGGGGCCAGTTTACCTGATATTTGTGCAAAATCTGAGTTCACTGCTGGCAAACTTTTTTTATTAACCATAAAGAAAAAAGACGTGTTCCCATGAGCTGTTAAGAAAACTATTGTTTTCTCTTTACCTTAGATCTACTCTACTCATGTTCTATGTTTTGCTTTGCATCTTAATGAATATACAGTATACAGATTTAAACATTAAGTTGATGCTGCTGCAGTTTCACTGAAGAGAATATTATATCAAGTCAACGAAACATCAGCCCTTAGCGGAATCGAAACCTCGGCTTGTTTTTTTTTTGCTGTAAAGTGTGAGTGTTGCAGTTATAAATACATGTGAGATGTTGCTGCGAGGTTTAAATCCTTGAAAAAGATCTCATTTTTACCTGACTAGGCAGTGCCTACATTAAAAACACGAGCATCCAGTCTCCGCGCGGGAGACTGCTGGACCTAAATGCTGAGAAGGGACAGAGAGTTTCCATGTTTCTACGCAAGGGGCATGGTGATATCATGACATCATCACCAGCTTCTCCACAGCGACCTCCTCCAGGTGGAAACCCGTCTTTAACACTGACTCCTCTGTACATAGTAGTGCCATACAAGTGCCAAAGTGACAACACAACGTGTTTCTGCAACATCTCCACACGCTGGACGCCGCTCCGGCCCTCCGTAGCCTCTCTGTGACGTCACCCAGTCCAAACTTCTCTCCCGTAATCGTACACAAGTGTTGCAAAAACTTTTTGCCTATCAAAATATTGTACATTGCTCTAGAAAACAGTAATATGTAGGATGTAACAACTGTTATAGGACTTTTCTACTAGTGAAGATCTCGTCTAATTTAGATCGATCTCTCTCTCTCTCTCTCCACATCAGCGGCAAAAGCTGATTGCTGTTTGTTGCTTTTTGGTCCGAACGGAGAAAAGAGAAACGCAGCTTCACTTGAAAACGAGTGGCACCGATGTCGGGCGGCGGCCCGACGCCGCACAGTAGACGAGGTCAGCTCCTCTCCGGGACTTTTCTGACGGGAACCCTGTTGTGCCATATCAACCTGTGCACTGTAACCTCCGACACTCCAAAGGCGACTAAAGACGCCGACATATCCCGGGTGTTTCTGGCGGGGAAACGCTGGCAGGACCTTGTTCTCAACCTGCGGCAACGGGACTGTTTCATCCGGCACCGACGTGCTCCACATGTTTCTGCCTTGTGATGAGAAAAAATAGCTTGAGAGTGTAAATGTTTTTATTTTTTACATTCTACTTTTTTCTCATGATTCTCTTTTGATGATGATGATGGCCTTGCTTTGTGGTGGGACTTTTACTACCGGACTCGGGATCGTTGCCGTGTGAAGAGTTTGCTGGCACTAACTCGTGTTTCTAGGGGCGGCTTCACCAAACGTTTTGCTGACAGTTACCAGCTTTTTCTTGTAAATAAGGCCACGATTCTTTGTTTCTGTTGTTAATAATCAGTTCTTACGAACAGGAAACTCTTCATATTCCAACGATCCTTCGGTTTAAGCCTTTAGGCAGCATGTTGCCTTTGATCCGAGTGAAAAAGCGTGTGCTGGTTGGAGGTTGGTCTGCTTATCCTGTGGGTGGTTTCCAGTGTGTGATTTTCAAGGCTCTTTGCAGTGTTATTTTCTTTTTGTTGAGAAGGGCATTCAAGTAAAATAAATCCATATATATATATATATATATATAGATATATATATGTATATATATATATTTATATATATATACACATCACCTATATTTTCAAAGCTTTACTCAAGAGTTTTAGAAATGCCCTGTTGCTTCTCTGAGTTTCTTTTTATTTGACATTTATTTTGAATTCCATGAATTTATATTCAAAAGCTTTAAGTTCTGTATATTTCTTGGTGAAGATTACATGATTGTATGTTTATTGTAAATTCATTAAATATACTATTTTTGTTTTTAATTTGACCTTGTCTGACCCCTGGATATCAACAAAGCTATGAGGAGTTGCTGGGTGATAAGATCTTACGTGTCCAGAAAAGATGCATTTCGGTATCTAAAGTTACTACTGATTTAAAACCTGGGGGATGAAACTGAAGAAGAGAAGAGAAAAAAAGAGAGAGAACCACCTCGGGGAACAAAAAAGGGGCTACGTCCAACTTAAAGGAGCATGAGGCAGGATTGAGGCAGGATTTATGAAAAAAATTTGTATACATTTTAAGTTTTCTAGTAATAAGGTCAGATGAAGCGTTCCAAACCCAAAAGAATGATTCCTCTAGTGTATCTCTCCGTTGCCTTGAACAGGCTGTGTGCTGCAAAATGTGCTGCAATTCGGAGTCCGAATTTCCCGCGCTGTCCTGCAGATGTGACGTCACATGACGCTGCATGCACGTTCTCCCCGTTCTCCCGTGCCGGCTTCACTGTTGGCTGCAGTACCCCCAACGGCCGTCGTGGTGAAGGGTGGCGCTAGAGAGTCTCATTTCTTAAAAGGAGCCTCATGCTCCTTTAACTGTCTGTCGTCAGCAATGAAGTTACTAAACATAAAGTTCCTCCAAAGACCACCAGGGGCCTGAAAACCAAGTCAATGTTAAGATGTCCAACATAACAGCAGAAATAAACATATTTACATCTCCCCAACGAGACTTAGCATCCATGACGACTGTACAGGGAGACGATTTTAAAGAACTTAATTGGGTAAAATCATATTAAGTATAATAAGGACAGAAGTACTTCAGTCTATTCAAACTTTACTAACTACTTTTAGGGAATTTGACTTTCAAGCTATGAATAAAGACATGATAGAGGAAACTTATTTCCTTTTCAAAGATAATATGGGTTGTTCTGCTGTTAACTGTACGACTAGATGACCCTCAGGTACCGTTTCCCTGGTCAAAGGTGCCGGATCAAACCATTAAGTCACGTGACGTTTTCCTCATACTGCCCGCAGCCCTTTTACCTGGGAAGCCGACAGGAACACGACTACTGTACGTCAATCAAAGTTAGCTGTGGCTACCAGCTCCACCAGCCGACGCTCTGCTGACGTTTACAGCAAAATATCCCATTAAATGCGTCGATTCGATGGCAAAATCAAAAAATCATTCAGCCGACTGGGTTAGTACAAACTGCTGTTTGGTAACATGGCGACTACAGGTGAGGGAGGGATAAAACATAGCCATTGGCTGAGCAGCCTGTCAATCAATCATGTTAGAAATAAATGCAATGCTTAATATAAATGATCCTAAAGTTGTACAAAAACAAGTCCCCCCCTCAGAGTTGCCATGGAAGTGAAATCAAACAACTGAGATATAAATGGTTTTTGAACAAGGCTGTAATAATGTATATTTCTGCTTTAAAGTTGGACATCTTAACATGGGAGTCAACAGACTCAGTACGTTTACATACACTAACAGAAAATCGAATTGTTGCCTTAATCTGACCGATATAGAAGTTTTTTTTTAAATTTTATTATATACATATATACGCCTACATACGCATACACATACATACATAAATATATACATACAAACCCAGTGATTTAAAAAAAAAAAAATTTGTGGGGGGTGGGGGGGTGACATCCACTGCAAATCCAGGAAGCAGGAACCCACGGAGGCACACGTTAAGCACTGGAAATCTGCAACAAAAAACAAAAACAAAACACAAAACCAACAAAACCAATACGGAGCCGACCAAAACACAAGCAGCAATCAACCCAAATCACAGTCTGAGCTAAGCTACCGCTAACTAACCCCAAAAACTACAGAGCGAGCATGCAGGTGAACACGCCAGTATGTATGTCTATGTGTGTGTGTGTGTGTGTGTGTGTGTGTGTGTGTGTGTGTGTGTGTGTGTGTGTGTGTGTGTGTGTGTGTGTGTGTGTGTGTGTGTGTGTGTGTGCATGCATGAATGTATGAATATGTATACGTACACGTGAGTGTGTATATGTCTATGTGGCTATGTGTATGTATGTGGGTATGTGTGTGTGTGTGTGTGTGTGTGTGTGTGTATATGTATGTGTGGCTAAATGTAACTGTGTGTGTGTATGCATATATGTGGCTATTTGTGTGTGTGTGTGTGTGTGTGTGTGTGTGTGTGTGTGTGTGTGTGTGTGTGTGTGTGTGTGTGTGTGTGTGTGTGTGTGTGTGTGTGTGTGTGTGTAAATAAACCAAACAAAGCTCCACCTGAAGTGTATCTATAGTGTGGGAGGGGGGGGAGCAACCCCGCCACCCGCGAGACCAGGGGCCGACCAGGAAGAACCCGGAACCCAGGCCACCGGCAACCCCACAGAGGGGAGAGGTAGGAGGGAGGCAACCCACCGCCAGCGAGACCCCCCCCACCCCCCCCGGGGGCGGCCGAGGGGGCCCGCGGGCGGGGCCCCCACGACACGGGAAGAAGCAGCCAGGGATCCCGCGGCGGCGGACCGCGACCCAGACAATCCCCGGCCACCCGTTCCGGGCCGGACACGCAGCCAGGAGGCCCTCACCCTTCAGGCCAACGACCCCCACCCGGCGAGGGGCCAGCCTGCCCGGAGAGACAGAGCCGCCCCGGCCGCCGACGCGGGCAGGTGAGCCCGCCCCCACGAAAGTGGCCCTCCAAGACCAGAGGGGCGCCCTGCCGCGGAGGCAGCGGGGGGGGACCGGACACGGGCCCGGAGAGAGGGAACCCCCCAACAGGGCGACACCCGCGCCGGCCCAACAACGGAGGGCCCCAGACCCAGGCATCCCATTCATTCATCCATTCACCTATCCGATATCTATACTAATAATAATATGATATACTATACATAATAATCATAATAATAATAATAATAATAATAATAATAATAATAATAATAATAATAATAATAATAATAATAGTAGTAATATAATAATAATAATAATATTAATAACCATCTTTGTATGACATAATAGATATAGAAGTTTTAACAACCCCGTGTAAACCTTAGTCGGGCTGTAGTCCAACCAAACTGAAGCTCTTGAGATCGAGCTTTTGGTGCCAGATAATGCTCCTAATCCAAGTTATTCCAGCATGTTTACCAACCCGCGCTTAGCCGAGCTACTGACTCCCCCTGCTGGAAGTGACGACATCATGAAAACCAGATTATCAATACAGTAAGAGAAGAAGAAGAAGACGAGCAACAACGAAGGAACTGGAAGAACGCCAACGCAGAAGTGCGTGAGGAGCCACCTACTGTAGCATCGCGGAGTCAAACGCACCTCACTCATTAATCGATTGTCTTCTCATGCATGTTTACTTGGATTTTCTGGGAAACTCCACTTTAATCCAGTTTAATCCTCAACTGGATTGTTGCTATAATTGGATTTAGATGTTGCATGTAACCACTCTGATTGACTCGATGCTGGAGCCTCCTAGTGGTCAGTCGAGGAACTGCAATGAATCTCAGCTCTGCATTAGGCTCGACCCGGGAGTTTGCTGGTTCCCACCTGATCAGGACGGAGCCCAGATCATCTCCAGAGCAGCCGGGTCCTCTGGTTGACCCACCTTTAGGAGGCTGGATTAGGATCATAAATGAACAGGAGCTACACTAGGATAACTAACTACAACAGTTACAGACAACTACTACTACTCTAGTTGTCTGTAAGACTACGTTCACACTGCAGTTCCCAAGTGACCCAAATCCGATTTTTTGCTCATATGTGACTCAGATCTGATTTGTTTATGACAGTGTGAACAGCACAAGTCACATGGAATCTGATCTTTTCAAATCAGATTCAGGTCGCTTCCATATGTGGTTCTAAATCGGATACAGGTCTGATGTTTTGCAATGCGACCTCAGTGTGAACAGCCAGGTCGGAATTAATGCGACTTTGACGTCACTTGAGAGCGACCGTTGTCATAATACTGCGCTGGCGGGGGCGGGAGTCACTCGGAAGCGATCAGAAAAGGTCAAGACAAACATGGAGGATAGCGGCGACGGAGCTAATCAGTGGAGGGACAGTGAGGTCTTGGACCTTATAAGTATTTGGGGGGACACTACTATACAAGCTAAATTAGAGGGGTCTAATCGTAACCGGTCCGTATTTGAGAGCATATCAAAATAATCCCACCACTCACATGATCCCACCACTCCTGACTCCGAGTCGGCATCCACACACACCTCTCCACAGACGAGGCAGCCATCGCTCCACAAAAAGCCATTATTAAAAATGCAGCTTTCTTTCTCCTCTTTCTCCTCTTCATTAACACTTGCTCACAGTTTCGTCGGCTTCCACCACACAACAACTTCAAAATATACCCATGTACACTCTCTTCTGTTGCCTCCATGTTTACCGCCGTATGACGGCGTGCTGACGTCTTTGTTATTGTTCCTCTGCGCATGCGGGTCAGTTCAGGGCCGTGATGCGTTCACACTCCAGTCTGATATAGGACACATTTTAAAAGATAATGTGAACAGCCACACAAAAAAATCGGATATGGGAAAAAATCAGAATTGAGCTTTAAGGCCTGCAGTGTGAACGTTGTCTTACTGACAACTACTACTACTGTAGTTGTCTGTAACTGAGGTCAGAGCCGACAGGTTTGACCGTTTTCGGGTTACCCGGGTTGGACACAGCCAGCTCCTGTCAATATGGCGTCATCCTGAGCCTCATAATTATGTATCAAACCTCTAAAACCTCTAAAACGACCCATCACCAGAGGGTTTGTGCAGTTCTCCTTACAGCCAAGGGAGTAGATTTATACCGCTTTTTAATTTCCCTTTTATAGGACATCTGAAATCTTTATTTCTTCATGTTTTTGCAAATCGTATAAAGCTATCTTTAAAGGATCTCACAGAGGATAAAACCAAACCAGCCATGTCTGATGTGAAAACCAGATTTTCCATCTGATGGAGCTCTTTCATCCGGATGTATGTTTGCTATAAGCGTTTTGAGTTCTGCTCTCGGTAAAGGGCCATTTACCGGGTCAGCGCCCGGTCAGAGAGCAGGCAAGGCGAGGCTTTTTTTTCCCCACTGTCGGAGGATAAATCCTGACATCACTTTAATCAAAATGTGCTTTTACTTTACCGTGATGTAACTCCCCGTCGTGGACGGCCGCCGGTCGTGCGAGGCCTCGGCCGGCGGAGATAATGGCCGGGCTCCTCGGAGGGAGCGATGTGCAGGTCTGGGAGCAGGTTGCATCGTCGTCGTGTCCGCGGCTGAGAGCTCCCGTGTTTCTGGAGTGCAGGCGGGGTCTCGCAGGGGCCGCGGTGCAGTCAAATGGAAAGCATGCCATTCTCTGTTGGGCTTGATGCCGAGTGACTGTGAGAGGTTGTGTCATGTTCCTTGGCTATTGACTCAATGACTTGGGACTTCACAACAAAGAGCCGAACCCGTGCAGGCTCTCTGCGCGCTGACAAAGAAATGTGTCTTCCACTCGTCTTCACCCTGACCCCGGGACTCTGGTGGACTGACAGGTCCACGTCCCCAAAGTCTCAACTCCTGCACCCAGAAATAACCTTTGCACAACCTTGCCTGTCTCTCACGCTCGGCTAAACCCGACCCCCCCACGTCTGGCTGCCGTCCAAGCAATTCACTCAACTTTATTCGCTTGTTTTTGTTTCAGATATTGCAGGATTACATCTCTTTGGCCATCGACATAGGTGTCACATGACCATGCAGACATTATATTATCTACTGTTACAACAGATTGAAGAAGCTGCACAAACCACGAGCTGATACTGAACTGATGGCTTTGACGGCAGCAAATTACCCATAAGCCCTTGTGTTATTGGAAAAGTTAGAATAGAGGACTTAAAGGGGACATATTATGGCATTTAATGTATATTTTAAAAAGGCCTTGAATGTCTTAAAAACAATCTAAAGCTTGTTTTTTCTACATAAATCAGAAATTCAGACTGTGGGCCCTGTCTATAGTTTTACCGCTTCTAAAGCCTTTTTCTGTGCTCCATTTTCAGGGCGGGGGGGGCTATGATAATGAGGCTCTGTGCTGATTGGCTGCTTGAATGACGTGTAGCAGGGGAGGAGACAAAGTGGCGCTCCGGGGAGAAGAGCAGCGGCTGCATAGCAAAGCGTGTCCACGGTTCTGCGTTAAATCGACGCGTACCCTACGCCGTAGGCTCTGCGTTGGTGTAACGCAGAACCATAAATCAGCCTTTAGTCACCTCGTCTTCACACAGGAAGATTTAATTTAATTCTAAACAGTTACACCACAGTTATTTACTCCAATTCCTCATTTCATTTATGTTACAAGACAAATGAATCATGTTAACTGTAAAGAAATCACAACACTGAATTTTCACAAATGGCAACTTTATTGTTAAAATATATAAATAACATTTATGCACTATTGCTGGCTCAAGGAAGGACCGTGCGTCTTCTGAATGTGTTGTTTAACAGCTCCAGTTGCATTGCTTGGAAGATCTGAAAGAGAAGAAAAATGTATTACGGTACTAATAGCGCCGCCGGCGCCCGGGGCTCCGAGCCCGGAGCTCCCCGGGTTCGGAGCTCCGGGTTCGGAGCTGGAAATCCTCTGGAAATCTGCTCCCGTCGTGACGTCACGTCGACGATTCAGAACGGCTCAGTAGAAAGTCACATGACAGTGGAAGATTCTGCAGGGCGGGGGTACAGACCTTGCAGATTTTCATGGGATATCATCTTTTCTGTGTTGGCAGGGTGAGGGGAGACCACTTTATATATGTTAAAACAAGAAAAAACGTGTTTTTCATAATAGGTCCCCTTTAATATAATAAGTCCCTCTAAAAAACGTGACAGGAAAAAGGTGCAGTAGTAATTTGGGGCGCATTATCTCGCTGAAACAGGACAGGGGGGCGGGGGTGGCTTCACTAATAAAACCAAGTTGAACTTAGTGATTTTCAACATCGTCATATTATATTGTTTAGCCAAAAATAGATACATTACCTCTTTGCTATCCATCCTGCAAACGACCGCTGAAAACAGAAAAGTAGTTTTGAAAGTCCGTCCTGTCTTCTCTCATTCACTATCAAAACAAATGCAGCGACGGGGACAGGATCTTTCCGGCAGTACGCGCTGGTGCTCATGGGAAATGTAGTGTTCTTTCTGGTAAAGCACTACCGCTTTTGTCCAAAGGAGCTGCCAAACTCAACAAAAGCTGAAAGTTACATTGTGCTGCTTTAAAGGAGCTTGAGGCTCCTTTTAAGAAATGAGACTCTCTAGCGCCACCCTTCGCCACGACGGCCGTCGGGAGTACTGCAGCCAACAGTGAAGCCGGCACGGGAGAACGGGGAGAACGCGCATGCAGTGTCATGTGACGTCACATCCGCAGGACAGCGCGGGAAATTCCGGGCACAATTGCAGCACATTTTGCAGCAACAGCCTGTTCAAGGCAAAGGAGAGATACACTAGAGGAATCATTCTTTTTGGTTTGGAACGCTTCATCTGACATTATTACTAGAAAACTTAAAACATATACAAATCTTTTTCATAAATCCAGCCTCAATCCTGCCTCATGCTCCTTTAAAGCTAGGGTCTACAATCTTGAGTTTTTTACAAAAAAAAACACCTACTCCCCACACAAACTCCCCCCTGTGCTCTGCCTCACATGAAGCTCCCCCTCTGGTACGGGAGCCAGCAGGGCCAAAAACAAGCGGCGCCGGATTGAAATCACTATAAAAGTCCATTGGAAAACAAATACAACGCGGAGCCGTGTGTGTTGGTGTTTGTTCGTGTCTGCGCGAGAAAAACAAGAAAACACCAAGATGCAACAATGGAATCACAGGTAAGATACCATGTCAATATGTCCTTGGTGTTGCCGTACTTTGGGAGTAGGTGAGGACTGTCCAATCACTGACATTCAAGCAGATTGACCAATAGCCACCGTTCGGGCCGAATGGCACCTATTGGTTGACTTCTTTGCAGAATTACAGCAGATAGAAGAAATATTTTCTTTTGGTTCTTTTTGCTAATCATATTTCATAGGTAACACTATTGGGCCATAATAACCTTATAAATGATTTTGATAAAAATGTATATTATGTAAAATCGTAGACCCTAGCTTTAAGGCTGGATTCTGGTTCTGCGTTAAATCGACGCCAAGCATGCGCCGCAGGTTGCGCCGCAATGAGCTCCCCACGGCGCACGCCATGCCTGACGCACCTCCCAAAACTTGTAACAACGCGTCAAGAGGTCGCAGACCCAACGCAGACCAAGAGGGCTGTGATTGGTTCTCTTGGTAGCAATGCATTTCCGGTTCCGGTTCGTGAAGCAGTCGTGAACTTTCAGTGCTCTTTTCTTCGTGTGTGTGTGACTTTTTTTTGTTTTGGTTTTTTGCACAATAGTTCTCTCCTCTTCCCTTCCTCTCTTCTCCATTTCCATTTTTATTTATTATAAGTATCTCATAGCTATCATTTTTGTCCATCGCTCCTGTAGTTTCTTGCGCTGGCCCCCCTTTTTTCTCTTTTGTGCATGTTTGCAGGCCGGAGCTTCGGGAGCTGCGTTCTGGCCTGTGATCCCGGTCCTTCCCCCCCATCCCCGGTCATCCCGTTGCTGCTTCCACCTGCCTGCTGTGTGCTGCTGACGTCCCCGACCCCCAGTCTGGCCCCAGGAGGGCTTTTCTTGCCACTGCTTGGCTTAAGGCTTTTCTCCCACTAGGGGAGTTTTTACCTGCCATTGTTTATGTAATAATTGCTCGGGGATTTATGTTCTGTTATCTGGAAAGCGTCTAGAGACAACATTTGTTGTATTAGACGCTATATAAATACAATTTGATTGAATTGAATTGAATTGAATAGTTGTCCTTATCTCTTTGATTCAATTTGACCGAAAAAGTCGGATAAACCATTCAGGAAAAGAACGCACCACCCTAGTGCTCGCGGGGGGTACTGCACCGCGGCGAAATGGAGTGACAGAGAAGTTCGAAGGGTTCACGACGGCGTCATGACGGCGTCACGGCGGCGTCACGGCGGCGGCGTGTGCTCTGCATTGGTTAACGCAGAACCATAATTCAGGCTTTATACTTATACATCAGTCCGTATATCTGACGAGCAGCTTGTCTTATGACGTGGCTTCGACAGCTGATCTGATTCATAGCAGAGATCCCTTCGTTGTTTAAAAGAAAGAAACATGCAGTTTGATTATTCTAAATCGTTTTATGCAACTACAAACATTCAAACAGCAGATGAATCTGCTCAGATCTAATAATGTGATCCATCTTTGCAGCAGCTGAATCCACCGAGGAGACGTCTGACTTCAGTCCTGGGAGACGTTGTGGGGTCTGATCATAAAAATATCTGGAATAATTTAGCATTTTTTTGTTATAAAACCTTTTAAAAATGGCTGTTTATTAATATTTGTTATAATCATGCAGCTGGTGAGTAACACGTGACCAGAGCAGAGAAAACAGGACAGTTTAGTGCTGGCTGGTGGCGCTGTTGTGTGAGCGACGGGCCGGAGCCATCCGTTACCCTGATGAGCCCGTAGCTCCGACAGCGCGGCCGCCGGTGAGCGAGAGGCCCGGCCGCCTCCGTTTGTTCTGCTAAAGCATTCATCACACTAATTACCCAGGGTGCAGAGCGGCCCAATGAGGCTCCGGCTGCTCGTTTGGAGATGAGGTGAGGTTAGGCAGAGACAAAACCTAAACGGGACGCTGTCGTGTGTCTGCGGCTCCCCTGCACGTGATTAACTCTGCACGCCGGAAACTTGACAAATTGGGATGATGAATCTGGCCTTCATGAATAGACACGAACACACGATCAATCAGGACGCCGGGCGGCGTTTCCAGAGCGGCGAGCGGCTGCAGAGGACAAAGGAAGGCTCTTTGCTCTGAATGACACAAGTTCTGTGTCTTTGCTTTGGTCTTTAAAACATGGATGTAACTGGGCGGTTCAGAATCTCAGCATTTGATCATTTAAATCCAGAGAAACAGGGATGGGAATTGATGAGATTTTGTACGATTCCAATTCCATTTTCGATTCTGCTTAACGATTCGGTTCTTTAGCGATTCCCTTATCGATTCTCATTTGGAAAAAAAGGACGACAATGACGCAAATGGCGTTAATATGATAGGCAGCGTTCGTTAGTTAATTAGTTACCAGCAATATTATTAGCCTAGGACAGGGGTCGGCAACCGCGGCTCTAGAGCCGCATGCGGCTCTTTAGCGCCGCCCTAGTGGTTCCCTGGAGCTTTCAAAAATGTTTGACATTTTTTTCCCTTTTTTTCTCTTTTTTCCTCTTTTTCTCTTTTTTTCTAATTTTTTTCTTTTTCTTTTTTTTTCTTTTTTTCTTTTTTCCTTTTTTCTCTTTTTTTCTTCCTTTTTCCTTTCCTTTTTATTCTCGACATTTCTACTTTTTTTTCGAACTTTTGACTTTTTTTTCGACATTTCAACTTTTTTCTCGAAATTTTGACTTTTT